>NC_071671.1:1895000-2236250 GCF_028554725.1 Zeugodacus cucurbitae
GTATTCACAGTGAATAGTTGTATACATACATATATGATATTTGCACATTTCTATCAGTTTGTATTTCTATTATTATTCTCTATTGCTTTTCATTACGGATTACAGCAATAACATTTCAAACGCGTTTGAAAACAACGTGTGTATAAAAATAATGTTGAATTTTTACTTTTGTGGCAGGAATAGGTAGGATGTCATTTGTTTATGTCCACTATACAGTTATGAGCATTATTTTTTTTTTGTTCGAGATTGGTTCATATTAAGCATTATCGGTTAAAAACAGTTGGAGATATTTTCATAAAAACAAAAACCTATGATAATTACGCTTACATAAATACTCAATCAAGGATTGATCTACAATGTACTAAATATACAAACTATGCCTGATTTCTACTAAAAAAAAATTGATCCATATTTGAACTTGTGTATGTTTATGTACAGACTTTGGTTTCACTACTTTCTATGTGGATAGATTATTTCTTTTTGTTTTGGAGATTCGTTAAATAATACATATCGCATATATCTATGTACAAAATATGAATGTGCGTCGTGTGCGGAAAACATTTAAAATAAATAGAATATATAAAAGAGATTGTTATACAATTGAAATGCAGCAGAGCTAGAAGGAATGCAAATTAATGGAACAAAAGTATTTAATTAAATAGAAAAAGAGTTGATTGTAAAGATATTATTAAGTTTAGAATATGGTTTGTAAAACATGTAGTTCTATAAATCTAGTAAAAAAAAATACGTAAGAGATTCTGCAAATGTTTTGCCTTTTGCATACAAAATAACATAAAACAATATAACACATAAACAACAAAACAATTTACGCCCACAATTGTAGGTTTCGTATCGAATGAAGGAGAATTGACTATGCTATGGTTATCCAATTAAAACATAAAACGTCACTTAAAGCCGCCTTTCAACTTAAACTCTTAACAGTTACACAGACAACTAAAAAACTAAAAACTATTCCTTACTTTCGACTCAACGAAATGCTAAAAATACTTTTATCTTTTGCCCTCAACCTTCTTTACCATTCAACCTGTTATTTGTTTGTTGTTTAAAAATTGGGCTTTTTCGGTAATGGGGAAATTTGTAGTATCTTTGCAACAAAATTTGCCCCGCTGATGTTATGCTGGCTCCTGCTGTTGCATGACACTTATTCGAAAGTATTTCTTGAATGACAAAGTAGCTCCACAAAATTGAATTTTAACTTGCAATTTTTTTCTGCAACTACTTCTTGTTCGTTGCAAAATTTTGCTGTTTTTGCGCATCAGCTTTGCTATGTTTGATGCAGATGCTAGTTTTGCAGTTTGCATTACCGAAAAAACCCATTGTACTCGCCTGCTGCTGCATAAACTTTCGGGCAATGCTTCTCTGCCAAAACACCGTAAGCTACTTTGGCGCCCACTTTTATGTGCCTTTGCTTGGAGTGTTTGTTCCATACATGAGCTATGTACGAATCCCGAAGCAAATTCATGGTTTCCGTCAGGTACTGTGCTTCAAAGAAATATTCCCACTTCTTCCAAGGCACAGCATAAAAAGCTTCCCTTGGCATTATGTGGAATCCCATACACCGTTTGACATCCATCATGTCAACGTTGGTTGTCTTACAGACGTCATTCATGACACGTGTTATGACACCCGGCCCATTGTTACCCCAATTTTTTCCACTGAAATTTAACAGAAAGTCTCGTAAGCATTTTTCGGCGATTTCGTGACCAAATCCATCAGGAGCGAAATTCATTACGCCCGCTGCAAGATCCTCGCTTGACTCCGCTCCCGTATAATTTGGTGGTAGTTTTTCTAAGCTCCGCAGCACTACAACATCCATGTCAAGGTAGGTGCCACCCCAACGCCATAGCGTTAAATAGCGTAGAAAGTCGGAGAGGTGTGATAGCACATAGCTGAAAGTTTCAAATGTTAGATCCGACAACAGTTACTATTGTTTTGTAGTTACCTGGATCTAAAAAGTTTGCCGTCTTTTAACCACTGGTACATTGGTGTTCCAGCAGCATAAGTCCAAATATTCAGGTTGCGTAAGTGTACATTTGGGTAGCTAAGTATAGCTTCTATCA
This sequence comes from Zeugodacus cucurbitae, assembly GCF_028554725.1. NCBI lineage: Eukaryota > Metazoa > Arthropoda > Insecta > Diptera > Tephritidae > Zeugodacus > Zeugodacus cucurbitae. The sequence continues at coordinate 1,897,082 of NC_071671.1, forward strand.
CTGGTGGAGTATTATTGTAATCACGGTATGCGGGACTAGCAAAAAGCACAAAAACACTAAAACCGGGATTGTGTAATGCCGCTGATTCAATGGCGCACGCTTGCCGCGCGGAAAGTTCCACAATATTAATGGGTGCACTGCCTAAGTACTGCACCCGACTTCGTAGCTTCTCATTCGGACAACTGGTTTCATGAAAGATAATACTACGTCCACTTGCATTTGGTTTCGGTTCCGTGAGCATTATATCGTCTATAAGCTGGGGACCAATAATATTTCGTGCATATTTTTGTTGTGCTGTTGAAAGTGATGGAGACGCACCAAAGCTATTCATAAAACAATAGCGTATGTCTGTTTGATTCATATCAGAACCATAAAGCAGACACCAAATTATAACAAATAGTGACAGAAGGAGTAGGAATATCCATTTCAATCTGGGTTTGGACATCATTTCTTTGGTTTTGACTTTAGAAGTAAATTAAAGGTTTGAGATTCAAAGATAATAGAAAATATGTAATTCGTTTTTTGTTTTAAAAGTACATTTAAGTTCCGAGATTCGAAGACTATAGAAAATGTGTAATTTCTATAACATGTTTTATTTAAGCGAAATTTTATTTGTTCCTTTGCTACCGGCCAGAACTATGAAGAAGTCTCTTTCAGGAGCTCCACATCTTTATTTAATATCGATATTATCACAACCTCACCCACATTTAAATTAAATCAATTAATACAAAATATATAAGTTTTCTTATCGCTGTAATATTTATATTATTGTACTTTTGAGAACCTTGAAATTTTCAGGGATGCTTTTTTTATTATTGAAAGGCACTATATTACAATTAATTCCGTATCAGTGATTCCATATATTTTATTATCATTTGTTGTATTTTTTAGAAAAAAAACTCAAACTAATAGGTTTCTAAAATATTTAACATTTTTTGTACAAAATAGTTTAAATATAATATTTTCATAAATTTAAACTGATACTTTTCAGCAATTACAACACACCTGCACTTGAATAATCTGCTCACAGATGAGTTTTTGTAAATCGTAATCACTGTGCAGTCAACTGCACAAAATGCAACACTGCTCGACGCTTTCAAATGTCAAATGAGCATTTTCTCGAGCCGGGGATTGTAATAAAAAGCAAGTTTTCCATGAGTTTTTTTTATAATGTAAACAATTACGAGAATAAAAGCAAGTAATCGAAGTTTCAACTATATACCGTGACTATATAATTTGAGTGTTAAACTAGCATATTATTATAGTTCTCCCGACCAAGCTGGATTCAGCACAACGACCGTGTTTTGAGGTTAGAACAGTTTTGGTGTTGAGAGCTGAATTTGTGGCATACGTTGACAAGTTTGCGACCGGAATTTTGTCATTTCAATTGTGAAGCATATTTAAAAAATTTGAATTGTACAAAGCAAATATATGAATGTACCTCCGGGAGCAGCGGCTGGCGCAGTTCCGCCACCAATGGGTATGCCGCCAATGTTCAATATACCGCCACCAGGATTTGGAGGGCCACCTCCTCCAGAGCTGGCGGCAGCATTCGGCGGTATACCCCCTAATTCTGAATGGACAGAGCATAAGGCTCCCGATGGACGGCCTTATTATTATAACAACAATACTAAGCAAAGCTCATGGGAGAAACCAGAAGCACTGATGACACCAGCCGAACGATTAACTCACCAATGCCCTTGGAAGGAGTATCGTTCAGATGCGGGTAAAGTGTATTATCACAATGTTAACACAAAGGAATCGAGATGGGAACCGCCGCCAGAATTCTTAGAAATGCAAGCAAAAGTTAAAGCCGAAGAGTAAGCTTTTATAAATTTTTTAATGTTTGTTTTAAAGCTAATATCGATATTTTATAATGTTATAGAGCTGCTGCTGCTGCCAAAGCCGTTGCTGCGATGACATCTTCCAGTTTGGCAGGAATGGTGCCACCAGCTGCTCTAGCTAGTATACTTCCGGCAACTCTCCCCACCGTGGTAAATATAGCTACACCTGATATTCGTTCACCTATGACCCCAGGCAGTAATGAAAATTCTTCATCCGCCCTTGATCAAGCCATGGCTGCCACATTAGCTTCAATCGAAATGCCACAAGCTGGGAAGGAAGAGAAGGAAAACAGTAATTGGAGAATAATATTCAAGTTAAAGTAAAGACAATAATTATTGATTTGTTATTACAGATAAGAAAGAATCCCCTTCGGAAGAACCCAAAATAGTATTTAAAGATAAGAAAGAAGCAATTGAAGCCTTTAAAGATTTACTGCGGGAAAAAAATGTACCCTCAAATGCTAACTGGGACCAGTGTGTAAAAATTATTTCCAAGGATTCACGTTATAGTTCATTTAAAAACTTGAATGAAAAGAAACAAACGTTTAACGCATATAAAACACAAAAACTAAAAGATGAACGCGAAGAGTCGCGTTTGCGCGCTAAAAAGGCCAAGGAAGACCTCGAACGTTTTCTTATGTCTACTGATAAAATGAACTCGCAAACGAAATATTACAAATGCGAAGAGTTATTTGCGTCCAATAAAACATGGACTAGTGTGCCAGAACAAGATCGTCGGGACATTTATGACGACTGTATCTTCAATCTGGCTAAGAGGGAAAGGGAAGAATCGCGTTTACTAAAGAAACGTAATATGAAAGTACTTGGTGAGTTACTCGAGTCGATGACGACAATCACTTTCGAAAGTACATGGGCACAGGCACAACTAATGTTGCTGCAAAATGCTGCCTTCAAGAACGATGTTAATCTGCTAGGCATGGACAAAGAGGATGCGCTCATAGTTTTCGAGGATCACATACGTTCATTGGAAAAAGAAGAGGAGGAGGAACGTGAACGCGAAAAGAAACGTCTCAAGCGACAACAGCGTAAAAATCGTGATTCCTTTTTATCCTTATTAGATGCACAACATGAAGCTGGAAAACTAACGTCAATGTCTCTCTGGGTAGAGCTATATCCAATAATCTCAGCAGATTTGCGTTTTTCAGCCATGCTTGGGCAGCCAGGTTCTACACCGTTAGATTTATTCAAATTTTACGTAGAAGACTTAAAGGCGCGCTATCACGATGAGAAGAAAATCATACGCGAGATACTTAAAGAGAAACAGTACGTGGTACAAGCAAATACATCGTTCGAGGAATTCGCCACTGTTGTTTGTGAGGACAAACGCTCGGCCAATTTGGACGCGGGCAATGTCAAGTTGACATATAATGCACTGCTTGAAAAGGTACGTGAAATGGGCACATTAAGCATTTTACAAATGAAATTGATTATTTAATTTTCTTTAATTGACAATAAATAGGCTGAAGCTGTCGAAAAGGAGCGACTGAAGGAAGAGACTCGCCGTTTGCGTAAATTGGAGAATGAAATCAAGGCGGAATGGCAAGAGGCAAATATTTCCATACAAGAACCTTATGAAGCCGCAAAGAAGTTGGTTGAGCACTTGGAAGCATACACCATTTACGAAAAGGACGTGGGTGTGAAAAAAATTTGGGACGATTACATAAAAGAAAGCGAGGATGCGTGTAGTCATCATCATTCACGTTCACGAAAGTCGAAGAAGAATAAAAAACATAAGAAGAGAATGCGCTCCAGTTCAAAATCGGTATGCTACACATGTTTACATTCAAAGTTCAAAATAATTTATTAAAAAACTGTGTGTTTATAGGACATTGAAAACGATCAGGATGAATTCGAGCGTGCAAAGTCAAAGAAGCATAAGTCACATTCGCGTTCGGTAAATAAGCACAAACAATATTTGCAATAATTAAAATCTAATTTGCATTCAATTATTTTACAGCGTTCGATTAGTTCTAGCCTCAGCATGGAGAGTGAACGCATATCGAAAAAGAAGAAGAAGCGAAAGAGCAAAAAGACCTCTCGTGCTGTAAGTACCATATTTAGTAGTAAATATGTCTTGTAAATTGTTTTAATACTGTAAATATTTCCCTACAGTCTTCCTGCGAATCTGAACGTCCCATTTCCTCACCAATTGCTTCGCCATCCGCTTCTCAATTGGAGGACATTACAGTTACCAGAAAGAAAAAGCGTGAGAAGAAAAGCAAAAAAGAGAAGAAACATCACCGTTCCATTACACCGATAAGCGCGAATGGTAGCAATCAATCAGATGTTGAGAATTCGGGTACGAGCTCGCGAAATGCCGAAGAGCAAGCGCTCAGCGAAACCGAGCTTGAGTCCAAACGCGCCGCATTATTAGCACAATTAAATGAGCAAATGGAAGATTGACCGTCGGAGATTGGCTCATCAATTTACAAATCGTCTAGGCCAATAATCAATAGTCGCAGCAGCCAATAGCCACGCCAAGACCACTAAAACGTTGTACAGCAAAAGCAAGCATTAGGCATTCACATACACACACACATCTCTCTTTTACGCTGGTACTTTTTGTGTGCAAGTTCTTTAAGTCACTGCGAGTCTTTTAAGAATAATATTTATTATTATTAATGTTAATTTTATGTACTTTATGAATTGCACATGCAAAAACAAAAACATATACATACATTTTGGCATTAAGCAACAGGTATTTGAGCACTTGTATGATTAAAATAAATATTAAAAAAATATTGAAGTTCACTGGCGCTGTTTAAATATATCTCTTTAGTAATGCTAATTATTGTAATTAAACTAATTTTATGCACTTTTTATTTGAAACATTTTAGTATTATTTGTTTTTTTTTTATTCGCAAGGTCAGCATTATCTTCACTATTCAGTTCATGTAGTTGTACGTTAAAAGCGCATAAGTTAAAATTTAGCAATTATTGTGACCATTCGCACATACACACATCCGAATGTTACAATACATACAAACGAAAGAGCGTATGCGTGTGTTTATCAACTGCATTTCCGAGTGATCGCCGTGTACCACAAACACATTTTTGAAAACCCGAAACGTTTTCAATGTTCTCAAAATCTTTTGCACTTAGAAATTATGCTCTCGGCGCAGTTGCACATATAGTATCTATGCAAGTATATTCTGCAAATGAGAAGCGTTCCTTGTGTTCGGCCAGCATTTTGCTTGCAAGATAAAATAAATAATCCACACACTGCATTTCGGTTAGTGGTTTGGCGTGCAACGAACGTTTCTCCGTGGTAATATTCCTTCTATTGAATTTAATTAATTTTCCCATTGGTTTCACTTTATTTTAAATCCAAGTGAGTTGTAAAATATACAAAAATACGTTTAAAAAAAGTTCCAAGTGCATGTGGAAAGTGCAGGAGTTAAATAAATATGGCTGTTTGTGTTTGAAAAATATTTTTTATTACGCAATACGGAGAAAAGTGCATATTGTAAATGCAAAATATGAAAACGTTATGTAAAAATGTATTGAAAAATGCAAAAAAAAGTAAAAAAATACTTAAAAAAATATTGCAGCAGCAGCTTTCGCGGAGAGAACATGACCGAGCTGAAGAAATTTCAAAAATAATAAAAAATATACACTTCAGTTAAAACCGTTGAAATTTCGTTGGTTTAAATTATTTTCTAAAACTGTGCCTTGAAACGGCGATATTTTTAACGGACTTCGTATTTCGAGTAAAATTTTCTTCGCCGAGAAATGCATGGACCTTCAATGTGTTAATGACCTTCTCTGTTGAAGCATTTTATCTATGCTAGAGACAGTTGGCCTCTAATTGTAATCAGCGTATTACATCATTTTTGGCAAAAGACTGCGATAACCTAAAAATCTACTAAATAGAAATACAAACTTAAACCTGACCGCGAAATATTTGAATTTAAAAGCTTGATTAATAATTAATTAATTATTTTTGTTTTTATATTTCTCGTTTTTTGTTTTAATTAAGATTAATATAAAATTTATTTAATTTAATTTATTAAATTTATTATAAAATAATTTATTTATATTATAATTTAATATTTTTTAAATTATTTTCTATTTTTATTTTCATTATTATGGGGTTTCATAAGCTACAGCCTGAACTGTAAACAGCAACGAAATGTTATTCACATCCCTGCTTGAAGCCGCACAAAACTCACCCTTTAAAGCTCCCTTCTCGACAGCCAGTTGTCAGACGAGCAACCGCAGTGATGGCTCCAAAGTGACGCCAAACCACCAGATAATGGCTGCTGCAGCCGTTGAGGGTGGTAAGTTTAAAGAAATATGAATTTCATTTAAGAATTTCGACAAACTTAATTCTGTATTGTTTTTCAAAGACTCTTGCGAGTTCGGCTCGAACACCTATTTCGCACTCTGCGGTCTGGGCGGTATCATCTCTTGCGGTCTTACGCACACCATGGTGGTTCCATTGGATTTGGTCAAATGTCGTCTGCAAGTGGACCCCGTTAAGTACAAGAGTGTGTTCAATGGCTTTGCCGTTACACTTAAAGAAGATGGCGTGAAAGGTCTTTCGAAGGGATGGGCGCCAACTTTCTTCGGTTATTCTATGCAAGGCCTCTGTAAATTTGGTCTTTATGAAGTATTTAAGGTGATCTATTCGGATGCGATTGGTGAGGAGAACTCGTACCTGTATCGTACTTGGTTGTATCTGGCTGCTTCCGCATCGGCTGAATTCTTCGCTGATATCGCTCTATCCCCTATGGAGGCGGCCAAAGTGAAAATTCAAACAACACCCGGATTTGCAAATACTTTACGTGAAGCTTTGCCCAAGATGTCGGCACAAGAGGGCATGGCTGCATTCTATAAGGGTTTGGTGCCATTGTGGATGAGACAAATTCCATATACGATGATGAAATTCGCCTGCTTCGAAAGAACGCTGGAACTTCTGTATAAGTAAGTGAATTTGGAGGATATTTTTTACAAAGAATGCAAGCACATAGCAGTGGTTGATAACCTGTGTTGTATCTTTATAGATATGTCGTACCCAAACCGCGTCAAGAATGTACGAAAGGTGAACAATTGGTGGTCACTTTCGCCGCTGGTTATATTGCTGGCGTCTTCTGTGCCATTGTATCCCATCCAGCCGATACAGTTGTATCCAAATTGAATCAAGCCAAGGGCGCTTCAGCCTTCGATGTGGCCAAGCAATTGGGTTGGGCCGGTACGTTGATACTATTCGAAAGCATACACTTATATTTTCACCGGTATTTTCTAATTTTTATGTTTTTTTTATTACCTTTTATAAGGTCTCTGGGGAGGCCTAATGCCTAGGATTGTGATGATTGGTACTCTAACTGCCGCTCAATGGTTCATCTATGATGCTGTCAAGGTGTACCTGCATATGCCCAGACCACCACCACCAGAAATGCCCGAGTCATTGAAGGCAAAACTGGGTGTAGCTTAGTGTGGCGTATGAAATATTTAAATATTTAGTGATAATTGACTAGCGACATTGTTAATTGTAAATTGATCCATGCAATAAAAAGGCTAACAAATTAGGAAATTTGCGATATGATAAGAAACGAAAAATTATCCTGGAATAAAATGTATTAGAATTAAATTAACCACTGATTTTTTGTTAATACCCATTTGAGAGTTTATTTCCGGACACGTTAAGAAATGAAGGCTTGAAATAGTCAGTATCCCATTTTTACAGTGTTTGAAAATTCAAAATGCCCATACGCGGCAGCAGCAATTTTCTCTCAATTCCTTAAACAATGTATGGGAGATCTAGCCCTCATGAAGGATCCATTCTTAAAAAAGCCTTCAGAATGTTTGAAGTTAATCATATCAGCCCAGCTTGGGCCTTGGGAACAAAATGCATGCAATGGTGAAGCCCCAGCTCTTGTCACACCACCAGAAGCTTTCGGTGAGCGGGAAAACGTTTAATATTGAAATAAAATTATTTATATGTATATATATGTATATATGAATAAAATAAATTTAAATACACAAATATAAATTAAACGTGAATCAATTGATTTTCGAAGTAAAATTTAAATAAGTGACGGTTACCCTGTCATATGAACTAATACTACATTGGCTTTCAAACTTAATGCATGTATAAACAAATACACGTGCCGGGCAGAAACGTCAAACAGATTTTGTTTTCAATTGAACATCCAACTGAAGTGAAAATAAAATAAAGTGTGTTTTTAAATTCAAGAAAAATGCCTGCAGCTAAAGCGAAAAAAATAAAAGCCAAACCGAAATCTAATAAAATAAAAACTATTGGAGATGCGCTCGAGAGTCAAGCTTGGGAGAAAGTGAAAATCAAAGGCAGTTTAGTCTCTGATGACGGTGGTGGATTTGAAGGCCTCATCGGCCTAGAAGTTTTGGAAGAATATGATCCCAAATTAGTGGAAACTGCCAAAGTATATTTTATTTGTTATTAAGTAATGTATTAATTTGTAAATAACAAATATTTTTTAATAGGAGAAACGCTCAAGGAAAGATAAGCGATTGGATCGCAAGTTGGAAGCTAAAAAACGTAAATTGGAGAAGCAATCAAATTTGGAAACTGAGGAAGACGACAAATCAGACAAAGATAATGATGATGAAGATGAAGATGCGGCTGCACCCAAAAACAGAAAGGAACGTCTCGCAGAGCGGAAACAAAATTCAATTGAAAAACGTAAAGAAAAACGTGAAAAGCGCAAACAGAGAAAGAATGAAAATAAGCAAGCGGGAAATGTGCAGCCTGCCCAAAATGAGGAAGAGGAATATCCTCCAGGTCGCTTTGCTTTGCTACGACCACCAGCTGAAGTTAATGATGCAAATAACGAAACCAGTGAAGATGAAGCAGAGGTGCCCCAATTGGTAAATGCGTCAGCGATAAGCGTTGATGACCTTGAGGGTTGGAATGGTTTGGGTGTGCCCCAAGTCGTACTACAAGCTATTGCTGAAAGAGGCTTCAAATCACCGACGGAAATTCAGGCAATGACACTACCTGCTGCGATTATGGGCAAAAAAGACATTCTTGGCGCAGCGGAGACTGGCAGTGGTAAGACGTTAGCATTTGGTATACCATTATTAGCAGGTATTATGGAGCTGAAATCGAAAAACTTACGCAGTGGCATACGCAAAGCACCTAAAGTGAAAGGTCAAGCTCCAGTTGTAAAATCCAAAGCAATTGAAGAAAATAGGGAGCTAACCCCACCTCCAGAAGAACTCGATTTTTATCCGTCCTTACCCACAGAGGACGAAGCAAGTGAATCGGAGGACGAACAGCAACAAGATGGACCACTCTACGCGGTTGTGCTTACACCGACCCGTGAATTAGCTGTACAGGTTAGAGATCACTTGGTAGTCGCCGCGAAATATACGGGTATGAATTTTTGTTTTATTAATAAAGTTATGGTGATAATTCCATTTAATCGTAGGCATACACGTTGCGGCGATTTTCGGTGGTTTAGCTGTCGCTAAGCAAGAACGTTTACTAAAACGTTGCCCTGAAATTGTTGTTGCAACTCCCGGACGTTTATGGGAGCTGTATGAACAAGAAAATCCACATCTAAGTAAAATTGAAGATATAAGCTTCTTGGTAATCGACGAAACCGATCGCATGGTAGAAAAGGGACATTTCGAAGAGCTCCGAAGCCTCTTGAAGGTGCTGAACGCCGATGAAAATAAGAAACAAACACGACAGAATTTCATATTTTCGGCAACTTTAACACTGGTCCATGACTTGCCCGACCATATGCAAAGTAAATCGCTAATACTAAACTTATTTGAAATACTCATTTGTGTCATATTTTATTTGCAGAGCGCAATGTGGGAAAACGGCCTAAATTTATAAAACAAACACCTGGCATGAAAATCCAAGGTCTAATTGAGGAGCTAGGAATTTCACAGCCCAAAATAGTGGACATCACCAGAAGCCAACGTAAGTTCAAGTAATCCAATAACAAAAAGCCGATTTTATGAAAATTGCATTGAACATTTGCAGAAACCGCACATAACCTCACCGAATGCCGTCTCATATGTTCGATTGAACAGAAGGACTTTTATCTATACTACTTCGTGCAGCGTCATCCGGGTCGCACCATTGTGTTCTGCAACTCAATTGACTGTGTCAAACGCTTGACAACGCTTTTCGGTTTGTTGGAATGTGCGCCTTTGCCGTTGCACGCCAACATGGTGCAAAAACAACGTCTGAAGAACCTCGAAAGGTTCCGCGACAATCCAAACGGACTGCTAATAGCCACCGATGTGGCGGCGCGCGGTTTGGACATACCAAATGTGGAACATGTGATACACTATCAGGTGCCACGCACCAGCGAAAACTATGTGCACCGTTCAGGGCGCACTGCGCGTGCCAATAAAAATGGCATCACCGTCATGTTCATGGACCCCGGTGAGGTGAAGAACTATGTCAAACTCTATAAAACACTGGACAGATGTGAGTGCATGCGCCTATTCTTCATTTATTTTAAAGTAATTTGTATTTTCAACACCAACAGCGGAAGATTTACCGCTATTCCCTGTCTCTGATAAGTATCTGCGTGCTGTTAAGGAGCGTGTGAATTTGGCGCGGGAAGTTGATAAGCTGGAGCTGAAGCAACGTCGCACACAAAGTGAAATTGGTTGGATGAAGAAACACGCGGAGGAGATGGATATGATTATAGATGGATTCAACGATGAGTCGTAAGTAAAATGAATTGCAAATAAATGAATTTATGCTAAAATCCCCAACTTTTAGCGGCAGTGACCAAGATGAGGACGCTTTTGTCATCGAACGACGACGCGACCGCGTACATTTGGAGAATATACGTGCACAGCTCAGGTCCCTGCTGTCAAAGCCAATGTTTCCGAGTGGTTTCAGTTTCAAGTAAGTTAGTTGTTAGTGCTGTTTGTGCTAATTTGATCAACAACTTGTTTGCATTCGTAGATATCCAACCAGCACCGGACAATTGCAGATGCCAGACATTGGCGCCACCGACACAGCCACTGATAAGGGGAGTGCTGTAAACGTCATGAAGGCAGCAATTGAGGACTTGAAGGAGGCCAAGAAAAATCGCAACAAAAAACGGAAATTAGCGTAAAAATATACAAAAATTTAATAAATCATCTTTTGAATATATAATTCGTTAAACTAAATAGAAATCAGTGTTTTGATACGAAATACCGCACACCATTCTCCGTGAGGGAGCGTGCATGTTTGGCCAATAGCGTAGACACAGAGAGCGTAGGTGTACTAAAACATCTACAAGTAGAAGATTTATGTATTTTCTGGTTGGTGTGCTGTCTTATAACAGTAAAGTGTACTTACTCAATATAAGGTTCCATTTCTTCCTTCGTCCAACGTGTTTTGGTCTTGAACAACATGCGCATTCTATCATGTATGTTCGTTGGCATGAGCTCCTCGACAAGCGAACGCACGCAAGTGGTGTTACCCTCTCTATCAATAATGCCCAATCCGCGTAAAAATGTTTCCTAAATTAAAAATTTATATAAAATTTGTGTATGCAAGTATTTCTTGTGCATACATCACAACACATGCCCTCCGGCATTGCCTCTTGCCAAGTGCTCATGAATTCGTCCTTGCGAAACTTCAGCTCTGGTTGTAATATATTCTGTGCAATGATGCGTGAAACGAGACTCTCTTTGTAGGTATGTTTCCCTTCCTTGCCCACACTCGGCACTGTGTAGAGGCGGAAGAGTCCTTTTACGATTTCTGTTGGCGCGATTCCTTCCAAAGCAGATAAAGTCTCTTCATACTCCACTTCATCTAAGGCCCAGGAATTTTCACTCAACAATCCCAGCATACAATTGACGATGCGCATTTCATATTCACATTCGAGTACACGCATGCGCCCCTCGAATTCTAAAGCGCGAAAATGTGTTAAACCCTCGTCGAACTGCTTGCGGCTACATTGCACTGTGTCCAACAGTTGATTGTACGTGAACAGCAATTTGCGATCAATATACTCCTCGTTTTCGGGTCCGGAATAACGCGTTAACTGCAACAATTCGTATATCTTGCGATAGCGTGGTCTTATTTCGCGACACTCAAAGTATTCGTGGAAAATTTTAAGCACTTTGCGCTGCTCCAATGCACGATCAACCGAAATGTCATCATCGTCATCATTCAAACTTGTCTCGAGTGATGAAGTGCCGGCGCGTGGGCTTTTCAAAGGTGATGTGCTGGTAGCAGCTGCGAATTTCAAATCCGGTACCAACAGTATGCTATTGGAGATTTCAGCGCCTTTCACATCATAGGTTTTCTCCTCTGTACACAGCACAATTTTTTCATTTTGTCCACCTTTAAAATATAGCGTTTGACCTAGACGTATTTGCTGGTGCATATGTGTATCCAACTCTAGCAGTTTTAAATTATCATCGTCCATCGTAGCGGATGGGTAGTAGAGCGCTTGAGTAACTTGTGTGAGGTTCTTAGCATCCAACTTGGCATGTTTAATGATGCTTTGGACATCTTCCAACGTGCGAACATAACTAAAATATTGTAAAACAATATATAAATTTATACAATTAATACATTTTGGGATTGTTACTCACGGTTTTTCCTCATTTTCGTCCAAATCTACTTCCATTTGCAACTCACTCATATTTTCAATGTTAACTATTAAAAATATTTGACAAAAGTCAAAATTTTACAAATTTTGCGCCAACATGAGAACAGCTGTGTTTGTTTACAGTGCGACTCATATGATCTCAGACAGTTTAGAGAGAACTGTATTGTAGATCGTATTCATTGTATTTGAAATTAGAATTTATTAGCGCTAAGCTACCAAATAATATATTAAGTAAGATAAATTAAAGTTATTCGCCAAAATATACACCAACATTCAAATGATTTGAAAATTATTTTAAAATTTTATTTCAATTTCGTATTCCATATTAGTTTGGAATGTAATTTTGTCAAACTGTCGGCAACACTGAAAAGGAACGGTATCCTTCTTGCAAGCCTTGATTTGCATTCATTTATTTGTTATTGTACATACAAATTCAACAGAATTTTTTCCAGTAGCTTTGCTGAGAATATAGTTTTCGGCAATGTAATTTGTATTTTATACTGAAGAATAATAATTTTATTATCAATAAAAATTAGTGTGTAAAATGGAAAACAATGAGATTACCATGTATATGGATGTTAAACTTGATATCCATAATAAACGCCCAGATTCGCTGAAATTCAAGCAATGGTCCAGATGTGAAGTGAAAATCGAAGGTATCAAATGCCTACCTAGCTACTTGCGTATCGCAATCACTGGATGCAATGATGCTGAAGGATGCCTGACAGATGAGGAACGCTCACAGTCGAAAAGATACATTAGTGTTTCGATTATAGTGCCGGGAGTTAGCATTAGTTTGGCATCATCACGTACAAAAGAGTTCAGCTATGGACTATTTTGGACGCAAAATCGTAAACAATGCTTCATATATTTTGCTTTGGAAACCGAGATAAGTTGCAGGCGTCATATGAAATGGATCAAAAAGACTATAAAAAATTTAGAATTACATAGGCAATTAATGCTGGAGCAGAATAGAATCAGTCGCGGTCCAAGTATGGGCGTGGCTGGTGTCCATACAAGGCAGTGCGATAAGGAAAATATGCAAGTTCATACGGCAAAGCAAACTAATGAAGAGTGAGTAATGCTTATACGAAATACATTTCTAGAAAATATTAATAATTAAATTACAGTGTGACTGATGCTATTTACTCATCTCTTGGACCACTACCAAATATACCTAACTGCCATGATAATAACGAAAAGGGCTGGTCAAGGCATAATTCGGATATTTATGAAGAAATACTTGAATACATTGACGGACAGCCTCGTCTGTCACGACGTGTGTCACGCGCATCAATAGCTTCAGGTATTTACGAAGAGATGAAACCTACGCCCCAAGCATTTAACGCCATCGATGAAGAATCAGCTGAATCACAGCAGGGTTCAACAGTTGGAACTACACCGCCTCCCCTACCACCACTTCCGCCACCACGCAAACGCATAAACACTTTCGATGGTCAGGGAATGCTAGGTGAAATACCGCGTTCGAATACAAACCCTGAATCGGAATTGGCCAAGAAAAAGAAATACAAAAATGTTTTGGATAATATTTTTGGCAGTGGACGTGCTAAACGTGCCGAAAGCGTTAGTGAAACACAGGCTTGCACTGCAGAGGATATAATTAATAGCATTACGCCGACTAAACCGCTTAAAGATGGCGAGGTGACCACACCTATATATGCTAACGATGCAGCGGCGATGAGGCAGAAAAAGTCATGGACAACATCTGCATTAGCTAGTTCAAAGCGAAATAGTTTTTCCTCACCAGATCTGTCGAAGATCAACTACTTGGACACGTTTGATGAAAATGAAATTGTCGTTGCATTGGATGACTCAATTGCAGCCAGTGATGATCTATGTTTAAGCATCGAAAGCCTGCATAACGCTTGTTTCGTACCAACCAAAGAAACATGTCCCGCAGTGAACGCAAATGGAAGGCCATCAACGGATAGTCTAAATGTGTCTGAGAAAATCCCAAACAATTTCAATTTTTCGGCTATAAATTCATCCAGTATTAATCTAATAGGCTATAATGGTGCCACCATACCTGCAAGTAACCAGCGAAAGAATAAAATATTGGTAGACGATTTAACGGGATATTGTGTGATGGCACCTATTAAACCAAAGAAATCCGAAGAGACGGCTACCGACAAGGTGCCTACCGAGCCAACGACATCTGGTTACTCAACTAGCTCTTACCCATCAACAAGTTCTTCGTCCGCAGAAGAACCGAAAGCAACTGCACCAAAAGAAACTTGCAAAAACACTGCAGAAGAGAGTGCGATATATGAGCAAATGCTGGATCTACACAAGTCCAGCACCGAAGTGGAGACCGTTACAAATAATTGTAAACTAAAGCAGAATGAAGATTCGGCTACGCTCAGTGCATCCACCTCTAAAGTTGATGATTTTACCGGTAATTTGTATGAGAATTTATTGGCTGTGAAAGCATCACAAGAGTTGGAGCATAAACTCCCACCTGCGTCGCTAAGCACAAGTACCCCAACAGAATCGCCGCACACCCAGCCTGCTGTGGATAATGAAAAGTTGACAGAAGAGGATGAGAACTACTATCAAACGCCACGAAAGTCAATTATCAGTGTCGATGACAAAATTCCTTCCTACTATCCGAACAGCTGTGATACCGTTAAAACGCGTCGACATCATACACTGGCTACGGCGAGTCCACAACAGACAGTTTTCAACGCTTCACCCACAGTATCTAGTGCGAGCACAATCGAGGTAGGCACACCCATTAAAAAGAAGAAAAAATATAAAATATTTTCGTTCAAATACGTTTGTTGTGTTTATTTAATTTGTTTTTGTTGTTTTTGGTTGTTCGCATGTATGAGTTTATAGTAGACTGTCTCGTTCGAACTTTAGTTAGAGAAATTCACAAATTTCAATGTTGAATTTGCTAATATTTATTTATATTTCTATGGGTAATGCATATGGGTCGATGAGGACCCAGCTTCTTCTTTTGTTTTGGCCCACCTGCGAAGGGTGGTAGACTTTATGGCAATCTTTTCCAAGTCTTGAATAAATATGGCTCTTCTTTGTTGTTGTTGTTGTTCGTTCCGTCTTACGTTTCATTAATTTCATTTGCTATTTACCTGAAATAATGAAACTCATATATATCTCATTATATGAAACTTGTATTTCTCCTGTGATTTACACCTTCAAACGTTTCCAGAAATCCAACAACGCCTCAACATCAGTTGGCTTACGTCACCTAGTTACGTTGAAGATAAAACGTGAACGTAAAGAGAACCTTTACATATCATCTCCGCAAAGCATCATCGAGCAGCGCCAAAGCGGAACGTATGCAACGGAACAAGATAACAAAACTGCACCGAAGAGCAGCAAAATGCATAAATCTCTGCGCGCGGGTGCTTTAAAAATCGCCGAACATGTCTATACAGTTAAGCACGCTAAGCAGAAGAGCAGCAGCGCCGATAAGAATCTCAATAACAACAACAATGAAGCGGATGTGACAAATTTTGCCGAAGATGTGCGCGAACGCCTGCAGACGGAGTTGTTGCAGTTCGCACTGCTGCAAAAGATTGATTTCAAATTTGACGATGCAAAAGCTGCAGCCGATCAGCAGCATCCGTTGGAGTGTCTCAAAACGCCATCGCCTACGGGAAGGCGACAACAGCCACACACTGCCGACAAGGAGCGCATCTACGAGAATCTGTTGCAACATCACCTGCAGCTGCGGCAAGCTGAAAACCGCATTGCGGCCGGAGTTGGCAGTAGCAGCATAGCCACCACACCAGTGAGCAGCAACACCGTGACGAATTCCAAATTGGAAATGCATCAGAGCTGCATGGCGGGTGTGGGCGAAGCGCCAAACATTGTCGATGGCGGTGGTGTGGTTGAGGTGGGCGACAGTTGCAGCGCAGATGCGGCGGTGGGCGGCTTAAGTGGCGTCAAGAAATTTGCCTCACTGCCGCGTTTCAAGAAAATCGACTTCTCGCCGCTTCGCTTGCGAATCAATAATGTGCTGCAGCGCGGACAGCAGCAGGATTTTTAATTGCCGCGAAGTGTGTCTGCTAGCCTGCCCAAACAGTGGCGAAAAAGGTTAAGTAATACAGTTGAAACGTTAATTAATTGGCAGAAATCGTTAATACTTTAGATGTAATCGCTTTAAAAGTGTGCTTATATAAGCTCTAGACTATTTTACACTTGTTGAGTTTTCTATGCTATTTAACTATTACGCAGCTTAAAGCTCTTGCGCTTGTTTTTAATCGTTAGCTGTAAGTTTTTATGTAAGCTCTCTAATTTTGAAAAAGCTTTGGCTGTTCTATGTATGTAAGTATGTATGCACTTGAGAAACTGTATGTCTAACGCTAATAACTGCATATCAATTGCCCATTGTTTGCTTTGGCGGACATTTAGAGTACAAAAAAGTCGAAATTCGAAATTCCTCGAAAGTGTGACTTTTCGTGAATTACAGTATTGAAAATTAATAACTAAAATTTTCCATAACTTTTCATTTAATTTTTTTTCTTATTGTTCCTTTTCTTTAAATAATTTGTACTTTCGAATGTGTGTGTTTACTGCGTGTGGTATGAAAAACAACATTGTACATTGTACAAGTAAAATACTATATTATAAAAAGGCTTTGTATTTTAAAT
Source organism: Zeugodacus cucurbitae (assembly GCF_028554725.1). NCBI lineage: Eukaryota > Metazoa > Arthropoda > Insecta > Diptera > Tephritidae > Zeugodacus > Zeugodacus cucurbitae. Next base: position 1,914,155 of record NC_071671.1, read on the forward strand.
ATTTTTTCTATTTAATTTATTATTTTGCTTTATTATTATTTTATTTATATTTTATTGCATATTTTTATATTTTATAATTTATAATTTTTTTTTATTTTTATATTTTATAATATTTTATATATTTTTTTTTTATTTTTATTATTATTAATTATTATTTTTTGCAACTTATTGTTAATTTTTGTATATTTAATATTTTTGTTTGTAAATATTTTTAGTTCAAAGCTTTTAGCTCATTTGCTGCCATTTTGTATTTATTTCATTTTTATTTTCTGTCGCTTGCATTTCCAATGCCTTTCTGATTTTAGTTTAGCAAATTATCATGCTCAAACATGTTTGTATGTGTGTTTAATAAAGGAAAAGTCCATAATAAATATAAAAAGTGAATATGAATGCTGCGAGCGCGTTTACTATAGTCGCGTTTTAAATAAATTATATATTCAAACTAAAAGGAAGCGTACAAATTAAAATATCCGCCGATTTAAAAGTTCTAAACATATATGTATCTAGGGAATTATAGAAACTAAATGAATAATATTCAAAATATAAAATTATAATAAAAGTGGAGTTGTGTTAACTCAAAATATTTTAATTAACGAAATACAAAACAAAATAAATAAAGGAAATATTGTTGACAGCAAACAGTGCTGCCAGCTAGTTTTTATAGAAAATGCAAACTCTGAGTGTTGCTCCATTACAAAAAAAAATAATAATAAATAAATACAACTAACTTGTAGACTACATATTTATGCATAACAATATTCCTATGAAATTTTAGATAAATAACTATGAAGAACGCACAAATATTCTTAGAAACATATCCCATGAATATAAAAACTAAAATAACCAAAATTGCTCGAGACTTGAGACTTGAGTACAGCGGGTCGAACGCTTTGCTTGCCTATTACTTTATAGAAATAATATGGAACTATAAATATCAGTATTCAATTTACTAGAAATGATTAAATTTCATAAAAAATATCAATTATTTGTAAGAAAAATACTCAATGCAGTCGTATTATATTAAAAATGTTATTTGGTTTAAAGCTATTGCTGAGTTTTGAAAGCATGTAAGCGTATTTTGCTTACATTTTGAAAAAAAAAAACTAAAAAATATGTAAAAAAATTGTCGTAAAACGTGCTCAAGGAAACGCTTTTTGGCTTACTGTTTTTTTTTTTTGTTGAACTTAAACATATCATTCAAGCGAAAATTATCAAATGAAATTCAAAAAATATCACTAAGAACTAAATAATATACATAAAATATATACAGATTTATAAGAAATTCGCTTGTAGGCAAACTAAAGCGCGCAAAATGTGTTCAACGACTGTTAAAACTATAATTAGTTTAAGAGAAATATAGAATATTAACAGCGCTTTTTACAAAATATTTTTTTTCGAAAAAATTTTGAGATTTTTTAAAATGTTTTTTAATGTTAACGTAAAAAAAAATTGAATTTTTTATGTTTTATTTAGGTTATGTAGAGCTTAATTGTTGTTGGTAGCATATACAAACCTAAGCGTAACAAAACTAATGTAAGGTGGCATCACTATTGACGTTCAAATAGCGAAATTATCGTATATTATATAGTACATTTATGGAAAAAAAACTAATAAAAAATGAATTCGAAAAAGCTTTGTTTAAAAAGCTGTAGAAAACAAATTTGTTTAAAAATTATATTTTGGAAAACAGTTCAAAATTTATTTCAAGAAGTAATATGCTCAGTTGTAGCTAAAGCACTAGGAGTAATCGAACAACTTGTTGATTAACGGTGATTTTTTTTAATTGAATTTATTTGTTTATAAATTATTAAAAATTACTACATAATATACACATTCAAACACACAGACTTAAACACTAAAAATCTATCTACAAACGTATAACGCTCCACTAACAGCGCCGTCACATGCATTCCACCTGCTGATAGCGCAAACAAGCGCCAATATTATCCTCCGCGCTACCCTTGCCTAAACCGCTGCCGAAATGCACGCCAATGTAGAAAGGCGTCACTGTTGATTCGATGCGGCATGGCCACACGCCGCTGGAGCAGAATTGTGAGCCACAATGTACCGGCTCGCAGCCTGGCAATGTTGGCGTGCCCAGCGGACCCATGCCAATGAAGTCTTCGACAATACACGGCATGGTGAGACGATCGGTGCAGCGCGAATATAGCTGACGCGCGCGCTTCGCTGGTCTCTTGTAACCACTGCTAAGTGTGCTCTTCTCATCCAACTGTCTCTTATAACCACTGCTAAGTGTGCTCTTCTCACCCAACTGTCGGCTATTGCGTCGAAAGCTGTTGAAGTCGAATGCGCTACGCAGGAAACCGAGCAAATCGAAACCACCACGCACGGGTCCGGGTCGACGCGTTGGCGCGCCGGCTATTGGGTCGGTATCACCTCCGCCGGAGCCTTCATCCGCGATTTCGTCACTGAGCGTTGAAGTAGCGACAGTCGTTGCCGGCGTGGTGCTGCTGCGAGTGTCTAATGTGGTGGCGCTGCTGCTGCTGACCGGCGTTTCCGATGAAGCAGCGGGCATTTCGGAGGCAGCTGGCGCGGCGGCTAAAAATTAAAAAATACAATAAGGTGAGATTACAGATTGTTTATGTTTACCCACTTGTAACTTCCGTGCTGCTTGGCGCTGCCGCGCTGCTACTAGCAGCCTCTGTTGCCATAGTAGCGGCGCTACTGTCCGTTGCTGTTGTGCTGGCATCCATCATCGCGACAGCAGTAGTTGTGGTAGCATCCGATGAAGCGGCGGTCGACATCGTTGCCGCTATTGTTGTTGTGGCATCCATCATTTGCAACATATTAGGATCATCGGCCAGCACGGTCGACTGCATTGTTGGCATGGCATCCATCGTTGGACTGTCGTTGAGAACAGCGCCAGTTGCACCACCACCGCCACCCATCATGCTGTTCATGTTCATCACCCCGGCCAACATCGGATCCATCATTAACGCTGGCGCTCCCATATTCAGCATGCCTGGTTCCCCGGCGCTGCCTGGTCCAATGCGAAATGACTGCTCATCGCAAGGCTGGTACATAATAGAACACATAGCCTGCTCCTGACGCATGCAGATGCGATAGTTCTGGTTGGCCAAATGACGACCATTCTCCGCGAAATTGAAAGTCTAAAGTCAAGACGTCAGTAAAAAGTGTAAGAGATATTGTATTTGCTGTCACACCGACCTGTATGATGCCTTCGGTGCCCGTGTGGTACTGCAAGCAACCGACTGGCGCGCGCTGACTGAATGGAATTTGCGCAATTCGTATCTCCCAGAGACGTATGGGTTGAAAACGTTGCGTGAAATTCATGACGATCTCAATAGTCGGCGTCGCACCGCCACTGCTATTCGGGTACAGTTGACTAAAGGTGAGTGGACGTAGATTACCAAAGAGTGTTTGACGCGGTGCAGCAGCGCCACCCACTTCGTAATAGACTGAAAGTGGAATAAAAGCAATTTGTAATCTATGCAGATTTCGCGGCTCCAGTACTCACTGTGCTGTCCGCTGTTTTGTCCACACAAGGACAGCGCGCCACTTGGACCTCCATTGACCGCAAACACATCACCGTCGCAAACGCCACTGCGTCGATTCGGTTGTCCCATTGAGAAGTGATAGAAGTCAATGCGCAGCTGACTGACCTCATCGCTCATAAGTTTGATTTTGTAGTTGCACGGTGCGCTATAATTGCTCGGCATGAAGCTGGGGAACTGCGGCGACACCAGATAGGTAACGTTATTGCTAATGGTGGTGTTGCAACTGGCGATGACTGAGGTAAAGTTTTGCAATTTTACTATATATAGAGTCATTTCAAGATAACGGTACTCACATATGCAACATACACCAAAACCCATGGCGCAATCGCCTTTCGCAATCCCTCCTTTGGCCCGGCATTCGTATATGTTGAAGCAATTGCCGATGCGTCGTCCATCATCCGAGAGACATTCGCCGTCGACAGGCACAGGAAACAGGTGGATCACTAGATAAATGTATCGTTGTATATAACTTTTAAATGTGACCAAAGAAATATAGTTTTTGAGAGAAGTTGAGGTAAATTTTTAAAGATCCGATAAAAATTAATAATCGTCGAAGTAGTGGACCTGACCATAATACTAACCACCTCTTAAAATGCTCACTAACTCATCTTACACTCTTTTCTATATGGTCCGACCCCGCAGAATTTATATATATTTTATGAATTTAACCGTTATGGGATTATATGAAGAATAAATTTTCAAAGCCCGGAACACAGATCGGTTAGGTTCTGGCTCTGACCACCGCTGGCCAATTAAATTCCGTGAGATTCGCTATACTAACAGACGTCATCTTTTGTTCAGTTAGAGTTGTGGCAACTCTTTGTTCGCGAATGATCTTTAAAACTTGATCTCTTATTGTAAACACTGCAAATGTCTTGTTTTTGTACGCAGAGAAAGTGTCTGCGCAGAATTTGCATGCGCACAAGGTCACTCACCGCGATTTTGACGATTGTTTGGCACGTCCAGTGTGTCTTTACTTTCCAAGTGTTTTTCAATGGTATCTTTCCCTTCAAAAAGAGATTATAAATTGGAGAATTTCGACGTCAAAAACAGAGCCACCCTTTGCTTACCGCGCTTTGGTTTACAGCCCGATTTCTGCTCCACTTGTGTACCGTTAAGTCCGCTGGATAAACCATCATAAGAGTCCTCGAAATTAGCGCCCGCATATTGAAAGCCCTCAATAGCTTGCAGCGACTGCACTTCCGGCTCGTCCTCATCCTCGGCCATCTGCGCGGCAGCGTAGCTCGGCAGCTCCACAGCGCTCCAAATATCGATGTGCTGTAGGTTAGGCGGCCAAGTGGGGCCGATGCTGTGCGTTCCATTTGTGCGCACATCGTTCAAATTCGAATTGTGCCAAGCAAGACTGGGCGCAGCTTGCACCAGCAACGGTAATGAGTGCGCACCGCAAATATTTAGCGCCAATAAAATGCAGGCCAAGCGCAGCAAATACTGCAGTGCCATAAACAGCCGTTGAGTATGTGAAGGCCACATTATCAAGTGTTTATCTGACACAGTTCTGCTTAAATGACGTAAATTCCTTTCGTTTGCCTTGATGACACAGCGCCTCAGCGCGTTTTCACTTTCCATTCTGGAGACGCCGATTAAAATGCAAATTAATTGAAATATTTTTTTTTGTTTTTCTTTGACTTGCTGGATAATTGAAAATTCGCGCGTCTGCACTGCGTCAACGCTCAAAACAAAATGAGCGCAGCTGGCTCACTTTGTTATGATTGCGCTCAGCAACGGAGCTGCTATGGCACTCCACTCCGTCAATTGGTTGCTGCCGCGGCTAAATAATGTCATCAACGGCCGCGGCCGCAGCAGCCTCCAGCAGCAACGTGTTATTATCGCCACGGATATGGCGGTTAGAGCGATATTAGCTTAACGATAGGCGGCCAGGCATGCGCGTATGCAACCAACAACAACAACAATAAAAACAATATTGACACACAGCTAGCGAGGCGTCTAGTAGTTAATCGAGCAGTGAAATGAAAGTGGCGGTGAGAGTGTTTCTCGTTGCTATCTCCGCCGCCGTATTGAAACGTGTTCTACGAACTTGATTGCTCTAGCCGCTGGACACACACTGCTACTGGCTGCATTTACCACCGATCAGCGCGTTGCTCCTCTGTGGTGTATGCTTCGCTACTTGCCTCTAATTGCACATCTAACGCACACATCTAGCGCGCAAATGTTGGTCGCACTCCACATTACCGCATTTATTTGCTCATCGTTGAGGCGTTGCAGAGCACGCTCCTCAAGCAGTTTGTCCTCGATTGAGGCGTTACTTCGGCAGCGCTTTGATTTGTTATCGTCAGCTTGTTGACATTGTGGAAGTTGTTGTTGTTGTGGCAATCGGAGATTAACGTTTATTTTGTATTTCAACTTTTTTTGCAGTGAAGGAAAAGTAAAATTTTGTATTAAAATGAAAAGTAAGTGAAAAGTTCGTTGCTTAAGTCTTTTGTGTTCCTCAAGTGAACTTTGAACTCAAGCATGAAAATAACGTTTTAATATTTTTTTTTATATTATTTTTGTTATATATAATATATATATTTTTTTACTATTTTTATTATTTTTTACTAATATTAATTTTTAATTATTTTTTTGTAATTTCTGTTTTTAGAATTTTTTTAATATAATTTTTAATTTAATTCTTTTTATAATTATTTTATATTAATTTTTTTCAATACAATTTTTTTGTAATATTATTTTTAATAATATTTATTTTTCAATATTGTTTTGGTTTTTAATTAAAAATTTTCATATTAAATCTTTTTATTAAATATTTTTTAAATATTATTTTTTTAATTTTTTTTTTTATTTTCTTTAACATTAATTTTTCCAATAATATTTTTTTATATATATGTTTTAATATTATTTTTGTTTTTAATATTTTTTAGTACATTTTTTACTTCATTATTTTTTTAGTAATATTAATTTTTAATTATTTTTTTTAGTATTATTTTTAGATTTTTTAATATTATATTTTTTGTAATTTTTTTTTAATATTTGTGTTTTTTTAACGTTTTAATACAATTTTTTTTAATTATTTTATTATTTTTAATTTAATTCTTTTAAATTAATATTTTTCAATACTGTTTTTTTAATACTATGTTGTTTGTATTATTTTTGTTTTTAATTTAAAATTTTCATATTAAATCTTTTTAATATATATTTTTAAATATTTTTTTTTTAATTTTTAAACATTTTTTTCTAATTTTTTAAAAATTATATTTTTCAATAATATTATTTTATATATATTTTTAGTATTATTTTTGTTTTTAATATTATATTATGTTTGTTAATAATATTTTTGTTTTGCGTTTATATTATATAATATTTTTTATAAAATTTTAAATTATTTTTTTTAGTGTTATTTTTATTTTAATATTTCTATTTTCAAATTTTATTATTTTTTAATATTATATTCTTTTTTGTATATTTTTAATATTTGTGTGTTTTTTTTAATAATATTTGATTATTATTTCTATATTAATTTTTTCAATACTGTTTTTTTAATACTATGCTTTTTGTATTATTTTTTAAGTTTTTTTTTGTTTTTAATTTAAAATTTTCATATTAAATCTTTTTAATATATATATTTTTTTAATTTTTTTAAAATTACATTTTTCAATAATATTTTATTATATATATTTTTAATATTATTTTTTTTTTAATATTTTTTAATACATTTTTTTAATATTATATTATATTACGTTTGTTAATAATATTTTTGTTTTTCGTTTATATTATATAATATATTATATACAATTTTTAATATATATTATTTCAATATTATTTTTTAAATATTTTTTTTTTTATTTTTTTTATACATTAATTTTTCCAATAATTTGTTTTATATTTTATTTTTCCGTTCTGTTTTTAATATTATTTTTGTTTTTAAATCTTGTTATTATTATTATTTTTTTAAATTTAATTCTATTTAACATTATTTCATATTATTTTTTTTTAATATTTTCTTTTTATATTGTTTTTATTTATATATTTTTTTAATATTATTATTTTCTTTATATTATGTTTTTTATATTACTTTTTTAACACTTGTTTTATATTTTTTCAGATATAACCTTAAAAGAAACACAGAATTTTCAGTTTTTTTTCAATTTCTTAATCTTTTTTTATTTTTAAAAAACCTTCACAGTAGTTCTGCTCTCAACGGCAGCAGACATTTGTGTAAATAATTAAGTGTTCACATTATTAGTTATTTTATTGGAGTAAACAATTAGTTATTAGCTTAAAATAATTACTTGGATAAACAACGGTACTTTTTAGTAAGCATTTACTCTGATATAAGTACACAGTACCTTACACTAAATATATCTACTATATATTATTTAGACATTTTAAAACGACATTTTGAAAATATAAAAAAGCATAAAATTGCCAAGTTGGAAGCAGCCTTGAACAGTGTGAATTTGGCGTACAGACTAAATGCAACTTATACACTATTTAACTTAAGACTAAATGCGGCAAGACGAACAGTTTAAGTCACTCGATTTCATTTCAACAATAAATCTCTTCAACAGATTTCAAACATATGTATAACTAATGGATGGTTGTGTGTAATACTAATTTAAGACGAATACCGTTAGTTAGTGTGTTGCTTAATAAGAATGGAAAACATTATCAACTGCGCAGTCGTGTTGTTGTTATTGTGTACGTGCAACATGTGTTAGAAATAATTAAAATAATAAAGAGAGCGCGTGTGCAATTTCAATTTCACTTTCACATGAATTGGCATTGGCAATTACTATAATCAAGTAATTTAAATAATTTGTTGTTTTTGTTTTTACAGGTAGAGACGGTATGTGATGTGTGTTTCGTAGGTAACGCGTAACAGCATAGATTTAAATGCAACATTTATATATATATATGTATATGTATTGGTGTGTGTGTGTGTGTGTAATATGATAGCTTAAATATATACAGTAATCGATAGCTTAAAATGCAAACTTAACGCTATTCAAAAAAAATAATATAAAAAGCTGCAACAAGAGCAACAATACCTAGCTAAACTACAGTTATGCATGCTTTTAAAAATTGGCAAATAAGCGTACGCATAAAACCGTTATTTAATATATAAAAAAAATATTTTGCATATTTGCTCAACACGTGGGCGCTTGGAAGTACTGTTTGCGGTAGCTTTTAAATAACTTTTTTCATTTTAATTTTAACTTATTGTTCTTAAAACCCGACATTGAGGTTAAGCAAACAAATGCGGGATTAATACTTTCAACTTATGCAGACAATATGTGTTTGATTTCCATATTTGATGGGTCGCTCAACCATAGTAACTACGTTTCCGTCGGCTCCATATGCCGATGTACCGTTACCGGCGCTAGAATGTAACGCGGCGCAGCCATACAGTCTTCGGTCGAGTCGTTTAACGGCAGTGTTGTCTGTCCATAAACCGGACCACTGTCACCTATGTGACGCGTCGGTGTCACCGCCTGTTTGTACTTCTTCGGCGAGTTGATTTGATAGCGCGTCGGCAACATATCTTTCGCTTGTGTGGGCGCCGGCGCTGGATGGTTCAGATATGGATTTTGATAGTGTGGTTGATGATGGCGATTGGTTGGACTCGATATGGAGGTGGATATGGACATGGTGTCGGATTTGCTGTGGCGCTTGTCATGCAGCAGCAGCGGTTCGGCCAAAGCGAAGCATTGATGATCGGAAGAGTCTTCGTGTGGCGTCATTGTAGAGTAACCATGATCGGACTCACCATTCGGCGGGCGTCGGTAGCTGCTGCCCGTGGACATGTGATAGGGTGATATATCGGCGGGATGTATGAGATTGCGCTGTGCGGATGGATGATCGTAGCCACCATTGCCGCCGGGTGGTTCATCGTGCGCTTGGCAATCGTCGAAATTGAAGCGTGATAGTGGTAGTCCATAATTCTCTTCTTGCATGGAGTCCACATAGAATTGATCTTGCGATTGTGTGTCCATGTTGTGACGATAGCAATATATGGCGAAACCAATAACGATGGCCAACACAATAATAGCACCACCCACCGGTCCGAAGGCGGAGTAGGAGCTCGGTTTTTGTCCCGGATTGTAGCTGTGCGCGGCGATTATGTCCACATCGTCCAAATCACCGTACGGTGTGAGGGAGGAAAGCACACCTAGTTACGAGAGAATTAATTGGTATTTAGATAAGAAAAAGCATAAATTTAACGACTGAGCTTGCCACTCACCATTGAAGCAAGATGCCTGCGCCGCGCAGAAGGAAGCAGTAAAGCCATTTCCATCCAGGTCTTGCTGACACCACTCGCAACCCATCACACCGAGACACTCACTTTGCGTTCCATACACATCACAGTTGATGCTAACGCAAGAATGCAGCGACTGATATTCTATGCTGACCGGCGGCAATGCAATGAAATGTTCGCTGGGCGGCTCGCAATACGAAAACTGTTGTGTGTAATTGAGAAAGCGTTCGATAGATGACTCCGACGTGTCCGTATGCTTTGCGCCAACAGCGCCATTGAAAACCTCCATTTCCATGGGGCATTCACACGGGCATTCGCAGTCCATCTGATCCATACGATTGCAATTCAAACAAATGCGATCGATTGTGCTGCAGGGACAGAAGGCGCCACCGTCGCAGGTCGAGTTGAGCACTGCTGCGAATATGTTGCTGCCATAGACCAGTGCGATGGCGTATTTTGTGCGTTCGCCATGCACCACATTCGTGAGTATATCACTGAGCGAGGTGTTGAAGACATAGTACCGTTGGAGCGTGCGATTTTGGTAGTTCGCACAAGCCAATTTACGCACGAGCGATTTGTGATTGAGGATATCGTTCGCCAAATAGGATTCCTTGTGAGTGAGGTGCTCGTGTGGCCGGCGTTGATTGCGCAACTGTGTGCTCGCTTCTAACATACTCGGATGCGCTATGAGGTAACCTTCGTTTTCGAAGAGCAGACATTTGATATTCTTCAACTGACACAGCGGTGTGGAGTCAAGTATCATCTTGTAATAGTAGGCATAGGGTAGGTCGAGCGCCACAATAGCGACCGGTTCATCGCGCTCGACAGAGTGTAAAGCATTGGACTTGCCTTCGAAAATAGTATGAGCAATGGTGACGATGTACCCCGCACCGCCGGCATCCAAATAGGGTTCGGTTGTAATAATCTTACCAGGTTGTTGTAAGGCCTTACGGAACCACGGGCGTCGCGTTGGATCGTAATTAGTGCTGAGCAAACAACCCGGGTACACTTGAAGCACGCCATTTACACTGGCTATGTAGCGACGTATGATGTGGTTCTTGAGCGTGCCACGTGCGTCTTGGTGACGCTTCTTCAAATGTTGCATGGCATTATAGAGCGCACTAACTTCTTGACGAATTTGTGGACGCAGACCCGGATTCGCTAGCAGGCCAGTGGTGTCCTTCAAGTAAGCCATTATGCTCTCTACAGTTCGTATTTGTGCACGTGGTGAGTTCACACGATTGTTGTGTAGAAACGTGAAAGGCGACATGAAAGCGGAGGCGCTCAAGAAGAGTGTGGGTGTATCTGAAAGAAATCGAATTTAGCATAATTCATACTTCAGTGAGGACAATTAATGTACCTATAGTTGCCACTTGGCGGAAGTAACGACATGCCTGACCATTTGAGGGCGGCACCAAATCCAAACGGTGATAAAGCAATTCCATGCTTGAAAAATAATCGTAATTACTGTTGTGGAAGCGTGCCGTGTTGTCCTTGGTTATGCTGAAACGCTGCAGGTTTAGTGGCAAACCGGGTGGCACTTGTATTGTTGCTGATCGCATGCTATTCTCGGTATTAGTGGGTGTGGATGAGTTGCTGGCACTTGTTTCGGATTTAAAAGTGGACACCAGGCACAGTATGTAGATACCCAATATGGATTGCCATTGATAAATACGTTCAAAGGACTGAAAGTGAGTCAAAAATATGGTTATGAAATTCTAGCTGTGGTAAAATTTTTGTTAACAAACCTCGATTTTACGATCTCTGGTGAGATAAACGTTCGTCGTCAGATTTCCACGTTCTTCGTGTAGAATTTGTTTTCTCGTGTACGCGAAATCCGTTGAGTTCTCTAAAAAGGCAATATCCACGGGAAATGGTGTCTGTTGTTGGGCCATGGGGCGTGGAAAAGCCGGATGAGCGATGGTTATACCATTTCGATCAATGAGGAAGGCGTAACTGTACTCATTTTTATTGGCGTTTTGTGTTGGTTGTCCATAACTGATTACATCCTCTATCAAATCGGTAAGGTAAAGATTAACGCCGACTAAACCGAAGGGCGGCACGGCATGTGTGACCGATACAATGGCGTCTGTAAAGCGTAAAAAAATATAAGCACTGATTTTTAGGTTAGTTGCTAGTTAATTTCTACGTACCACCGCTATTAGGTTCTACCACAGGCAGCTGCACCTCCAGACTCTGGCTCAGATAACGCTCTCTGAATATGTGCTGAAACAACGCAACGCACAGCCGCATTAGTTCGTCCGTTTGCGTTTTGGTCAGCACGAAGAACTTCCCCACCAATTCTTGCAGTTCACTCTCACTTTCCGCCCAATCACTCACTGGTATTTTGTATTTGGTGTAGTTTTGTGTTGCGATATCGGTGAGAAATTGCTTCTCATACATGATGCGCTTTTCATCGGTGACCACAGCGCACGTGTGTATAACAATCGGATCTATCAATTGACGCTGGCCGTTTGCAATCACTTGCAGCACATGCATTGTGTCGGAGAGATTAGTGAGTAGACCACGTGTCGCGTAAATGAATTGTATAGGATTTTGCTCGGTAATCACACTGATGTTCTGCAGCTGATATATCATTTGGAAGGCATACTCGAAGCCCAGAGAATGGTTGGTTTGGCCTTTCGTCACCGCAAGTGAGTGTATATAGTTGAGAATCTCCTCTTTTCGTGTGCGAGTAGCGTAGAATACACCTGTTGCAGCATCGTTGGGGTACGTATCGAATTGCATGATATGTGCTTCATCGGAAACTGTAGCTATGGAGATTAGGTCATTGGGCGATAAGAGTTGTAAGATATTTGCGGCTGAAATTTGAAAATATGAATAATATTTTTCTCTTCACTTATCACAAAAAAATTTACCTAATGCCTTTGTAAGTTCCAACAATTCCATATTCATGGCTGAGCCAATGTCTAGTAACAGAAAAATGTATTTATTCTTTATAGACGATACATACAATTGCTGAAAATAATTGTCTTCGTAGTAGCGTGTGCGCAAATCGTCAGCGTGATCGCTGCGTGATAGGAAGTATATGTGTTTAAAGTGGTTTCCTAGGAATTTCAGTTTCGTATTAGTTGTAGTTGTTGTTGAGGTCGTGCTGCGTACATTTGCCGATAATTTATTTAGCTCAATTGAAAAATCACTTTTCATTAAAGCATTCTTCAAATTTTGCAGCTTCTCGAGTATGTACGCATTGGCCCGCTCCTCAAAGGAACCTTCATCCATGTAATAGTTGTTCTGCTCGAACTGCTGAGAGTACTGTGATTTATGGTTTAATGTTGTCAATGCATCAGTCTTAAGATAGTTTAGGATTTGTATTTGTTGCTTGTTGTAATTAGATTCGCCAATTATTTGTCTATTGTTGGCATTAGTTTGGAAAGACTGTATGCATGAGTGCAGATACAAGCGCAGATTACGCACGCCACGTCCTGTGTCTATTAAACCATCTAATTCATCGATTTCAACATCGAATTCGTCCTCTTCACTCTCAGCGCCACCTTCTTCGTCATCGTCATCCGTTTCCACATCCTCATCTTCAGTATCAGCATCGTCGTCCTCAATACCATAATCAGCTGCTTGCAGATGCTGTTGCAGCAGCACTTTCGTAATGTTGGTGCGAAAGAAATCTCGCAGTTCAAGCACTACATGCGTCGCCTTTTGCAGCTTCTTAGCGAGGCGCTTGCCGAAGATCTGCACGTCATGCTCTAGAGTTGCCGACAACGAACTATACTGTGCGTCACTGTTGTTCTTCTGTGCGCCAAGATTGAGTGCGGCGCTGTTGCCACTAAAATGCATCGAATCAAATAACTCCTGCAAAGGCAAATATTTAAGTTTATGATATTCAATCATGTTTGCTAATAACTCACCTGTATGGTCGCAATACGCATTTCCACATTGCGTATAATCCGCAAACGCGCATCAATATTGCGCACCAGTTCCAGTACATTTTGTTGATTGTGATAGTTTGTGAAAAACACGCTGGCTGAAGTTTGAGCGAATGGCGAAGAAGAAGCGGATGGTACCGCAATACTGCTGCTCATAGCGCCGGCATTAGCTTCCTCACTTACATTGTGTCTCAAAGGCACTTTTTGTGGTGCCACACTGCTGGAAGGTAGCTTCGGCACCGGTAACGCATTGATATTCACAGTGACGAAGTCCTTCACCACTTTCGGGAACTCCGTTGTTACTTTATGATATGCATTAAAACTAGTATTACTTAATAATAGAGGAACATTACTGTTAATGTGATTAATAGTATTTGCATTGGAAGCTGTAACAGCGCCACTGCCATCGGCATAATCGAGCACCACTGCGTCGCAGCTGAAGAGCAAAAGCAGCACAAATATCCACTCCATATTGTTAAGCATTATAGGCATTTATTTTGTGGCATCGGATTGATAAGCTTGGCAATTCGCGTAAAACCAATTACTGAAATGTGCTGTAAATAAATTCCATTTCGGGGATCGGTTGATTCTCTGCAAAGAAAGAAGTATGTATTTTTAGAGCAATTAAAAGGAATGTTTAACAAAACAGGTTCGACAAGTAGATATTGTTTTTACTGCTGATAAATGTTTGTTACAGCCAAATTCATTATAAGAGTTCGGATAAGTGAAGCTGGAATGCATGTTTCTGTTAAAATTCTGGAAACATTTTCTATATGCTTATTTTTGCGATTTTAGCCAGCAACTACATACATATATATGGCTTTGATCAAAAGTTATTGCGTTCGTAAATAGGCACATCGCGAAATTAAATGTAAATATTTATGCTTATTTCGCTTTTGCACACAATTTAAGCTAGTTATATACATATAACAACAACAACACGTAGAACATATACGCGGCAGACTTCAATCACCGACTTGTTTTGTTACCTTTTATATTTTTTTCTTGAGCAGGCTTTTTTGTTTATTTATCAATTTCCTTTATAGTTTGCCGCTCCAAGAAACACATTCACACAAACCAACATACACCAAAACGAAAAAAACACTGAAAAATTCATTGACCATGCCTTCACTTCATTGGCTTCTGTTCACTTTGTGCTTATATATTTCAAACTCCATTTAATACACAATTGTCTCATATTATGTTAATTACAATTAATAATATTTTTACAGCAAATAAATATTTGTATTTTTCAGAAAAATGTAGAAAATATAAATACTATATTATCGTGCTACGCGCAATCAAGCGATGAAAAACAGTGCTACACTTGCGAATGTCACTCAAAGCAGAAACTGATAATTATGATAAGCAAAGGCAGAGTAGAAAGTAGTGGATTTTGGATTTAGTGAACTTGTTAAAGATGTAAATATCCAAATAGATAGGGAAATATTAAGAAATATAAACTATAATAACTTTATTGTTTTCAAATAATTCTAATAATTAAATAATTGCTATTGAATGTTTCATTTTATTGAATATCAAGCGTTGAACATGCGACCACATACACATACAGTGTGGCAACCCCATACTCTTGCGTATTTCGGTTTGTTTTCCTTCCTTCCTCTTTCACTGTATATTGACAGTTGGGTCAGTAAAAAATTTACCGCTTTCCGGTCGCGTCGGTAAAATATTTAAACTTTAGTTTTTCCTAAAATTAAGCTACAAATAATAGTTACTAAGCAGTAATTAACGATTCAGTGCAAGCCATAAAGTGTGTGTAAAGTTTATTTTGCTAATCTAGTGAGAAATTCGTGTTTTTAATACAAAATCCAATAATGTGGGTCTCTTCGCATGAAATCTGCCTATGCAGGAGTTGTTCGGCATTTATTCAATTGTTTTGTGTTAATATATGTTTACTTTTTGCGTTTTTATATAAAGGGATAGTGAAATCATGAAGTTTTGTAGTGAAATTAGCAAAAGTCTATCGTCCAATAAGAAATCGATCACCACTCATAATAGCTAAAAGGTATGTACTTTTATTCATCTACAAATGCATATACATATGTACATATTTCTCATATTTGATTTACAGTTATGATACTGTTTATATTTCATGGCTCCCTCATCGTAGAACTGAATTTTATTTCTTAACAATTCTCACTAACTGCCCATTGCTATTGGATTTAAAAATCGGATCGTTAATTTCACCCACAGGCATATACTGCAATTGTGCGGTGAAGCCACCATTTCTACGTGCTTCTTCTTCACTTTGTGTAGTTGTGAAGCGCACCAACTGCAGCCGGTTATCAGGTCCCAAAACATAATATTGACCACGAGTAGCACGTGATGCAGGGTAGCCACCACTTGATTTCCTTGTACCATCAATGTTAACCTCCTGCACATCAGCTTCTGATACACCCTCATCATTACTCGCTGCATCTGCTTCGAGTTTGCGATTGTAAGCGTCTTTGGCTGCATTAAGCGCTTCGATGGCAATGCGTGCTGCATCCTCCAATTCGGGATCAGCCTGTCGTGGCTCTAAATCTTGTATATCCGGGTAGTTAATGGTAAATGTTTGCTCTCCCCCATCGCTTGGGGGCCCATAAGTTTGTGCTGGCCTTGATAATTTACTTTGTTGTTGCACTCCGAAGGCGAAATTTGTCGGCTGTTGTGGACGTTGTCGCTTAGTGTTCGATATTTGAAAGATTTTAGTGTTCTGTTGCCCTTGTGGCCGGCAGCCAGCCGTTTGCAATACGAATTGTGGTCCCGGCTTCCGATAGGGCGGACGTTGTACTTTCAAATCAAAATCAGCGCTCTGCTTTCGTGGTGGCAAGTATGCATCAGCCGGTCGTCTATTTAACGAGCTCAAAATGTTATTTTGTATTTGTCCCACAAATTCTATACGCTCCTTATTGAGTTCCACATCAAATATGGGTTGTTTTGGTGGTTGACGTTGTTTCTCAATATCACGTGTCGGAGGCAAGTAGTCAGTCGGCAAGTCAAAGGGACGCAGTGGGCGCCAACCTTGCGCTGGATATGGCGCTTCAGCTAGAGCACAGGTGACATACAGTAAACAAATAAAAGCGGTCTGTGGAAGAGAATGGAAGAGTGCGAAACGTTTGGTTAGATCTTTTAGCTTTTCGTTTGGTTTAAAAAAAGTAATTTATTGACGACAATATTCTAACACATTATTAGTTTCACTTTTAATAAATTTTATCAGATTTTAGGGGCTGTTATTAAATTGTATGCACTTTATCTAATTTTTGTGAGTTTGTTTCCAAAAATATTTTTTAAATATATTTTTGTATTAAAATTTCTGCATGTATGTATATTCTGTATTTTACAAATATTTAATTTATTTTTCACCAACCTTAAGGCACAACATTTTATCCACAATTTTTTCGTACCGCAACACAACGAATATTACCGTCAACTGATTTAGTTCAATCCAACAAAACACAGTTTTATACCCAAAAATGCACTCTGTAATGCAAATGCAATGCAAAAATATAATATTGTTAATGTTTCCAAGTGCAAAATATTGTAATAATTGAAATTTCAGGCACGTCATAAACGAATGCACTAAACTGTGCTAAGGTGCTATGCATAATGTTCTCTGCAATGTTGCTTGCTGATGTCAACGTGGCCGACAATAAAAGGGTGGGATTTACGCATGTGCAAATTACAATAAAATATCATGCAAGCCAGCGAGCTTGTTAATAAATTATATGTGCAATGTGCAGTGTTAATTATTACAACAACAAATGAAAAGAAAAAACTGTAAGCGAAAATGGCTGCATCCTCAGTGTGATTGTTGATGAATATTAATTTTTAGTTTGCAAACGAAAATTCGCACTTTTATATTGTTTATTTTTGTTTACATTTTGTTATTTATATATACATATATGTGCTCCATGTTGCCATATTAACACAGTGTATGTGAGTGTGCATATGAATTTTTGTTATTTGCGCGGCAGTCACGTTGAGTTAATCAGAAAAGTGTCTCGAATATATATAATTAAATTTTGGTAAACTAATTTGTGTTGTGATTACAAAGATAATATATTTATGTGTTTATGTAATAAAAATATATTTAAAAAAAAAGCCAACAAAAATATTTCCTAAACCTAAAAAAATATACTCTAATTTGTTTATAACTGATTTCATCGCATTTAATTATGTTCCAATTGCAATTTCGTGGCTGTGCTGTGTAATGAATACGCAAACAATTTAGAATTCATTCATATTTATTGCGAGCAATTTGTGCTGCGTAAAGTGTACGGACAATTAAATTAATGTTGCCAGTGAGACTACGGAGCATGCTACAGCATTTCAAAGACAGTAGTAATCAGTTTACACATATGTAAATAAGCAAGCTCATATGTGTAAATATGTATTTTCATGCGTGAGTTAACAAATGTGCAAACTACGGTTTTTATATTTTACAACTTGATTGTTTTGTAAGCTAGCGAGCCATTGCAAACGCTTTGAAGCGCCACCAGTCTTTGGCCTTTTCTTGTCTAGTGTTTCCAAATACGGCTTCAACTTGACCGTCAATGTCGAGTGTGTCAATTAAAGATGAGTGCGCAATTTGTTGCTAGCTTACGCTTGTTCTTAGGTGTCTTGTATTGCGAAAAAAGGAAGTGAACACGTTATGCATATTTATGAGATACAGTACTTATACGTGGTGTGTTAAAGAAATATTATGCGTGGTGTGTTCAAAAAATAACGGGAATTTTAAATATCAAACTTCGCTGCTTTTTCGTGTTCGTCTGGCCAAAAACAAATTTATAACAATCAATATATTTTTGTAAAAAAAAAAACGAAAATTCCCGTTATTTTTTGAACAAGCGTTTTGAACTCTGTAAGCCTAAAGTTTTTGGGGTAAATGGCATGTTAAGAGTAGTTGTGCGAATAAGTATGTAGTGTTATATTGTTAATAGCTGCTATTGCCAACATATTTAGCACCAATATATACTTACAATAATTGTTCGTCCATTTAATTGTTTTTAAACTGAAGTTATTGACATTTTTTTTTTAATAATAATTAATATTATTTTAAAAACTTTAAAAATTGCGGCAATAATTTGCCACAAAATTTGTGCGCACCAAAATGACGAATAATTGCGCCGCAGTGTGCAAAGAAACCAATAATTATTTAAATGTAATATATATAATGTTTTTGACGCTAATTTTTTAAATTTATTTCCAATACTAATATTGCTTAATTATTTGCCTTTCACATATAAATGTAAATATTTGCGAAGAAGTCAATAGTTGCATAACCGCGAGCTCTATTTTAGTGCCCCTTACAGCCTATTTGACTAAAGCCATTGCAACTGCTAATTTAATATTATTAGAGTGATAACCATTATACAAATTGTTTTTTTTTTTTTTTGAAAACGCTTCGCGATTCACTCGCATCAAATGCGTTTGCTATTATTGCCTATAATTTCGTGATATGATGTGATTATTATTACGCCTACTGGCCGCAAACACAAATTGTTTTTCGGTTTTTTTTTCTAACAAATATTCATGCTAAAGTGCTGCTATTAAACGGCAAGTGCACTCAGACACACACAATCGAATGTTTTATTTGCTTTCGAGTTAAAGCTGCACTTGGCGAACACTTGTGCGGAGAAATATGAAATCACTTTTTTCGTTTTTTTTGCTAAAAAGTAAAATTTTTCGAAAATCGTGGCAATCTCAACACGGCAGACGTCACAACACACACCAAAAATGAAATAATCGACTTTTGAGCAACAACAAAAAAAGAAGTAATTGTAGCACAGCGCCTGTGGCAACATAAAGACACAAACAACAGCAAGTGCTGATGAAGCGCATCCTCTTGTGTGTATGAGCGGGCAGCTACAGCTGAATGCTTCGTTTTTCTTGTTGTTTTTTGAAATTACTCATCGATAGTTTGGCGGGAAAATACGTATTAAGCGCTTATAACTATTTGCCACTTCAACTTGTACGCTTGTGTAATGCGCTTGAGATTGCACATACGCCACCGCTCGGCTTTAGACGTCATCTGCGCATGCTTTGGCTTGTAAGCGCTTAGCTTTTATATGCACATACCCCTATATAATATATGATGTATCGACATATAAGCTGCTACAGTTAAATGCCTCTTGACATCGTTTTTAGAGCGCTCAACACTTTTTATTTAATTTCTCTTTCATTTAAATGCTCATAAATTTTATTGGGCTGTCAACTTCAAATTTATTGCCTCTCAGTTGATGATGGTTGGAGTGGGGTGGCTGGTATTCCAAAAATGACAAAATTTAGATACGACCAAATTTGCTGCATCTAGTACAAAACACCAATTACAAGCACTCTTAAAGCAAAAATTTGTAAATAGTATTTATAAAGGGACCCAGCATCCATTTCAACACGTTACAGAACTGTAAAATCTTTCCTTCTTCAATCATTAAATCATGTTTTTGATTAATTTGGTGTTGCTTTGATTAGAATATATACCTAATTCAATTTGAGTTCTGATATTCAATTTAGATGTTAGATCTAATCGAAATTCTTTCAGGTTTGACTTTTTCTTCGGAGTTCGACCTTTACACACACAAGTTTTTTCTGTTTAAGCTGTGTAATATGATTTGATGTTGCGGATTATACTTCCGAGTTTAGAGTATTAGCTTTCATTCGCATACATCTATAAATTATCAGTATATCCCTGGGAGCTTTCACTGTAAAAGCTCTAGCAATTTTTTCACTAAAAAAAAAAGCTCGGGAGAAGACATAGGTATCAAATAGGTCAAAAATGTTTAACGAGTTTCTATTTCAATATAATATTTATACAACACAATGCAATTTAATTTTCAAAATTATGGCATGGTTGGAAAATGACTTCAATTAGCTTGTTTGTATTCTTCAACGATCGTTAGTTAGTCATCCGAAAGCTATGTTGACCTTTCAGCAACTAATTGATGGACAATTTTACTAAAATATATCGAGTGTATCTTCAAATAAAACTGTTATAGGTTAGGTTGGTCTGGTAGGCCTGCAAGCCACGCATAGACCAGTTATGGTCCTTTGCGATATTAGAATGGAATGCCTTCACGTGTTCCCTGAGTAGTAGTCATCGTTCAGGATGCCTGCGCCTGACGTGAATTTTAGTAGTTTATGAGACTTCACTAACGCTATCTCCTCTAACTTATCGTACTGTGGGGCTCCTAAGTAACTAAAACGCTGTCTCACTAACGCAGGACAAACGCACAAGAGATGCTCCACTGTTTCCTTGGTGCCCCGCCCTTGACATTTTCTGCATTACTTCCGATCTGACAGCCCCATTTTATAGGCATGTGCCGCTACTAGGCTGTGACCGGTAAGAATGCCAACCATGGTCCTACAGCCCTTTCTATCGAGCTCCAGTAGGAACCTTGTATATTTTTGATCTACCGCTTTGCACATGACCTTTGCAGTTTTACACCCCGGTAGATTCTTCCAGCGAGATATGAGTTTTCTTGCCATGCACTTGTCTATGTCGTCATACAGAATGTGCATGGGTTTACCGATGTTGAAATATACTGCAGTGGTTCGGCAGTTTGAACGGTTGTTTTATGCCTAATTCCGGACAGTATATTCCTGCACCTACTCTCTCATCCATTTTAGAGCCATCCGTATAGATTTTTAAGGTGTTGCATGTAGTTACGGTGCCCTTGCGCCAACCATCCTTTTCCATGTTTATCATGAACTCTCTTTCCCAGTTGTAGAATGAGACCAGATAAACTGTGCCTGTCAGACTGCCTTTAGCAACCGAGCTTGCCATATCTACAAATTATCTGGGTATCGCTATGAGCTTTCACTGTAAAAGCTCTAGCCCTTGCGCCAACCATCCTTTTCCATGTTTACCATGAACTCTCTTTCCCAGTTGTAGAATGAGACCAGATAAACGGTGCCTGTCAGACTGCCTTTAGCAACCGAGCTGTGACCGAAGGATCTGTACGTAAATTCACCTATTGCCATCAGTCGAAACGCCGATTTCGCCGCGCAGTTTTCGGCAAAGAGATCTATAGGTGGCAGGTTTAATATTCGTTCTAGAGCAGCCGTTGGGGTGGTTCTTAGGGCCCCCATTATACATAGCGCTGCAAGCCGCTGAACCTTTTCAATCGGCTTCCGATACTTGGATTTTCTAGTACCCGTCCACCATACCAGAACACCATAGAGAAGAATTGGTCTTACTATTGCTGTGTAGCACCAGTGCATGAGAGTGGGAGAAAGCCCCTAAAACTGTTATAAGTTTTTGAAATCTTTTACGGCGTTTCTTGGGACAACTGCAGCCATTGGTAATGCTTCAGAACACTGTCTAACTGTATTTAAATATTTCGAATGGGGTTGTACTGACTTAGCCATCGATGCTTTAATTTTTTTTTTCATTTTTTACAACTGAAAATTTTAAAAAATCATTTCATTGCTTTTTTTTGTTGATTTTGGAAAATATTTCAATATCTTTTTTAATTAAAATTAAAAAAAAAAATATTTAAAATTAAAAAAAATTAAATAACAATTATTTTGAAACGAATTTTTTTAAGTAAAAAAAAAAAAACAATTTTTAAACGCGTTTTATTCTTAAAAAAAAATATTTTTTAATGTTTTTTTTTGTTCAAAAAATATTTTTTTATTACTAATTTTTTTATTAAAATATATTTTTTTATTGTTTAATTTTTTATCTTATTTTTTATTAAATATATTTTTTCTCTATCCAAAATAAAAAACGAATTTAATTATTTTTAAACTTTGTTTTATACAAAAATGCTCTTTATTGATATTTTTATGACATGCACAATTGTTCTGGCTTACACGTTACACATTACATTATTATCTATTGTTGTTGCTTTACAATGACAATGACCATTTTTACATAATTGTTCGTTTTTATGTTTTTTATGTTTGTTTTTGTTTTTATAATATAAAAAAAGAGTTAATGAGTATTATGTAAAAAGCATATAATGAATCTCGTGGGCACATTGTGTGTGTGTGTGTGTGCATACTTCTTCTAAGCTTAAGGGATGCATGTTTATGGTTAGATGAATGTATGTATGTACGATGTGTATGTCGGTATTTTATACAAATTGTCGGCTTTTGTGTTGTGAGTTTTCAAAAGCTGTAGTTGAAATATACTAAAATGAGAGTGCTTATTGGCTAAGATAGATGGATGGAGATAGCTGCTACGTTTAACGAATAACAAATTTTACAACAAATGTGTTCCGCCGCAAAGCGTTGTTCTTACTGCTGCTGCTGTTGTTGTTGTTGGTGTTTGGAATTGTTTGCTGCTTTGATTTGATTTGATGTACGTACGTTTGACGACGGCGGAAACAAATGGCAAGTGACGGGCATCGTTTGATTGATTTGTTGGCTTTGCGTTGAAGTATGAAGCGAGTTGTTGTTGTGGTTGTGGCAGTTAGAAAGAGAGATCGGAGAGGAAACGGCTCGGAAATAATGTCAACTATTTGGCGCTCGCACACGAAATCGTAAGCGGCGAATGGTGTAATGAGATGAAAGTGAAAGCTTTTGTGCGGCGCTTTCGAAGCGCTTGCAAAGCACGCACACTTACGTATTAAATGAAGCTTATAATCTCAACTGTTTGGCTTAAACTAACACAAAATCAAATCAATGGAAACTGAAAATTGAGGAAAATAAACCAAAAAATATTTAAAAGAAAAAAACTTATGCAAAAGACGAGTGTTTCGCTTGGCGATAGGCCGCGCAAGCCACGAAAACTGCTATATAATACATGTTGTCATCTCTACTACTAACTCACATCCGCTCTCACCCGCTGACTTTCTCTTACTCAACACTCAACGCACAACTGTACTTCAACTTCTGGCAAAAATCTTCTTCACTCGTTTAACGACACGCGTCCACGGACCGTTCGCGCACCTTATTGGTAGCCAGCGAATTGGCCACCCTGTGCACCACGTCCACCAGCGGCGCCGGCGGCATTACCGTTGAAACCGTTGTTGACCTGCTCGTAACGGATGGTTGGGCGGTAGCCATGTCCATCAGCCTCGTAGTCGACGATCTGTTTGCGACCATCGGGCAAGAGCACGTAGTAACGGCCAACAGCCAAATCACCATCGCGTTGTTCCATGTGTCCGAAATCGTTGCCGGATTCGTAGTCTTGTACGTCGTATTTGAATTCGTATTTAGCGGGACCGTATTGTTCCTCGCCACCATAGCCGCCATTGCCGTTGCCGCTGCCATAACCGCCATTACCGCCTTGCTGCTTGGAGAAGATAGCACCGGTCAAAGCTGGAGCACCATATTGTGAGTTGGGCGCAGCTGGAGCACCATACTGAGAGCTGGGCGCACCGGCAGCGGGCGCACCATAGCTGCTGCTGGGTGGCGCACCGGCGGCACCGCCGTTACGTTGTGGGGGCAGGTAGTTGTTGGAGGGCGACTGGAATGCTTGGGTGGGCGGCAGGTATTGGCTGGAGGGCTGTTGACCACCTTGGTTGGGGGGCAAGTATTGGTTTTGGGGCACTGGTGGTTCGGCACGGGCGAGTGAGACGCAGACAAGGAGAGCTATCGTTGCAAAGCACTGTGAGAATGAGCATAAATAAGAAAAATAGAATTAGCAAATTACAACGCTTACAACAGTTAGTACAGTTGGTACAGTTATACAATATTACAGTTAATTAAAAGCTTAATTAAATTGTTTAAAACCCCTTCACGCATGTAACGGTGTGTTCTCAAGCGTTTAATGTACGCTATTATTTACGAAATAGCCAATTAATGCCGTTACACACTCCCACTCGCTTATCGGCTGCACAGATCTTGCCGAGCATATTTTCAATTAACTTTTATAACCCATTGTGGCTTAAATTCATCTTTATGGTCTGCCTAATTGTATTACATGAAAACTCATAAACTTAATTAACATTTGCATTTTTGGGGAAATATGTTGGAAATCTGCATAAAACGGTAAAAAAGGGCCCACGTGAACGCTGTCAAACAAGTGCAAACAATGGCAATTAACTTGTCAGATCTAATCTAATAAATCCGTCTGATGCGCAGCGATAACGCGAGACTAAGACACGGCTAGACTGCCGCCACAAAGTCTCAACAGACAATTGTTGTTGCTGCGGCGCGGCTCTCGGCTGGCTGGCGAAGTAGAACTGTGCATGAGCGCTGTGCTCGCTCGCCGATTTACATGAAGCTGTGCAACCGGTAATTAGAGGAAATTAACATTTTATGCATGACGATGACAGTTACGCTTTGTGGCAGGCAGTCGCAAGCGCTGTAACGCGATATGCCGAAGGCGCCAAGTGCGCGCGCAGCCGCAGTCAAGCAGCAAGCGACAATCACCTGTTGCAGCGCCTGCAGTGCGCAAGCGCCGCCAAATCGAAGCGTAGCAATTGTTGCTGTTGCTGTTGCTGCTGTGGCATGCTAATTCGCTGTTGCATTTTGTTGGCTTTTGTAGGCCTGAGATAGTGGCGCGTCGCATTTGAATGAGTTATTGCAAAATTTTGACTATTTTCGTGATTTTTTTTCGTTCGTTCGTTCGTCTTCGCAGAGAATTTGGGTAGGAAATAAGCTGTGTTTCACAGCAACGGCGCGACAAATTGTAAATGCTGGCAATTGGGTCGCAAGACATCAATGAATGAAGCAAGAAATGCATCGGGGAGCGCTGGCAGGCGGTGGCTGTGAAGAAATGCCGTTGGAGACAGATGTATTTTGTCTATAGATTTCGCTTGTGAGAATAATAACGGGTGATTTTTTTGAGGTTAGGATTTTCATGCATTAGTATTTGACAGATCACGTGGGATTTCAGACATGGTGTCAAAGAGAAAGATGCTCAGTATGCTTTGACATTTCATCATGAATAGACTTACTAACGAGCAACGCTTGCAAATCATTGAATTTTATTACCAAAATCAGTGTTCGGTTCGAAATGTGAAATCCGCTTTTTTATCGACAAATTTTGTTCAGCGATGAGGCTCATTTCTGGTTGAATGGCTACGTAAATAAGCAAAATTGCCGCATTTGGGGTGAAGAGCAACCAGAAGCCGTTCAAGAACTGCCCATGCATCCCGAAAAATGCACTGTTTGGTGTGGTTTGTACGCTGGTGGAATCATTGGACCGTATTTTTTCAAAGATGCTGTTGGACGCAACGTTACGGTGAATGGCGATCGCTATCGTTCGATGCTAACAAACTTTTTGTTGCCAAAAATGGAAGAACTGAACTTGGTTGACATGTGGTTTCAACAAGATGGCGCTACATGCCACACAGCTCGCGATTCTATGGCCATTTTGAGGGAAAACTTCGGAGAACAATTCATCTCAAGAAATGGACCCGTAAGTTGGCCACCAAGATCATGCGATTTAACGCCTTTAGACTATTTTTTGTGGGGCTACGTCAAGTCTAAAGTCTACAGAAATAAGCCAGCAACTATTCCAGCTTTGGAAGACAACATTTCCGAAGAAATTCGGGCTATTCCGGCCGAAATGCTCGAAAAAGTTGCCCAAAATTGGACTTTCCGAATGGACCACCTAAGACGCAGCCGCGGTCAACATTTAAATGAAATTATCTTCAAAAAGTAAATGTCATGAACCAATCTAACGTTTCAAATAAAGAACCGATGAGATTTTGCAAATTTTATGCGTTTTTTTTTTTTTTTAAGTTATCAAGCTCTTAAAAAATCACCCTTTATTAGCAAGAAATAAATTGTTTTTGCGACAAAGCATTCACTTGCAATATGGGACTGCTGGCGTGCTAATTAAAATTTCAACAACTTTTCGTTGTTCGACTTGAGAACATATCATATATAATAGTTTGATTTATTGCATTTGCCGTTATCTGCAACACGTTCTGGCAAATATAATTGAAGCGAAAAACGCCATGTTGCAATAGCTGTAATTGAGCGCTTTTTGCTGTTGCCACAATTTGTGGTTGCAACTCCAAAAAAATAACAAATTTGAAAGTGTTGCTTCATTAGTCTTAGCCGAGTCTTGCAATGCTTTAATGAAGCGCATACAACAAAAAAAAAAACAAATTTGAGCAACATAAGCCTAACCGTTTGCGTATTTGCAACATTTTTATTGCAACATCCACACGAGTGGTGAACGTGTGGCATTCTAATAAGTGCGGCAAGGTCTGTAGATCTTCTTCTACGCGCTCAGTTGTCATTTTTAATTGAAAGTTGACCATTTGGCTTGGCTGCAAACGTGCTGCTTAACAATTTTTTCGCTGCTGCGGCCATATAAATCATTTTGATGACCATCAGAGCGACGTCTTTATTTGTGTTTTTATATAAAACTGCCACTGGCAGTTGAGCGACCACTTTTTGTGTTCTCAAATATATTTGTTCAGCTTCTTCTTCTTCTTCTGTTTTTTTTTTTGTACTAGTGCGCCATTTTATGTTGATTAACTGATAAACTGTCTTAAACTGGCGTTAATTATATTGGTAATAAATTTTAATGGCTGCTTAAGTGCCTTATATTAACACTATTTCCTTCATAGTTGGAGTTGGAGCAGAATGTCTTAATTGCATAAGGCTTTGACGATTAAGGCATCCAAAAATAACAAAAATAATAAATTTTATCAAAACCAAGCATCACATTTTTATGACCTTTTGTGTTGAAAGCCTATGAAAAGACGATATTTCAATAATAGATATTGAAATCGGAACAAATTGCTGTTAAGTGAAAGTGTTTACCTTCGAAAAATATTGCAAAAAAGCGCACTAAAATGGGTGCAATCAGCAACTTTGTAGATTCAAATTTTATAAAAAACTGTCGTAAATCAATAAATCATGCATTTAGTGAGCTGTGCGCCATTAGCAGCTTCATTTAGTCGAAACTCACCAATGAGGTTCGCTGCTTAAATCTTTAGTTTGCCTTTCCACACAAGCCAACCGTGTTAAAGTTGATTGAAATTTGACATACAAATTCGTTTGCAAATATGTATAAATAATACAAAAACAAATACTAAATGACATGCTATTTATTGCTTGGCTTCGTTCGCCGCCAATGTGCTGCGAGAAAAAAGTTGAAGCATTTTAACGCCTCAAGATGAATGGCTGTCAAATTAAGCGCCATGCCATGTCTCGTATTTCATTTGGGGCGCAGCTTAGTATGCCTCGAAAACATAGATAGAAATGTTGAAATGTTTTTTTTTTGTAAAATTTTTTGCTTGAGCGGGAAGTAAGCGTTGCTTAGCTATTGGATTGTTCAGTAGTTGATAAAGATCTTTTAATGACTGTTTATTGTTGTGTTTATTTTAAATAATAACTGTAAACTGCTGTGAAACGCAGGAAGCGCGTAATTTTCTATTGAATTTTTGACTTTTTGTAAGATTAACTTTCTATTAGCTGAAATTTAATATATTTGAAATTTCATTTTTTAGATTTTTTAATTTCCTAAATTTAGTTGTGGTGTGTTTTCAACCGAATATGTAAAAAAAAATATTTTATTAAAAAAGTAATGTTTTCGAAAAATTGAGCTTAGTTGGTTGTTAACTGTAACTCAATAAAATAAATTTTTTTTTTTAATTTTTAAATTAAAAGTTGAAGCCAGCAAATTTGGAATTCTTTAAGCAAAGTTTGACTTTGGTCATTTTCAGCAGATTTGTGGCTTAAGTCTTTTGTACTGCTCGCTTCAATAGACGAATATGTTATTTTTGGAAATATTTTTTTGATTTCAAAAATGTTATTTTCACTGCTTTTTCACGAAAATAAAATGTGAAAATAATAAAAAAATAATGAGCAAAATAATAATTTATTTTATTACAACAATTTTCAAATTCAAGCGAATATGCCGCAAAGATGTGTTAAAAAAATATTGAAAATAAATTTCAAAGATGGTTAATAAAAAAATTATAATTAAAAAAAAAAAAACAGTTCATTATTGAAATTGCTACTTGTAAATTCACTAAATATTTTTATGAATATTTGTAATTTACTAAAAAAAACTATTATTTCGAAAAAATTTTAATTTTTTTTATTATTAATGAAAAAAAATGTAAATATTTTTTTTATAAAAAAACATTTTCGCTTTATTTCACGAGTTATTTAAAAGCAAATCGATGTTTGAGGTGAATTGCTACAACAAACCCTTTTCACACATTTACAACAATGATGTCCTTTGAAACCCTCAATTATTTGCTGGCACACAAATAGGTGGCAGCACTGTAATGCACTTGCTTATTTAATATTTCTATTTAAATAAAATATATTTTTAAATACTTTTATTTTTTAATATTTTTTTGTGAACTAAAATTTTTCTTTTGTATTGTCGTACCTTCATTTTGTATATTCACTTATTTGGGTTTTGAATTATCACACACAAAAGTTGTTTAGCTACTTAGCTGTTTGTTCTTCTTGCGAAGATGGTTGAATTGAATTTGATACTGAAACAGTTTCGGCGGCCAGTATTTATATTGTTTGAAACAAATAGTAGTGCAGTGCAGCAAATAGCAGCTTAGAGCTAACAGCAAGCAGCTGGCTGCGGCAGGCGAAGAGGCTGCCGTAAGCGTTTGCCTTTGCAAAGTGGCTGAAGGCAGACGCGGCAGAGGCATGAACAAGTGCAGCCGCAACACAGAGCGGGCGGCAAGGGTGCTGACGAAGACGACTGAGGCGGCAGAAGAGCTGCAGATAAGATTCAGATGGCGCAAATTGCGCGCCAAAATCTTCAAAAACTACAACAACAAAAAGGCAGACAGCACAGCACATAGCACAGCTTAGAAACGAAACATACAAGCCTGCTGGCCAAAAAATTAATTGTATCCGGAGAGCAAATGAGCAACATAAATGTAGAAACAACACAAATAGGCAACAACAACAACAAGTCAAGTGAAACGAAAAAGTAAGCGGTAAAGATGCGAGAGCAGCGAGCAGCGAACAGAGCAGCGCTGGAGTGACGCAGCTTGTCGAAGTGGCAAGCGGCATAAATGAGTTGGAGCAGCGAGTGAGGGTACATTAGCAACAGCAACAACAACAACAACACTACGTGCAATTTAACAAACGAAGAAGCAACAATAGACACTGTTTTGAGCGCACAGCGAGTTGTTGTTGTTGTTGCCACTGCGAGTGCTCTTGTTGTTGGTATAGTCAAAACAACAGTCAAAGGTACAAAACAATAAACACTTGAATAATAGTTGTTGGCGGCAACAACACTAAAGCCCATTCGCATAAATGTACACAACAACAACAACAAGAATTGGTTGGTTTGTTAAAGCTGCAACAAAAACAGCAACAATAACAAGGGCAAATAAAGCACGCTGCTGCTGTTGCTTGGTAATGATGTCGATGATGCAGAGCAATAAACAGTTACCATTATAGTTGAGCGCTGCTGCTGCTGCTGTTGATCATTGTTGTTGTTTGCACATTTTCGTTTCAGTTTCAGTTTTACGTGAGGCGCAGACTCACTTGGCGATTATGTTTGAATGGGTGCACATTTTTTTTTTGGTTTTGGATTTGTGCAGGAAATATTGTTATTTTTTGATAGCTTGTGGTTGGAGATTGCTGTGCGACAGAGGATGCGGCGAAAGGCGTTTCGAATGCGTGAGATCATGAGAATTCCTTGCAAGTCTTCGCACAGTCATAAAATCAAATGTGCTTTTGTTTGAAATTGAATTAGTTTTATTGAGCGCGTTAAAGCGTCTTATTAGCGACATTTTTGGTATTTGAAATTGGGTTAAATGGATTTTTAAAATAACTGGGATCTGAATTAGAAGTGTTTTGAAAACGATTTTTTAAAGTTCATTATGTTATTTTATGGTGTTTCGAACACTTTCGCTCGAAATTTTTTTGGAAAATGAAGAATTAATTTATGCCTTCTCGTCAAAAAACTCTATAATATCTGTGGTTATATACCCATATCATGCTTAAACATATTAAATTATGATCTTTATATATTTTAGTGTCTTAGTAGCAAAAATATCGATATCCGAACAAAAAATGTCTAAACTGGACTTGTTTTGTGCGATTTCTAGCTGAAATATATGCTCTATGGGCTTAATGGTTCGACAGGTTTTTTTGTTTTTTTTTTTTAGAAAAAATCTGTGTTATAAGTGTTTATAGCAGAAATAGAATAAATATATTGCTATATCAAGGGAAAAATTAAAAATTCCTGAATAATCTCTAGATGCCACACAGGCGACATGAGCGCGCAGGTATCATAAAACCGCCAGCACGCAGCAAAAGCATTAGTTTATGCGTCCCCCGAGACAAAAGTCAAGCGCAAAATGCCAAATGCCGCAAAATAATGAAAAATAATTTCATTCGCAACAATGTATGTTCGTCTGTATGTGTGTGCTTATGTACAGCGCATTACATTTGATAATGAGCTTTACACTGTTGTTGCGTTTTTAATTTGCCAAATGCGCTAGCGAGTAAAAACAACACGCTTGTCTGTGTGGTGGTTGCTCCGCAGAACGCTCATTCATCATCCGAAACGCTGCTTAGCAGCAAGTGTGCTGTTGTTGCCAGTCGCAGTAAAGCATGCAGCAGAAATTAGAAAAGCAACTACAAATTATTGCTTTTGTTGTTGTTTTGCACCGCTAACAAATTGTAAGTTTCATTTATTTATAATTAATGCGCTCGCATATTCATCAGCATGTTGTTGTAACTTGCTATTGCTGCTTCTTTGTGATCGCTGATGCTGTTGTGTTGCCGCAGCGTTTTCTATGCTCTCGCGAGCGAAACTAGTGCACCGCTGACTGTTAGCGCTCTCAGCTTGTTAGAAACATCATTTTTTAGAGCTCATCACAGTTGCTCTTTCACACTTGAAATGCTGTGAGCGTGCATTTGCTTTGGTATTTCACTCATACGCCGTGTGTGCCACAAAGGTTGTTAATCGATGGCGACGCTATCAGTCTGGCCGTGTTGCTGTTACAGTTTGGAGCTGCGATTACAGGCGTCTTAGTTGAAATTTTTGAATTGAATTTTTGATAATTTTTCGTGGCAGAGGAGGATTTTAGATTAGAGGAATTTTGTGTTAAAGGAAGGAATGAAGATTGAAGTTAGGACTTTTTTGTTGAAAATAAAATTATAGTGCAAAATTAAGGACAGATTATTATTTTTGTATATTTATTTGTTCAGAAAAATTTCGTATTCTCACTTATGTAGCAACCACAAAAAGGAATTGCTTGAGACTACTTAGTTCAGGACTTGTTCGAATTGTAAGAGTTTAGGGGCGACTAGTGAATAGTGATAGCAGTGGTATCGATAAAAATGTTCAGTGGTTGTTTTCGAAAACAATTTTTTTTTTAAATAAATTTTTTAATTCAAAAAAGCCCAAAATGTAGAAAATGTATATAGAGAATCACAATGTTTTCACATAATTTTTAAATTTTTAATTTTATTTATTTTTTAAATGAATATTTTCTGCCACGTTGATTTTTATTTTAAAAATATTGTATGCTTATTTATTTCTATAAAATCTATTGAAACGTTTAAAATTAAAATAAAAAAATTCAAATTTTTTTTTTAATATTTTCAGAAATTAATAATATTTTTTTTAAATTTTATTAAATTTTAAATTTATTTTTTGTTATAGTAAAAAATTGCGACATTTTTTTGAGAGATTTTTTGCCAGCTTTTTTATTTACTTTTTCGATTTTGAAATTTCTGCATTCTCAGTTTCATCAGCTAAGGCATTCACACGCTTCTCGATGTCACTCGCGCGCATTGAAGCAAAAATCCGAACGCTTGCCGCCATTAAACAAATTGCAAGAAGCGCATGCGTGCGCGTCACAAACGCAAATATGCATAAGTGCAAATAGATCATTTAAAAATGCATCTCATTTTATTTTATTATAACCGCAAAGCGCACATTTGTGCCGCCGCCGCCAACGACACGCAAGGCTTGCGGCCGCAACGCCACACTAGCTGTCATAAAAAGACAAACAAATATTTGTAATAAGCTTAACAAGCGAGCAGGGCGAGCGACCGACCGAATACAATAACGGTTTATTGTGCTTTCAATTCTGACTGCGTCGGCTGTGCGGTTATGCGTGCGAAATATAATGCGAATGTGGTGCACCAACAAAAGACTCAAGCGACGAACTTGACTGTGCTTGACGCCTGTTCTGAGTGCGGATTAGCAAATATTGGCGCAAAATGTACCAGAATATAACGCAAAAAAACAGCAAATTTATGAAATTACAATATATTGCCAGAAATAATGATTGCTGGTAAACAATACTAATAGGCAACAACAACAACACCAACAATGCGCGCCACAGTAGCAACAAAGCAAAGCAAAGCAGATTTGTAGAAAATGAACAGACGTTAATTTGACGCAATTTGCACACAAGCGCAGCAGCCGCTGAAGCCGTCGTCGTCGGCGATTATGACAGCGGCATTCATCATCCAACATCATTTTGGCGGCGCGCGCTGTGCGTCTCGCATTGAGAATCAAAATTGAAAATGTTGCAATTGCCTAAAATGAATTCGCAAAAAGATTGGGGCAGCATTCGACTGAAATAAATGCACGTACGCGTGTGTTTTTTGTTGGTCGATTAATGAATGGCTGGCTGGCCGAGGCAGCAGTTGCAATCACCAATCGGCGACACACGCTCACGTTAGTGCATCGATTGAAGATGAGCGCGCCAACGCGTTGAGTTGGCGGCCTTTTCGAATGCAAATTGTTGCTGCTGTTGTTGCTTACTTCAATTGAGTTGGTAATGATGGGCGAGCGGCGGTGGCAGCGGCGTCTCTGCGATTACTGCAACAGTCGGCAGCTGGTCGTGCAGTTAGCGCGTGGCTCGCCCGCTGCCGGTCATTCTTGGTACGCTTCGCTACGCCAACTGCAGGTTTGGCGCTTTTAAGGCGCGCGAACCAAATGAGATATTCAGATTTCAGCAGCCGTTTTTTGTTTTTGTTTTGGATTTTGCGAGTTTTTCAAAATTGAAAATCACAAATGTAAAAAAGCGCAAAGAAGCTGAATTGTGCAATGCGCCGTGGCAATGTTTATGCATCGCAAGGGTGTTTGTATGCTGATGAGTTCATGCGCTTATCTACGGCGGGTTACTGTAACACGCTCTGCACTCGTTGGCGCGCGGAAGTCACAGCCAAAGGCCGCATGGCGCAGCGGATTTTAGCTCGAATTTTGGACTTTTTTCTATACCTCAGCTTTTATGTATAATATTTTCCACCAGCGGCCGTTATGAGTTGTTGTGCCGTTATGATTTTTTTAACGCAAAGCCGCTGAGTGTGTGAGTGTAGGCTGTTTGCTTGTTTTGGTATCGTTTTATTGTTCTAGGCAAAAACATTTATGAGCACCTTTTATTGCCTCCAACGCTTTGCGAAACTTCGTTCGAGCCAAGAGGCAAGAGGCAAGTGTGGTATACATTCTCACATTTGTATATTGTATGCAGCAGTTTGACCCAGCTGCGTCACAGTAATAGCTATAAAAACTTACTTAATAACTATAAGAATTCCTAATTATTCACGGTAGTAAACACATTTACATTCACATTAACATTAGTTGTATTGCAGTGTTGTAATTTGTTAAATATTTATAAACAAATAAAGATTTACTATCAAATTGGGTATATTCTCACGATCTCAAAATTTTTAGTTTTGATAAATTTATTTATGATCAAGTAAAAGATGAGGGCTGGAGGATGGTTCATCTTAGGATCGTATAGTTCAAGTTATGTGTTAGAATGCTAGTCATTGAATATGTTAATGTTAATCCTGCTGGAATATGAGTGAATTTTTAATTAAAAGTAAAAAAAGTGAAATATTTTTTTATAAATTTTATTATACTCTCGCAACCTGTTGCACAGAGTATTATAGTTTTGTTCACATAACGGTTGTTTGTGTCACCAAGAAATATAAGAGTTAGATATGGGGTTATATATATAAATGATCAGGATGACGAGTGGATTGTCCGTCTGTCCGTGCAAGCGATAACTTGAGTAAAAATTGAGATATCTTAATGAAACTTGGAACACATGTTCCTTGGCACCCTGAGGAAGTTGCTTTCGAAAATGTTATTTATGTTTAGTTATGAAAATGAAATTTGGAACATAGGATCTCATTAGGGAGGGGCACATTTGGATGTAATTTTTTTGGAAAAGTGGGCGTGACCTCGCCCCCAAATAGGTTTTTTTGTATATAACTCGCAAACCAATAAAGCTATATAAACAAAACTTTCTGCAGTCGTTTATTTTAGCCATTTCCTTATACAGTCCAAAAATGAAAGAAATCGGATAATAACCACGCCCACCTCTCATACGAAAGTTAGATTGAAAATTACTAAAAATGGGTTAACTCACCAACGAAAAACGTCAAAAACACTAAATTTCACATAAGAAATGGCAGATGAAAGCTACACTCAGATTTTTTTTACAAAATGGGTCAAAAACCATATCTCAAGAACTATTCGACCGATTTCAATGAAATTCGGTATATAACACTTTCTTGACCCTGATGACACGTGTGGAATATGGGCGAAATCGGTTCACAACTACGTCTACTTCCCATATAACTCAATTTTGAATTCTTTTGATTCGTTCACTTTATAATACATATATACATTAGGAACAAATGAAGATTGCGGAATAACTTTACACAAATACTGTATTTGAACTGTGACATCACTTGTGGAAAAATTGTCAAAATCGGACCATGATTTTTCAAGGCCGCTGATATCGAACATGAAGAACTCAGTGCCTAAGGGTAATTTTTCACCGAAAATCTAGGTAAATCCCTCTGAATTTTTTCTTATAACAGTTTCTCTCTGTACCTGAAATGGTAAAAATCGGGTCATAACTTCCCCCAGATCCCATATACCTAATTATAAGTAATATTAAATTAAGTGAGCGTATAGTCATCGATACATTGTATCTTGGTGGTGATACGTCGAATTGTGCTATTTTTATAAAATTACATCAATAAATTGCGAGAGTATAAAATGTTCGGTTACAAACGAACTTAGCCCTTCCTTACTTGTTTTTTTTTTTAATTTTGCCCTTAAAACGTCTAATGATAAGTATCTTCTAAAGTTTTTTCACTAACATGTCTGTAAAAATCAAAATTTTTCCTTTGAGCATCAAAGAATAATATTTTTTCAGTAACTAAATTGGTTAGAAATTCATTTTTTATTTAAATTACGTAATACCAAATATTATTTGGTCCATTGATGCCTTCATGTAAGAAAAATCAGACCTACTACTAGAGCTTTACAATTCCAGCTTGTCTGTGGCCATGAAATCCAAACCCAGTAGCAATTCTCACGGAAAATACGAAGCGAAACACCCACTAATCAATTAGGCGGCCACGCTGTTAATTCAATTTTGAAGTATTTAATCAGTAATAACTGATTAACAAGCAAAGCAGTGTTGCCTTAGTAAATATTTGTATGCTAATGAGCATATCGAATACATTTCATGGGAGAGAAAACGCTAGAAAGGAAGTAAAGATGAAGCCAAAACAATTTTTTGATTAATTTTATTAAACAAATTTTATGAACAAATATTTTTTCAGTATTTAATCCATAACTAAATATTTTTAAGTGACTTAAAAACGTTTTATTTTTAGTTAATTTAGGAAGTTTATAAATATAAATCGAAAAAATTATTTTTTACACTTGAAAAAGGCATTTGAACAAATATTTTTCCAGTTTCTAATCCATAACTAAATATTTTTAAGCCTAAAGCCTATTATTTTTAGTTAATTCAGGAAATTAATAAAAAAATTTAAAAAAATATATTTTTTACACTTCAAAAAGGCATTTGCACATAGTAAAAATGCAACTACGCCATTATGAAATCTAAGCGCTCATAAATTAGCAAAGGTGCGCATGTGTACCGTAACGCAACTAAATAACCATGTGCGCATGCCCCGAACTTCTTCTTCTTCTTCTTGTAATTAAACTTGAAATTTAGCGCTTGCGCTAGCTAGTTTACCTCACCATTAACTTAATGCATTTTTCCTGATTTTTATTGCGTTAATTAAGTGTTTAAAAGCAAGGCGCTGCACACTTTATATGCTTCATATGCCTCATAGAGAGCAGGTTTGTCGCTTAAGTCTTTAGTTTACTAGCTATAACGCACATTTCTGAGCTGACATTTCTGCGGAATTCCATTTTACTTCTATAAAAATAAAAACATTTGCAAAAATGTAAGCACTTTGCGCACTTTGGTACTTACTTTAATTATTATTCGCACTCATTCTGGCCATTAAGGGCCCTTAAGTGCAAAATTTACTGTTATTTAAAGGCCTTTTTGGTTGTACTAGTTTGGATGGCAATGCAAATTTGGCAGTGAGAAGGTCACACGTGCAGAAAAAACGTGGGTTTTCATCACTTCTATAAATATTTGTTTTAATTTCAACTAAAATTGCTGCTTGATAGTCAAAAATAGATTTTAACTTTATGAGTCGCATAAATTGACTTTGGTTGCTTGCAGTTAATTACATGGCTTTTAAGGCGCTTAAAACAAAGTTAGTGGCAGTTTAATTACTTAGCAGCTTTGGAGTGGATTTATTACAACTCTAATTGCAATACAAACCAATAACGCCCTTTTAATTCAAAGATAGCTGCTCCAAATTTACGCGCCTCTTAATCGCTATTAACACCAACTTATTTATTCATTGATTGATTTATGTGCTTTTGATAAGAATCGCTAAAAAGCCTAAAATTACAAGAGAGGTTTTATTATATTTCTGCCATTTTTATTTTTTTTATTTGTTGGTTGGTGCAGCAACAAAATTTTATGCTGCATAAAAACTAATTATCTCTCATATAAATCATGTGAATGTAATTAACTGAAATTTACAACAAAATTTACATGAAAATTAGTTTGAATGAACTTAAAGATAAGCCGGTTAATTACATATTTGTAAGGGGATTATATTTGAATTAAATATTTTATTTATATGGCATGAACTTGACCTTGCAACAAAACTCAAAATAATTGACTTAAAACATTTTTAACACCAAAAACAACAACTAAATATATTTTTTTTTTAATTTCATTAAAGGAATGCCAAATCAATTTAACACCTTTCAGCATGCATTCACTCAACAACAGCCAATGACAGCTGTTTGTTTTTGTTTTTGTTGGAATTATATAATGTCCATATGGCGCGCATATGCTTACATCATAACTTCTAACTGTAGGTTTTTGCCGCCACTCGATATGTTGTAATGACAGTCTACGAGTATGCCACAGGTGATGCGCCCACAGTCAGCTGCTGTTGAAAAATGTTAAATAATTTATAAAAATTAAGCAAAAACACCACAACAAACGAAAATGGAAAACACATAAAATAATAACTACAAAACCTTTGGCATTCTACATATTTGCTTATGACTTCTTCGGTGCTGTGTTTGCTGTAGTTGTTGTCAATGAGCTTAGTCGCTTCTTTGTTTGAATGTTGCTGTACTTTTTCAGCAGTTTTTGTTGTTGTTGCTTGGTTTGCCTTCACTGCAAACTGCAGCCCGCGCCGCAATTGAACCGCATTCGTCACGACCTTTCTCTATTTCGGTTCATTTTGTCATTGTCACGTGTGCTCGTGTGTGTTTTGTCACCAAGTAATTTGCAAACGGATGCTCTTCATTTGCTCAAGTACTTAGCTCAGCTCAGAGCTCAGCTCATTCTGCGCTTCATCAAGAATAAATCTACGGACAAACATTGGCAGCTGCATTAAATAACAAATTGTTTGAAGTTAATTCTTTTTTCGAAAAAAAAATCAGTAATTTTGGCTGCGACAAATTGGTTTACGTGCAACACGGGCCAAGCGACCCGTAGCGGATGTTGCAGAGCCTGCCATTGTTGGAGTGGGGTTCGAATATGTTTGAAAACAATGTAGTTAATTAATACACTTGTTGAAACATATATTTGTATATTTTTTTCGAATTGCATGTTGCATGTGTTAAGTTTTTTTTTCGTGAAGACTCTTGTTGTTTTTGTACTAAAAGTGTCATATGTGATCAACAGAATTATAAGACCACAGGCTAGATATATCTTTAATCATCATAATATTCATGTTTAGGAGTAAAAATAGTACTTTTTTTAATATTGTTCGCATCCTGCTAATATTTTATTCATTTTTCGTTAAAATTTTTAATTCTCAACTGGTTTATGAAATATTCAACAAACGTTCAGTATCAAAAAAGTTGAAAATTGTAAGTATTTTCACTAAAAGTGGACGGAAAAAAATCTTGCTAATATTTCATTAATTTTTCGTTACAAATTTGAATTCTCAACTGGTTTATGAAATGTCGAAAATGTCCAATATCAAAAGAAATGGCAAAGTTTAAGAATTTTAATTCAAATAGGACGGTAAATAAAACGGCTCGATAATGGTAAATGTGAGCATATATGTGATGTGTTAAAAAAATAACGGGAATTTTAAAGTTTCACAGATTTGGAACGTCCAATTGTCAATTTTTATTATGTTGATAAACATGTCCCTGAAGTAGGATAACATTTATGCTGTATTCGTTACTTAGTTTGTCTGTAGCAGTCGCTTCTTTGTGAATTCTTGTCTAAAAACAAAACTATAACGATGCCGCAGCCTCCCCTCCATATTCGACATCCAACCTGTGTGACCTTTTTCTATTTCCAAACATAAAGAGAACCTTAAAGGATGTTGTTTTACAAAATACGAGAAACAGTCAAAGGCTATCCCAAAAATTGAGTTTAAGAAATGTTTCGACAATTGACAGAACCCGAGACATAAGTAAAAAATATCAAACGAGGACTATTTTAAATGCGGTTCATTGAAGTAGACGAATAAATAAATATTTTTTCAATTCCCGTTATTTTTTGAACACACCTCGTATTTCTTCACTACAATGCCAACTCCACACTAACAACTATCAACTCCAAAAACAAGCAACAACATGAATTTCGTCAATTGAAAATCAACAATTTTGAAAGCTTTAAAGCTGGAACGACGTGTCAATTGATTGTATTTTAAATTTAGCGTTGAATTAAAGTTTAATTTGAACTCGCTATAATTGTAATTGTCATTTAATTGAATTGCCTAATAGATGGAAGCGATGCTGGCAAATTGGTTTTGTGGACCAATACCAACTGAGTTCAACGAATTCATCAAACGTAACAAATTTTGAAATAAGATTGAGAAAGAGAGCTTTTGAATGGTTTCTAACAAATAACGGTACTTTTAAAATCGAAATGATATGCTTTTGTTGTTATTGATATTACACAACTGAAAGGGTATTCGAATACGGTTCGTTTTTTTAACTAAAAAATAAGCAATTCTCACTTTCACACCATTTTTATTTTATCCCAAATACTGTTGCTTCTTGCGTTACACCTACTAACTAATTGTCTATTGCTAATACCACCAACAACAACAACACTCGCTACTGCAACGTTTCTTTCATTTATCAACTGTGCAAACAGGTGAATGGGCGTTTAAGAGTTGCTTTTCGAAAAGGTGTTGCCAAATATGTTAATGCTGTCTGAGTGGAAGCTGCAACATTTCAGTCAACAACTCATTGAAAAAAATTCGCAAATCAGATTTTATTTATTTAATGCCAAATCACGTTGCTTACGGTGTTAAAGCGTGTGCGAAAACACACATGTAACCTCTCTGTGTGCCTGTGTATTTGATAATGAAAGTAACAATTGTAACAACCAGCTGAAATAATGAATAAACGCTGATTGTTGTTGTATAATGAAAGCTGTTACAGTAGACTCCATCAATATTTTTGTACCTTTATATTGTAGGGGATTGTGTGACGCAAGCCAGCAACGGCGCCAAACCTTGAATTATGCTCCCATTTTCGTACGTCTTTAGAAATTGTATTACATATTTTCACTTCAGTTTATTTTTTTCTAACTAGGGCATTAATACAATGGCGTATAATAAGTTCACGCTTTAACAGAGTTGCACGACACAGCCACTTTGACTTCGATTTGCCAGCACCTGATGCCCGATTTTTTTTATTATTCATTATTTAATATTTCTTTATTGGCAATCTGTTTTTTGACAGCTTTTATGCATAGTGTTTCATTAGATGTATTCAAATCAGGTCAACATTTTGATATGAACTGCGCATGCGCAGCAGTTGTCTATTGGTTTTGGGTAATAAAATGGTTTAATAAGTAATTAAAAATAGATTTCGTTAATTTTTAATATTTGAAAATAAATTTATAAACTATTTTTAATAAATTTATAATCTATTTTCACAGGTGAATAATATTTTGTATCACTAAACACAGTAAATACTTGATCGAAATTGCATTTTGGACTTAAGCTTAATTTATAATTATTTTTATTAATTTTGTATTACAAATTTAAACTCAAATTATGTTATATAGTTGCCATATATATATTTAAATATTTTTTTTTTTTTTTTTTTTTTTTTTTTGAGAACACTCCACACATCTGCTCATGCGCAAGAACAACATTCCTGCTCGCCTATGCCGCATTTATCTTTTGCGCGTCTACATAGTCATTTATAATCCAAGCGCTATGCATATGTATCCTCTTATGTGGTCACAGAGTCAAGAAAAACACACAGAAAATGTGCGCTTTGCTGTCAAATGCCGACAAGCGTCGCTGATGCGTCAAGTGTCGATGGCGGAATAGTTGTTTCGTTTATCATTTTTTCTTATTTTTTTTCATACAAAGTGTATGTTTTTGTTGTTGTTGTTGATTTTTTTCAATTATTCCGCATAGTTGGTTCTGAGTGCGTTGGCAGTAGGGCACTCGACTGGTCTTAGGCAAATAGTTGATTACTTACTTAGATAAGTTGTGTTGAGCATGCGCTAAAGCGGATTTCAGGCAAAGCATGTTGAAATCATAACTAGATATACATATGTATATATTCACATGAGTATGAGTAATTTGCTTAAGTTCTTCTAATTATGAGCATAACATCATTTGTGTAAACAAACAATTTAAATTTCCATGATCTAGTTTGAAGTTTGAATACGGAAGCGTTACTCAGATTCACACCTACGAAGTGCCTTACAAATGCACAAATATATTTTTAGCACACCATTCAGTATTCTGTTGCGGTCATTAATGAAACAGCTTGAAAACGCACTCACTCCGCTGCTGACCACTCCTAATGTGAGTGTTGGTGTGAGTTCATAAGTTCTATTTTGGGGTTTGATTTAAATATATTATTTACTTTATAAAATATTTATGAAAACTTGTTCCGTGAAAGTCTGTAATAGAATAATGTCCATCTACCTCTGTTCTTAAAAGGATTAATGTTCGTGTCCCTCTCCCTCTGTTCTTCAAAGAATTCGTCTGCATCTGGATTTCCACAAAGTGTTTCTCCTCACAAGTTCTGTGATAATTCCGACCTCTTCTATATGTCATGCCATTCATTTGGTTCTA
Organism: Zeugodacus cucurbitae; assembly: GCF_028554725.1. Classification (NCBI taxonomy): domain Eukaryota; kingdom Metazoa; phylum Arthropoda; class Insecta; order Diptera; family Tephritidae; genus Zeugodacus; species Zeugodacus cucurbitae. The sequence continues at coordinate 1,956,124 of NC_071671.1, forward strand.
CAGCTTCCTTTGTGAGCTGTGCCCTGCTGCACAATACGCCTTCAAGTTACTCTATCTTTACTGTCTCTCTCCAGTTTTCCAGTCAGAGTTCCTTCAGATCTTCGATTATTTTGTCCAACCACCTTTATCTTCTACTTCCTCTTGCTTTTAGAGTGAATGCGATCGCTCTTCCATTAACTTCTTTTGGACTCTTGTATTGTCCATTCTTGTAACATGACTTAGTCGTCTTATTTGTTGTGTTTTAATAAATAGCACCACGTTTCCTCTTGGAATTAGCTGGTCACATTCGTTATTCCATCTTATCATCCATTCAATAGGTACAATTCTGATTAGGCCGACAATTCTTCGGATAATTTATATTTTGAAGGTCATCAATCTCTTCTACATATCGTATATTTCGCTAAAATTTGTTATCGCGTGTGGTCGGATCGATATTTGCCTTGGCTTGATATATTTATATATTGTAACCATATATGATGCTTCATACAAGGTGTAACTCATTCAGATTACTTCGAGAATTGGCAAAATACCGAACTTGACGTCCAGGGATCGGTTTTGTTCAATCTTTGTGAGATTTTGAGAGGTCAGTAGAGTTCAAAAGTCCATTAGTCGCCTGACATCAACTGAAATGGTGCTTCGGGCTGAGATTATGGAGATATATGTATGGCTTTCAGACAAACACGACCGAATCTTCAGATCAGTGTTTTACATAACACAGCCGTCGTCCGACTTTCGGTAATATTTCCGACCGGGAAAGCCATTACCTGTGTAAAAAAGATACTATGCAGACCCATACATTATGACAATGACACTTATATCCCCAAGTTGTGAACCCAAAATATTGTTTTTGGACATTTTCGAATAATACCTGGTGTGTTCAAAAAATAACGGGAATTGTAAAATTTCTCAGGTTTGGAGAGTTCAATTGTCAATTTTTTTTATTATTTTATTTTATTTTTTAATTAAAAAAATGAAATTCACAGTTACTTTTGAACACACCTCGTATGTAATCTTGCGTTTCAATTTCTTTGTTAGAAAAGCAGAGTCTTTTAGTACATGTCAGCGAAACTCATCTCCTTTTACTCTTTGACATATCAAAACTAATTTTTTTTATATTTTTTGAAGTGCCCTTCGTCTGTTATGTTTTTTAGTGTACTATAAAAAAGTTGCCTAGAGTAACTACCACCTGTAGAGAGACAATTTTTCATAGTTCAGATATTGAAATAATTAAATAAACATATTTACCTTAAATTACCGTAGTAAATCGCTTATTCCAACAAAATATCTCTGCAATTAAAGCAAACATAAATCAAGATTCATTAAATTTTATATTTTTTAAACAATTGAGGAATACAAAGACGTCAGTTGTCATTAGTTACTGTAATTCATGCCAGTAGTAGCCGAAATCCTTCCATGTTGAGCACACATACATACTTACTTACATAGATGTGCAATAAGAGCTAGTATGCAGGGCCTTGATTTTGATGATTTTTCCACTTGCAGTTAAATTCAAATTATCTCATTTAAGCATTAACTTGCTCATAACTCTAAACAACAATTAAGTGCATATTATGTAAATACAAGTAGATTTAGGTGACAAGGTCGCGAATGCCAAATCATTGAAGCGTACAATTTAATTAAGAAAACATTTCAAAAAAACAAAAACAAAAGCAATGACACTTAAATCACAAATATATAAACGAATTTCTATGTAAATATCACAGCAGCCAAATTTGATTAGATAAGATGAGAGACACAAATTGAAAAGTGCTTGGAAAAATAAAACGGTATAAAACAAAAACAAAAACAACAACAAAATCGACAGTCACCACAAAATTGATTTTCTTCAAGGTGTACAACAACAATAGCAAAAGCAGTGCAATCGCCGAAATACTTTTGGAGCTCATTAAGCGAAAATGACGATTCATGAGGTACAAATTTACGTACCACACAGACGGTATGTATGTATATATGTATGAGTGTGTGTGTGTGTTTGTTGTACAAATGCAGATCGTTTAAAAAACATGATTTCCTGCATGAGCGCGGCGAACATGCCATCGATTATGAGCCCATTATCAAGACGATTGCAATTATAACTGCAGCAAAAACAGCAATAATAATTGCAACAACAAAAATAACAGTAACAACAAATATTGTAGTAAACCACCAAATAAGAGCAGCAATATGCATAAAGTAACAACAACAACAACCCCAACGGCAAGCACACGTGATTACATTGGCAGCTGGCAGCCGTGGCATTATACGCCAGCAAAGTCAGCAACTGTGGCAATACTCATATGTGATTATGTGCATTTAATATTGCCAACTAAGTGCTGTTATAATTGCACACAACGCCGCCGCCATCAACAGCACGAGCATTATGAACGCCGTTGTCATCAACAACATCGACATCACCAAAGCAATCTCACAGCATCTCCAACTCAACTCACAGCTCAACGCCTCATCACCACATCAGCGCCGCTGTCGACAACAACATTATTTCATCTTCGCGCCATTCAAAGGCATAAGGCATTCGCAGGCATTGAGCTATGGCATTCAGTGGTGCGCAGGCGCGCAGGCGTACGGACATTCTGGCGCAGCAAATTAATGTCGCTGCACAAATAACAAACAAACCGAGTAGTAGCAGAACGAACGAACGAACGAAAAGCGGCGGCAACCTGCAATGCGCTTCGTCTGCATGTGTGTGTGTGCGCTGTCTTTGGGGGGTGACCCAATTCCGAAGGTCAGGCCCAATGTGCATATGGCTATACGGCGCAAATCGTCGATAAGTGCCAAACCAAATTGCCAATTGCAAAAGGTAATTTGTTCATCATCGTCAATCATTCACACAGTTGCACTTCGCAGCACTTCGTCGCGTTCATTCGTTGCTGTTGCCATTGCCGTTGCCGCGCAGCCCATTAAAAATCAGAGTAAAATCGTTTGCTGTCGCGCGAAATAACAGTTAGCAAGCGATAAAAAACACAACAACACGTACAAGAATTACAACAACAACAGCTGTGGTGCTCTAAAAACCTCGCTTGTATAATATTTCAGAATAATTCTATGTTTTATGAGCGTGGCAGGGTAATTAAATGAAGCGCTTAGCTAACAGAGTGTGGCACGTTGCACGTATGAGTTACCTTCATTCTGCAATGTGAAGCTAGCAAAAGACCTTAGCTAGCAAAAGTCAGCCAAAATACGCTTGAGAATTTTTTGAAAAATCGAAAGTAATTTTCCATTCACATACTCGTACAATAATAATAAAACCAACGAGTGACCGTTTGAACGCGTTGTCTTTGCATTCGCTGCATTCTCGACGCTGATTTGACTGATGGGCGACTGTTTGAGCGCATAAATTGACTAATAGGCAGACGTGCTTTCGTGTCGTGTTGCAACGCGCACTCGTCGAATGTTTTCGGTTGGGGTGTTTGCGTGTGCGGACGAGTGTGCGTAGTGATGATTCTTCTGCCCATTTTGGTCGACTTGCCGCACTTGAGACACATTTTTGTGGAGGCAACAACATGAAAATCCACAGCGAATGCACAGCTGAGTTGATATATGAGGCCATGAGCGCTGTGGCGAAGGCAAACGCTTCGAGAATGCGAATTTATTTTATTATTTATGCTTCTAAGATTGCAGATGTTGCTGAACTGAACTAGTTTGATCTATATCAATATATACTATATACCTGCAGTTAATATTTTGTTAGAAAGATATGAAATATTGCAACAAAAGCAAAAGGTTGCCTTAGAAAATTTTTCGAAAAAAACGAGCCTCAGCTTAGAATTCTGAATGTATTCTTTAGTGAGCCCTAAAGTATAAATATATTAAAAAATCATTTAGACTGTCAAGTAAAACAAAAAAATCTGACCTCCACTCAGAGTTATTTTGAAAAGAAATTGAATATATCTTATTCTTCTTCTTTACTGACGTAGACACAGCTTACCCGATTATAGCCGAGTAAACAACATCTCTCTTCCTCTGCTTCCACCAGAGGGTACTGCATCGGAAAATATGACCTAGCCTTCGTCGTTTTCTTCGTTGAACTATGTCAGTGTCGTCGTATAACTCGTACAGCTCATCGTTCCATTGTCTATGGTTTTCGCCGTTGCCAATGTTCAAAGGGCCACAAATCTTCCGGTTAAAGAAGTCACACGATAGTGAGTCATCCTATCCGAAGCCTCATTTTGTACCTTCTTTGGTGTCCGTTAGGCTCGGAGAGGTCCTTGCCGATCCTGACGATGCTTTTAGGATAGCTTAACGTCAAATCTAGTGTTAACATCAACCAAATCTATTCGTCACGATGCAATTCTTAAAATTCAATCAAATTTTACCACAAGTTACTGTCGTTTAAGAAGTTCTGTTATTTCATATTCGTAAGTACGGAGTGTGTTCAAAAAATAACGGGAATTTTTTTTTTTAATTTTGAATTGCATTTTTTCGACTTTCAGCTTTGTCTATAGCAGCTGCTAGGGTTAGAGGAGTTTTTATGACCTTTTGGCGATTTTCGTTTATTAAAAGTTCACACTTTGTTGCTTCGTTCGTGAATTCTTGGCAAGAAATAATTAAAAAAAAATTTTATTAATTTTTATTAAATTTTAATAATTTTTTTTTTCAAAAAACAAAAATTCCCGTTATTTTTTGAACACATATCGTATGCCTCAGAATTTTTTTTTTTTAATTTGAGAATATTTCTTGCTTGTCAATCATAACAATTTGCGAAGACTTCGGCGTGAAGCAATTGTGTGAATATTAATTGTGGGCTACCGTGGAAAAGCTTTGATTTAGTTCCACTTATTTATGCATATCTATGAATTGCTGCCTCTACTTCTAAGTTCTCAAAGATTGCTGCTACTTTAACTCATGCTTAACGCAACAGATGTTTCAATTGCTCTTTGGTTATACACTCGCAAGTACAATAAATCGATTAATTGCATGCCAGCCGCTTGAAACAGACAGAAAAAAAGCAGAATGCTGTCGAACTTGATTTATGGCTTATTCGATGAATTGGCGTTTTGCGATTTCATAATTTGCTGATTTGTAATTGTTAATAAGCTTGAAGGATTTTAAACGGAAATGAGGCACCAACAAGTTATGACAACTTGCAACATATTTATATACAAATCGATGTTGCATGTTGCCGTTAGAAGTGTTTAAGCATGAATTTGGATTTCAGAATATGCAAAATCGATTTTTTATTTTTTTTCTCATTTCATTTTTAAGCTCACATTTGTTTCAAAAATGTCTTTACACTGTTCATTTATTGTTGTTGTTAAGCAATTTCAAATTAACTGCTTCCATGCACTTCTGTACTGTTATTTGTAACTCATATTTTTCTAAACAACTACTGTCAGTGCTCGTGTTTCGAAATTCGTGACTTATTTGATGCTTACGCTTAACGCTGCTGCGCCCAGTTATGTTTTCGAAAACACCTAAGCACCGCAAAAAAACCATAAAACAAAAAACAAAGAAGCACTACTGCAACGAATCATCATCATTGCTTGCCCTTACATGCTTCATTATCGTGAAAATGTATTGCGCCGCATCAGCCACTCTCATATCACAGGCAATCGATCGATCAATGGCAGCTAGTTGACATTGAAATCGAACAATGAGACGAGCCGATGCTCGTAACCGAAAAAGTGATCTTCAAAGTGTTTGCATTGCGGAATGCAGTGATCTTTGATACCTTAAATTGGCTGCTTTTTATTGGTAAAAAATACAAAATATTATCGGATCTAATCAAATAACATTTCAGGCGAGTATGGTTACAAATTCAATACGAAGAGAAACAAAAATATTTCGGTGGGTTTTTTATGCTATTTTCAAAGCGATGATTAATTAGTAAGATCAGAAGGGTTATATATTTACTACCATTTGAGGAAAAAGGAAAGTAAAATATCAAAATTTGATCTGAGATATTTATTTCTACAGAAAAATCTCCCAAAAATTCTTAATCATAGTAATCATATATAGTACCATAGATCCAAGGTTAATCGGAAGTATTTTTTCCTTACTTATCATTGTCGCTTGAATTGAATTGAATTGAATATTTCTCTACAAGTACTTTACATAAATACCCAATACATGATTCGCTGTGTCCCTTGGTCATGGCCTTTAAATAATCATTGCCCGCGGACACCATTCAAATCATGCTCAAGCTGTCAACTTAACAGCACCGGCTTCTGCTTCCATCTTTTGTCTGTTTACTGTATTTTGACAATCTGCGCGCTGAAACTACTGTTGGTTACAAGCCTACGGAACAATAAAATGATTTTTACTTTGATATTTTATTTCTATTTTTTGGTGAAATGTAAGCTGCTGCCGCAACACACCTTTAGTAAACACCTTATTATTTGTGCTGAAAGTGAAATTAATTTGTTTTCAACGCCTGTCCGCATTTTGGCTTTTGTGCGGGTGTGGTAATTTGAGAACTTTATTGCTTAATCTCTTCTGTGCTTCATTCAGCTAAAGACACGCAGCTTAAGCTTGCTTATTTTTCAAAGTCAATTGCTTACAACTTTGAACCCGCTGTCATACATCTTCTCCGCTTAACTTTAAGCTGCTGACATAGAACTTTTTGTTTAGTCTTTCGAACTTTGAGTATGATGAATTGCAGTGTTGTTAAGTACGATAGCTGAAGTTGGTGGGTGGTAATGGACGACCTTGATGTAGGTACTTTTGTTTGAATTTCCTGAAAGTGAAAAATTTATGTTGAAGGTGGACTTAGTGTATACAATTTCAGAAATGTCTTTAAGTTTGTTATGCCATATTTAAATAGCTCTTCAGACTTTAATTAACTAGTACTAGGCACCACCGATACCTATATTATTAGTATATAATATTTATGTACCGACCCATGTATGTGTCTAAAATAGACACAGACGCACCTAAACTTAATTCTATCGAGATAGAGTACACTATTAACCATAAAGCATATTCTAAAGGACTTTGGGCTGAGTAGGCAATTGAAAAGTAAAGTCCTCTCTCTGGGAGTTTTCGAGAGAAAGGTTTTGCGGAAGACTTATGGTCCTCAGAACATTGGCAATGGCGAATACCGCAGACGATGGAATGATGAGCTGTACGATTTATACGACGACATGCACATAGTTCAGCGAATAAAAAGACGGCGGCTTCGCTGGCTAGGTCATGTTGTTGGATGAAAACACTCCAGCTCTGAAAGTGTTCGATGCAGTACCCGCTGGTGGCAGCCTAGGAAGAGGAATACCTCCAAACTGCCAAACTGGCAAAAGAAGAAACGAATGGCGCGCTGTTGTGGACTCGGCTATAACTAGATAAGCGGTGTCTACGCCAGTCAAGAAGAAGAAGATATTCCAAAGGCTATTAGTTTTTACTACTGTGGAACCAGACGGTTTCAAGCACCTTCTACGTCATTCAGTTTTTGTTTTCGAAATTTCGAATATCGATATTTCTTTCTCTTATTTCCCATCCTTATCCATCCAATCGTTATTTTTTTATTTATCAGTTCACAGTGGCCAACTCGAAGCGGGCTCATCACACACTTAATAAGTTTCATCCGAAATAAACTTGTTCCTACATCTGTACAAACAGATGTCGCTGTCATATATGCCACTGCAACCGCCATTAATTAAATGCAATAAGCGCTTGCCACCATTTGCCTGAGCAGACGCAGCGACGCTACCAAAGTCGCTGGTCAAATCGCCTGAACTTGTGAGTGCCAAAATTAGTTTTATGATCGTAATGGCGTTGTCCAACTGCCAAGCAACGAAGTCGTAACATCGTGCAGAAGCATGAATGAAGCAACGCATCCGGCTGCAAATGCGCTTCGCACGTTTTTTTTTTTTTTTCAAAAACATAACCGAAGCAAAACAGTTAGAGTTGTCGCCGATGACACAAAATTAAATTAAATGAATTATAAAAAAATATATTGAAGGCGAATGTACGCATGCGTGACCGCCCGATGGTTCAGACCGTTATTATGGCGCGTAAACCTTTCATTTAACCGTCCGGTTAGCCGAGTTCGCCACCATCTATTCTAGCATTCGTGCGTGATAGCATCTGTGCGCATGCGTGTGAAAGTCGCGACTCACGCTTAACTGCATTGTGCGTACATCCGTTGCATTACTCAGCCGCCCAGCTGCTCAAGTGTCGCTGTGGATGTGGCTGTGGCAGTGGCGAGTCTATTAGTCTGCCTGTCCACAACTAAAAGCGCGCCAAATGTTTGGCCACGCTTGTCCATTTGTCTCTTTAGCAGCCTGTCAGCTTGTTTGTTTACCCGTCCGTCCAACGATCCGTCCGTCTATGCGGCTATTTGTTTTGATTTATGTGGACTTTTGCCGCTTGGCCATTACCTTTTATGCCTCCGCGCTTTGCTTAGTGGCCTCCAAGCCAGTTATAAGCCATTCATTCAATCCGTTTAGCGCATTAGCTGTTTGCGGCTGTTTGTAGCTGGTTGCAATGCTAAAAGGTTAATTGGCATGATTTGTACACCTTAGCCATTTGCTGTGGCGCCCCAAGAAGTCTACGCGCCAAATGTTGCGCGAGTACATATTTCGCAGATTTACGTGTGTAACATGCGATTTGAATGGGGATGTTTTTATTAACTCGTTTGCTGTCCAAGTTCGCCAGTTCGCCAGTTACTTTTGATTGGTAATTGAATATGACTACTACTTGATTTAAATGATGCGATAAAATTGTTTGCATGCGATGATGAGTGCGCGGCAACACGCTGTTTTCATGGTTGGCGATGTGGAAGTGGACGCAGCCAGTTTATTTGCAAAGAATGTGCATGACTGCATAATTTGATTAAACTTAAGTATCCGACTTATTTACTGTCGTTACAGTTGATTAATTTTTATTTCGCATATTACTCAAGTAGCGTAATTTTCACATTAGGCGGCATCGAGCTCTATGTGAATTCTTACAATGAAATAGTTGGAAAAGGCTTTTATGAAGGAACTGTGACTATATCCTGGTATTAGAGAACTTTTATGTTGTAATTATAGTTAAATTTGGTCTTACTTTACTACCAGATTTCCAAAAAAAACCGACTGTCTAGCTGTTATTTCTCTAGGAAATGCGATATCTTCAAAAACCTATATTTGGAAGTATCTTTCATGAAAGGAGAAGGTCATTCCCCCTTTTTGAAAGATTCTTATGGGTCAGTTCCCAACGTTTTGGGAACCATACCCTCTCATAAAAAAGTATAAACTTTCTCAGTTGTCACGTGGTAGTTAGGTAATGTGAATGTCGGACAATCACACAGGCCTTTAGGAGACCCATTGTGAAAACATCGAAACTGGAATCACCTCATACTACCATGCCCACTCTGAATCAGTCTGTGGCCTTCATATTTGCAACTTCCGAGACATCGTCGCCAAAATCGCGACCGATAGTTACAATTATTTTCCTATATAAACCCTTGCATCTCCATAGAAGATGCATTACAGTCTCTTCCTCTTCTACTTGTAAGCAACTTCTACAGTAATCATTGTGTCCTTTCAGAGTTCTTAAGTGATTCCTTTTAGAATTCAATACTCGGTATGTGCGGCCCTAGTACCATTCAGTCCACGTATGTCTGTTTGTTAAGCAAGTCAGTGATTGTTTCCACCGAGACTCAGCCACATCTATAGCATATTTATGGATTAAGTGTCTACAAGTGACCAGCGGCATGTTTATTCCCTCTTTATCGGTATATTATTATAAGGTGCCGACTTACCTCGTTTATCTAGTCATCTGCTTCACAATTGCTTGACATATCACTGTGTTCTGCAACCCAGTAACGTGCTTGCTATTAAAATAAATTATATAAACAAGGTGAGAATTACAGACGCTTTTAGTTGGTTAAATGAAATATGAACAGAGCTGTTTCAACAGTAGCTATTACTAAAGTCTTACTAGAAAAGTGGATTACAACTAGATTACGAACACTTAAGCTTACTCAGCTTCCAAAACAAATAAATTTAATTATCTAAAAACCACAAAATCGATTAACCGTTGGAATTTGGCAACTGCAGCGCCAGTCATATTCAAACAAAACACGTAAACTCGCGCTGCTGGTCATCGAATCGCCTAAGGATTGCCATTTTAGGCACAAAAGTGAGTTGAACCAGGGCTTGTGGGTTGAAGCGCAGCTTTCAACGCTTTCAAAGCGCGCTGACAACACCAATAATTAAACGAAAAAGCAGCAAACAAATAAGTGATGGAAACGAAAAACGAAATTTGGCTGTAAATTGACTTAATGAAATACAAACGGACAGACTTAAATGTGCATAATGACACACAGACAGCTGCTTAATTGCGAATACTCGTTTTTCGTTTTGCTTTGCTACTAAACTAACCGAAAATTTGGGATGCCATAATTACGAGTTGCAACGCCAGGAAATCAGCTAATACCACTAATGAGAAACAGTTGGAAATTAGCCGAAAAAAAATGTGAAAAACTGAGGCAGCCGCGACAGCAGCAGCACTTGAAGAAGCGCAAGGTTTGTCCATTACTGCAGACACATATTCAAGCCTACATCTCTGTGTGTGTGTGTTAAGTAGCAATTGAAGACGCGGAGAAAACTGTGTTAATGGCAGAAAATATTTGAAATTGCGGTTAATTCCCTTTTGAACATTTGTAAGCGCTTGTGGAATGTGCAAATCCGATCGATTACAAGCGCGTGGCAGTGATTGGCAGCGTCAAGTGGGGGAGAAATGTGTGTGAACATGAAGAAGACGGCACTTTTTGGAACACAAACGCTAAGAGAACACATATTTCGTAGAATTCATTTGTAGTTGAGTTGAGTTGCCTCTCATGTGACACATTTTACTGCGCATGCGCATACGTTTACACCTTATTTCAGTGACTCTAGCTGCGCCAGCCGATAATAGAGACAACATTTTGAGGCATTTTGCAAATCAGTGGATGTCAAAATTAATCTGTGGCGCTTGCTGCAAATGTCACAGCTTAGTACCAATGCATGTAAGTGAGCTGCCTCTGCCTCATCCATATGTGCTACATGCTACATGCACTTGTGGATTCGCGATTGGCGCCGCAGCTGAACATGACGTGCAGCTGGTGGCAGCACGTTTTGAAACACCCTCAAATATGCATTCGACGCCGTTTCGTTTTCAATCTCCAAAAAATGCATTTTTTGGTTGCCCAAAAATGCACCTGCAACATGAGGCAGGCACACGGCGCAGGCAGTCAACATGCGTTACTTTCGAATTTGTGCCACATACGAGTACAAAGCTATTGCCACATGCGAGCATAGCGTCATAGCATTACAGCAAGTATGCTTAGCTGAGTTAGAGCCAGTCAGTGATTATCGGCGTAGAATTGATTTCGTACTAAATTCAGGCTGAAATTATCAGTTATGTGCCGCCAACAATTACTCACATATGTGTTGTTGCAAGCGACCCAATGGGAAAGCGAAGGCTTATGTGCTAGATTGACATTTGAAATTTTAATCCATTTTTTTTTGTTTAGGAATTTGACTTAAAATGTCATTTCGGTAAGCAGGAAGCTCTTTTGATGTATGAGGTTATCTTGTCATCCAAGGTTTTGTGTGAAAAGCATTAATGATTTGGATCTAAACACTCATATTAAAGACTATCAAGTGATAGAGCCGGAAGCCTACAGACATTTTTTGTATGATTTGGGTTATCAGAATGAGAGACTCGTGGCTCATAGTTCATTCTTGAAATCAAAAAAATTTATCCGGAGACAAATGTCACTTCCGAAATATTTCCTACAGGGTCACTACATACTCACAGTCGCATCTTTTCTAAAAAGTGATTTATTTTACATTTGACTGAAGCAATACACATTTGTTGCTCGCAGCTATGCCGGTATGTACGCTGAACGCCTCCAAATGCATTGGCATGCAAAGATGATTATGTTGTTGATGTATTATTAAGCGCTTGCAACAAGCAGCTGAATGCGTGCGTCAACAAACAAGCAATTCGGTAAATTAATTTCAGATTTTTTCCTGCAACAGCTCCTAATAACATGACAACAATAACAACAAAACATTTTACAACTTATATAATCGATATTCGATTGTTAACTATGCAGTTGGCGTTTGCTGTTACACTTGCAGCGTGGCAACACCGACAACACTTGTGCAATACCTTCGGCTTGGTAAGCTTAGTTGCTTAGAAAATTAACGAATTTCATTTTAGTTTTAGTTAAATGAGTCTATGTGTAGTAAGACGGATTCACTTAGCGAAAATAACGCTTTGTTGCAGGATGTTGCATGCAACATGTGTTGAAATAGTGAAGTTAAAGATGGTTGCTTGTACTGAATAGGTGGTATTTTAAGTCCTGATTGGCTTTGTGGGTGAGATAACAATATGAGATCACTTTACTATCATTACTGTTCTAGAAGAATCATATAAAAATCAAAAATATGTGTAATAAACGTTTAACCTTCTCATTTAATGTTGCCTTCTCATTTCAATATATGGTTTTTCAAATTTAATAACCAATACTAATCTCACAGCTTCTTGTCATTCACCGCCGAGTATGAAGTGATTGCTTCCCAGCTACTAAAGGAATTCGTTATTTAGTCATATGCGAAGTGTTAATGCAACATTTAGTGGCATTCACTTTGAAACTAAATACTCTGTGATATGATTGTGGCACTCAGTGTGCTTCTTCGGTTATTAATACTTCGATTTACACACAGAGATCCGGAGTTATATGTATATACAATCGTAGTAGAAGCGGTGTTGCTATTGCAACGTAGGTGGTTACAGGCGATTAAGTGTTGGAAATTATTAACACACGAAAACGTTTAATGCAAAGGTAATCGTTTAAGTTACAAATTAAAAAAAAAATATTGAAAAAAATTAACAAAAAAATATTTAAAAAAAAAATAACAAAAAAATTTGAAAAAAAAAATTTCAGAGAAATTAAAAAAACAAATTAAAATATTAACAAAAAATTTGGGAAAAAAATAAATTTAAATTTAAATTCTTAAATTAAATAAAATTATTGTTTTTTTTTTAAATTCCATAAAAAAAAAAAATAAATACTATTATAAACTTCAAAACCATTTCAAACAACACGAATTTTTTTCTGTCCGAAATTAATTTATATAATTCATAAAAAATACGAAACGAAGATGCATGCCACCTAATTCGATAATTACTTGAAAATATGAACAACTAAGCCTGCACACCGACACACATTTGAATATTTCGAGGAATGGCAAATGTACAGTTGGTCAGTCTCTTAATGAGTTATTAGCTCTTTTTTGTTGTTAATTGCTGTTGAAGTCGCCGTATGTGGCAATACGGGTATAGTGTGTGGCAGTGTAGACAAATTGATTATAAAAGTTAGTACGAGTATTCACAGATTAGTTTCACATAAATCCAGCGGTAAAAATGATCAATTACTTAATTTACAGGCATACATACTCGTGCATATCTATTAGGCAGCACATTCGTAGCTGCCACAACTAAATGGTGTGGCGATAGGTGGTGCTAAGTGATTCATGCTGCCCCTGCCCTACTATTTAGTGTTTACGATTTTTTTTTATTGAAATTCCACATTGTCTAAATTGTTCAGTAACTAATTGTTTTGATGTTATTTAGTATAAAAAGGGAACTGGTTTCAGATATTAAGCTTTTAACTATATATTAGTTGTATATCTGGAAGCGATTAAGGATATAAAAAAAATTTTTTTTTTTTCAAAAATTTTCGATTTCAAAATTTTTCGATTTCGAAATTTCTACATATTTTGAAATAAAACCAGCGCCACCTTCCGAATTTTCACTTACTTGAGTAATATGATGATCTCGAAAAACAAATCTTTTGATAACAAACTGAAGTTTCTATACGCTAATGTGACGTCACTAAAAGCTCTCAACTTACAAGGGGATAATAAATCATTGGAGAGATATTGTAATGTAATTTTTGATATTAGAAAATGCTTCCAAATTGTTTCCTCTCTTTATTTTCATTTTCTGGGCCAAAATTCGAAATCATTTCATTTACATAGATAATCTTCGCTTTTGATTCGTTTGATTGATTACCACATTTGCTACCAAAAAATCAGTTCAATTGCCGTTTGATGGCTTAATATTAGTGGATCAAGCGCTGTGGGTTAATGAAGTTATGAAAAGTCAAACAACAAATGGAGTGGGCGTAATTCGAACCAAATAAATCCACTGTAAGATCAAATTGTCTGTGGTTTTGAGGCGGTAAAAGTAAATGGCCTTGCTGAAATGGGTTGTGTGAAAGGTAAATGTAATTTAAATACAAAATCATATTTTTAATTGAACTTGAAATAAATTCAATACAAAAATGGCTGAAAAAGCTCAAAAAGCACCAAAATTTCATTAAAATCCGTCAAACAAATTAAATTTGAACCAATTAGCAATCAGCTATATTTTACAAATCTCCACCATACCGAAGATTTCGCACAACTTTAACTGCTTATGAAAGCGGCAACACCAACGGTAATCTATAAATAACTGTAATTGCAGCAAATATTACGGTATTCGCTTAATGAAATATCCAAAGTAAATTGCCAATTGGTCGCATGCGCCTCCAAATGTTGTTGCCAGCTACTGTTGTTGTTGTTATTTTCATTGTGGTAATTGTTTTTGTTGTTGTTACATTCATACCACAGCTGGCAGTGTGGTAATTTGCCAAGAGTTAGACACGCAGCCGCAAGAGTTAAGAAGCGTTAAAATGAGCTTAAATCGCCAATGATGCAGCGCAGCCGTACTCGTACATATGTATGTGTAAATATAGTATATATATGTATGTAGTATATGGGAAATATGCGATGATTATGGCGCTCTCATATTAATTGAATGCAGCAAATGGTTGAACGCGACGAATCAGAGTTGGTTGCGCGGTTGCGCATGCGCGAAAGCGTTGGTGCAACAGGCGAGTAGGCAAACAACAAAACCAAACGCCCTCGAGGTTAAAGTGGCAAAGCAAGATTATATAGCGGACACAGACGTACATATGTATATTTTCATGAGTATATATATATATATGTGGGTCTGTGATGCACCGACCGGCCTGCCTACGGTCTAGCTAAACTGCTACACTTTTCCATTTTTCACTTATTGTAGTTGGCGCTATTTGCTTGATTTTGCTTTTCTTGCTGCAACAACACACGCCACATAAGTTTGATGTCAGTGTGCCACATAAGTGCGCCTCTTCATTCAGCCGAAATCGCATATGCGATTGTTGTTGTTGTTCTCTATTTTTTTTGATATTATTAAAATGTGTCAAAAATCGTGACCAAGAAGTTTTTTCGCAGTGGCTCCATAGCAATGTGGCGGCGCGACAACTACAAATTGCTGTGTGGCATGCAGTTGCAACGCCGACTCGGGCATTTTTTAGACTAAAACTCACGGGCAGTGAATGAGCAGCAGATGATCAGCTCAAAAGTTAACCATCAACAGTTTTTTATTTTTTGTGTTGCCACATTTTGTTGCAATACGCATTTGCAATAGTTGTTGTTGTTGTTTTAGTGGCAGTTCAATATGAGGCCACTCTTGCAAGCGAGTTCCCACACACAGACGCGAGTAAAAAAACACTTAACAAATAATAAAATGTAGCAATTTCACAACGGATTAACGGACGTGCCGCGCCGCGTACCTCTGCCAGAGGGTTTAAACGTCTCGGTACACGCAAACTACAAAATGAAGCTGCAAACGCAATAAAATTTTCACAAAAATAATATTCGAAAATTAAAAAAAAGAAAGCAAGCGCTGGCGTTAAGCGGCTTACGCCAAATCCGCGCTGAAGAGGAAGCGCTTTCGTTGCTGTGATTTATGACGAACTTTTTGTAATTTTGGCGCTTCTCGACAATTTTCACGTTCATTGAAGCTCCCACAAATTCATATATGTGTATGGTACGCATTGGAGAAAGGACTAAAGCGTCTGCTTCATTCCATTTCGATAATTTCCTTCACTCAATTGCCATAATTTATGCATATTTCGTATGCCATAAAATTGCTTTTAGAGCGTGAAGCTAGTCAAAGCAACAGAGTGAAAAAAAAATTGTAAAATAAAATACGTATAACTGTAGATAATTAATCATTTGTGAAATTGAAAGTCAATTTGGTTTCGTTGATGATGTCGTAATGAAGTTGGCAGTAAATCCTGCAGCGTCATGACTCATGGGTGTAAATTGTATCAATTGGGATCAAATGGTTACATAAAGTGAGACGTAAAAATATTGGTGAACTCATACATATGATATATTTTAAGCTGGAAATGCTTGGAGAACTTAAAGAAGAAAGCTTCGAAGGTAGTGATAATGATAGCTCGTACCCAAAGAACTAGTTACTGTAAAGAAAGGTTGTTTGTTTTACCGTAAATATTGTGCGCGGGATTGAATCTCATCAGAGATCGTATTTCATAGCGATTTCATTCGAAAATATGTTAATTCTGAAACGTCAAACACAGTACCACTAATTTTTACCCCAGTATTCGAAATATCCTCTTGAAATAAAGATCTAAAGATTTCTGTGGTGTGTTCGAAAAATAACGGGAATTTTCGTTTTTTGGAGAATATTATTTATTGATTCGTCTACATTAATGTTGTCCCCTTAAATAGAGTCCCCATTCGATATTATGCACTTATGTCAGCGCTTCTTCCAATCGTCGAAACAGTTCTCAAATTCGATTTTTGGTATAGCCTCTGGATCTTTCAGCGATTTCTCGTATGCTTGTCCCTTTGGCGCTTAAATTTATTTTCCTTTCAGCAATCTTCTGGTAATTATACCCGCAACCAATTACTACTAATATTATGACTTCATAATTCAGACACTACTTCCAATAAGTATATGCAAATATTGAATGTAATAAATACGCAAATAGCACAAGGCTTGTAATTAGATCCCAATCAGACCAAACAGCAACCAGTCAACGGTAGGCCTATTAATTTAAGGACCTATCGCTTTATCGTCTAATTAAATGCCGCCGCCGGCGAAAGACCTCGATCGGCGCGTCAAATTAATCACGAATTGACATTGAAAACACCGTTAGACAAGTTTCGCATGCGAATTCGAATTGAATCAATTGAAAAGCAATTCGATATTTCTTATTTTTATGATTTTTCAAACGCATGTCGGTTGGTCAAATAAATGGCTTTTGTGGTCAGGTAATCACCACTTCGTCTGGCGGTTTTTTCTATTTCTTCAATTTTTGCGGCTTTTGGCCCATCTTTTTTTGCAATTAATGTTTCTATGCTTTTTGGCAGCTAAACTGTGGCATTGTGTATGAGAAAAAGTGGCGAAAAATTAAATCAGCTTAACAACAATGGCGCGAATAAGTGCTGGGCGCATACTTCGATTTATGTATTAAATGTCCATACATATATATAAATGCCATTTGTAACGGTTTGTCGATTTTGTAATCAAGCTTTTTTTTATTTTTCATGTTTATTGTTTGTATTTATTGCCAAGTTTCATTTTTTGTTGTATTTGTTTTTGTTTTATTACATTTTTCACATTATTGCTTCATTGTTGTAGTAATTTGATATTTATAAGTCAAGTACTTGTCAGCTTCGCCGTTGGAGTGCACACCTTTTTGGATGCGCCACAACAATTGCATAAAAGCTGTCAAAAGTTTTGTGGTTGCTGTTGTTTTTTTTTTATTTGTTGCCTTAATCATTTGATAGCTCGTTCGAATACCGTTTGGCAACGAATTCAAGGTTCGCATTCAGACTTCTTTCAATAAATTATCGGTTAAAGCGATTTGAGTGCATTTTTGTACTGCGCACGCGCACACAAGCTCATCTAAAGCAATGTGAGAGTGAGTGTGCTTTCTAATTGTACTCTTTCTTATACTTTTGGGTAATATTTTAATGTGTTTGTGATGCTTTTTATTTGAAGTCGTGCTTCATCGAATCAAAGTTTTACTTCGAAAGATATAAAATTACTAATTTCATCGTTAACCAGCTTATGATTATTATAATCAGATATTGAAATTATGTTTTATATTTTCTGCTTAATTTATATCGCTTACACTGTCCTTGACAATTTTTGACATTAGAATACTTTAGTTTAATATAACATTACTGGTTCATGTATCACATTTATTGACATAACCTCAAATTGGCCAATTTTTGCCGCATTGTTCTATACTAATCTCTGTTATCCATGCAAATAAAACTTTAATGGGCGAGTTAAGTATACAATCAAAATTTCATGGACATTATTTGTGCTATTCTGGTTCTATTATATAAAAGCGTGAGAGCAGAATATATTCTATAAAGGGTTTCATTGAAGGTGTTACACAAAGTATTTCAGGTGCTGACGTCATTATCGACTACATGAACGCCTGAGTGGCATAAAACATTCAAAGAAAATCGTTCAAAATTCTCCACTCAACAAAATAAGATCAAAAGAATAAATTTCTTTTGTTTTTGTGCAAATTATTCTGAGAAATATCGGATCCTATATTATGGATCGACTGAACATTAGTGGTTAATGTTTCAAAAATGAAATGAGGCCGCAAACGAAATTCAAGCTATTTACCTTCATATGACTGCGGAACTAAATTAATGTTCTCCGAGAAATCTGGTATAAGTTCGTTCAGAGCAGAAATGGAAATCATTGAATGAACGAGGCGTTCAACTGAGATCTATCGTTATCAAGTTTATGAGCCTCCATATGTATTCGGCAGACGGATGATTTTTTCTTATTTCCAGAAAACTTTATAGGGACTATTTTGAAGGTGACAACATTAATGTAGACAAATGGATAACTCTTTGTTTTTAAGAAAAATTCAAGCCAGATTTGTCTGCCTATGGTTTCGAAACTGAAATAATGCTCTCCGACAAATTTAATTGCGACCAGAAATGAAATAAACGTAAAACCCTTTAAAATGAGATTAATTGCTGTCAAGTTTATGAGCCTCCCCTCCACATTCGTCAGATATGACTCCGTGCGCTTTTCTTCGTATTTCCAGAAATAAAGAGAGCCTTAACGGCTCGTCGTTTTACAAGCATACGAGAAATCGCTGAAAGAGCCAAAGGCTATTCCGAAAATCGTGTTTGAGAAGTGTTTCGACAAGTGGAAGAAGCGATGGCATAAGAACATGATATCGAATAGGGACTCTTTTTAAGGTGACAAATTTAATGTAGACAAATGGATAAACTATTTTTTCCAAAAAACGCAAATTCCCGTAATTTTCTGAACACACCTCATATAATGGTTAATGTTTGAAGTATAAAACTAGGTTCAAAAGAAATTGAAGGCAGATTTGACTGCCTATGACTTCGAAACTGAAATGTTGCTCTACGAGATATGTGGTATGACTTCATTGAGACCTGAAATTAAAGTCATTGAATGAAAGAGACGTAAAACCCTGTAAAATGAGATTAATTGCTGGCAAGTTTATAACTATTGACTCAAAAAAGCCTGAATTAAAGACTTTGATATTAAAAAGACATGAAAATTATTTTCATGATAAGCCGCATGAAATTTTATGATTTATTTATATACTAGGTATCTATAGACATGTACATATATTTAACTATGCTTATATGTATACTGCTTCACTGACATCTTCTCTATATTTCTTCTCACTTTTATGACCGTAGAATTTCAATGTCAGCAAACGTGCCAGTTTATAGGCGAACTAAATCGAAATAATTATGTTCTATACATATTATTATACGGTAATTGTTTGTATATCCGTCATACTTGGTATTGCCCACAGGCCTTAATTGCCGTTGAAGCGCTTTTCATTAAATCATTATTTAGACTATTAAATTAGTGCAACGAATTTTTATGTCAACAATTTAAGCCGCAATAATTGCAATTGATGGCAGGCAGCATCCATGGTTTATAGTATAGCGTTTATTAATAATATAGTGACTTGGACCACACCGAGGATGATGCGGATGCCGTTGTGGCAGTTTGACCTTTACGCAAACGCGCAAATGAATTCCTCCGGTTAAATCGAGCAAGCAATGGTAATATTATATATATATATGTATATATATCTACCTTAGTCTGTTGTCACTGCAATGACATACCCCACACTGTCAAAGTGAATGGAATTTTTTGAGTTGCCTCAGCGCACAAATCAATGGGCAGACTGTGGTATGCGGGCAAAACACCCGCCAGTTGCTGCAGCTAAGCGTTTGTTAACTTAAAATAAATAAAAGAAAAGGTTTTCACTAAAGCAATTTATTTGCTACAAAAAACACTCACACAAATCTATATTTATAGGACGCGTTCACTGTGCTGAATGAAGTGCGTTGTCGTTGTTGCTATTGTTGTTTTTTGTGGTTTTTGCTACTACTGTTACGTGCTTTTATGACCGTTTTTTATGCACAACTATTTTAACATTTTATTTGTAATTAATTTCGGTATTTTTTGCTTGCCATTACCGCGCTTTATTGCCACTTGTTGATTATTTGAGTTTGAGTTTAAGGAAGTTGTCAATTGATTTCGACTGCTTGAACCATATTTTCCACTCAAATAGTGCTCGACATAAAGAGCGCCAAGCGTCAAGTGATGCGTCTGCTGGATTTTTTATATCGATTTATATACATATATATATATAGTTAAATATCAGATAAGTCTTTGTTGAACTGTAGCAAAAATTTATTTGTGAACCGGGGGAAGCACATCAGCAATGCAAAGTGAGATACAATTTTTCCCAAACTAACTTTATGTGTAACCAATTTGTTATAAAAAAAAAACACTATAGACTTGCAACCACGCCATTGCATCAGACATTGAAAATTTATGATCCCTTACTTTTTTCTGTATTCAAATATCTGTGGCACAGCGAAATCTGCGCGTCGAATCTCTTTGTATCTTCGCTGATCGCCTTTCGTCACATCTGATCGGATCTCAAGTACATGCGTAATGCCAAAGTGATGGTCTTTTGTTTACCCTAACTCTTCTTACAATAATTGTTGTATTTGTTTTTTTTTTTGTTTCTTAATTTTTTCAATTTTTTTCTGTTTATTTCCAGGCTGCGCTTGTCAATCGCCAACGATGAATTGACAAAATGCTTGAGGTAAGTGCTTATTTCACTTTTATCTTTTGATCCGATTTGCCAACAATTGACGTACTCGTGTATTTTCTATGAATATGTAATGAGTAAAGTTGTTGTTATTGTTGGTTGATGGTGCTGCCATATTATGCAACATTGTACAAATGCACTTGATATACATTTTATTGTTATACATGTACTACACATATCCCAATAAGACTTTCTTCTCGTGGTTGCTGGAATTTTTAGCTCAGCTTGTTGATATAAGAAGCATCCGAAAAGAAAATATTTTTTCAATTCTTCGAGAAAAGTTTTGTAAAAATTAACCTTCATTCAGTCTGTTATTTTTATTCATCATCTAAATTTTGAATCAGTGATCGGTTTATAGGGATTGATCTGTAAATAAATTCCAACAACTGAAATTTATTTCATTTTCTCATCTGCTGGGATGGGCGATCGAGGTCACGCTCATGCTTTCTATCTATCTATCTGTCCCTCTAGATCCCACACGGCTGATAATTCGCTATTTCCCTGATCAATCCGCGATAGATAGGACTGCAAACATCTAGAGATCCAGCCAGGTCGGGCTTGATAGGTATATAGATCTCTCTCGGCTCTCTGGGAGTCGAGTTGAGCGTTAGACTGTTCTTTTTCTAAATGTTGACTAAAACTTTGGACGATATTATCGAGACTGCTGTTTAGAGAAACTGCGGCCATCTCATGTTTTCGGTTTTCCAGTCTCCCAAGGTGTGGTTCCGGGGTCAGCTGGGTAATCTGTCTCTCCTTTGTCTTATGTCGTCTGATTTTAATAACTGAGTAGAAGCAACTTCGCGGTTTCCGTTATCGGAAAAATAACAACCCTCTTTGGGTATTGAATTGATGAGTCACCCAAAATAATAATATATCGATATATCCGAAACTCAGGGATCAAATATAAACATTCAAAAGTACTATTTAATAGTAGAGCTCACTCAGAGAGAAATTGCCGACTTAATTTAACTGTTTCAAGTTTGCGTAATTCAATTTTTAAGTTTTTCGTTCATGCCACTTGCGACGGTGGCGCCTCTCTCCTATCTACATCGCACATTTCGCAATCCATCCAGGCATCCTCACGCTTTTGAACAACTCTGTGGTAATCCGATGAGCGACAACAACAAAATAAAGTATTAAATACTCACATACAACAACAACAACAAACCCCGCAATTTTCTGCTCCAATTCTGAAAACTATTTGTTTCGTCGCATTCTGGATGGACACACTTAAAGTGTGGCATGCAGGCGTGGGTGTGTACCGCAGCCGCTGCGCGAGATTGCTATTAGCATAAGTTGAAGTGGCTTGAAGATTTATTGCGCTGCGAGCAACAGCGGCGCATTTGCATTTCGTAGCATTGCGCCCCGTTGAGCAGCAGACAAATTGTGCGTTCATGTTGCACATGGCATGTTGCAGACAGCCGTTAAGCGTACAATGCAGTAGCCAAGCGATCGCTATCATCTCGCCGCTTTGCGCTTACTCGAGCAGATGCGGTCGGTGGCGATAAAGTGCCGGACCCAGCGAGAGCTCCACCCACTTTAAACAGTCATTGAGGCATTTGCTTGCGCTGTTGTTGCACGGTCGCGCTAGTGGCACTCGTTGCGGCAATAATGCTGCTGATTGCAAATTACAAATTAAGCGGCATATTTGCATGCGATAACGGCTTGTTGTGGCAACTTAATAAATGGTTGCACGTTTTCAACAGCAACAGCAATCGCAAGTGGCAAGCGACTTATCTTGCCACAAAAATTAAATTGCAACTCATGACTTGGGTAAAACAAAGCACAAAAGTGCTTGCAACGTTTATTCTTCTCGGCTGCGTTGGCAGGAGTGGCAGTGGCGTATGTGTTGGTGTTGGTGTTGCAGTGGCAGTGCACGTGCAACAATCTGTTCATCTGCCTAACTGTTGGCTGGACGCACGCATTTCCATTTTTTTTATTTATTTGTTGTTCAACACATTTGTTGCTTGCAACATGTTGTTAACACGCAACAACTAAAGGTAGCGTGCCACAATTACAGCAGTAACGGTAATATTAACTGCAGTGCCGCTGAGCTGTAAATCGTGCGCGCGCAATGATGAAATCGCCATGAGTCGACTGCCTTTGCGTTGTGGCGGGGTGATGACCAACTTGCAACATTGCCGTTTTTGTTGTAATTTGGTGGTGACATAAATCAAAATGGTTTTTGTTGTTGTTGTTGCTTAAGCAATCGCTGTTGCAGGGCAATATTGCGTCGTTGGGGTTAAAGTTGTCGATTCTGACAGCGAGAATGTGACTTTTCTAGTGCGCATGCGTGCGTTGATTCGAGGACTTTTGGTTGAATGTTGGTGTATTTTACAAAAATTAAAAGTGATTGTCGTAGTTCGATAATTCTAATAGGTTAACCATGATTTCATTACATATTTTTAATAGTAATCTTCACTAAAATATATATATTTTTTCTGAATTACCCATAAAGAAACTCAAAATTTGGCAAATTAATTATGTAAACTACGAATATACGGATAAAGGCAAGCAAACTATTCGCCAATTTTGTTTCTTAGCACTTAACATACTTTTCAGTGTTTTATTACCCACCGTAACGAATTGAATGCAAGCCAAACCGAACACCAAATACACAGCGGTGAATTCTTAATTTTATTATTCAATTAGGCTTACCGAGAAACAATTAAAAACAGTTACAAACTAAATTAATTTAAAGAAAATGTGCAGCAAGATGTTTATTTTTATGAATTAAAAGTAACGGTACCTGCTGTGGTAAACTCATCATTAAAGAGTTTAACCTTTGCTCTACACATTCTTACTTTACTTTTCTGTGTCTTCTATAAAATTATATATAAATATTTCTGCCCATCAATCAATTACAAAAAATCGCAAACATTTTGTAATTTCTGCAGATTAGGCCGAATTGGAGAAATCTGGGTCTTCATTTCCCTTTCTTTTTGCACTTTGGGCTCATTCATAATTTTAAATTGTTTCTACGAAATTAAATCACTGAAAATAGAATACAAATTTGTAAAAATGACAAAATACAGGGTGAGACATTATGAGAATACATAAAATTCTTATGCGCTGAAGGAACGGTTTAACATTTTTGTCAAGTATGAAGTCGAAGCATTCCGAGGCTACTGGATTATCACTATATCGCTGACCTTGTCCTAGCATAATTTTTTCCGCTCTTATGCCTTCAAGAGAGTTTTGAGTGGGTAGGAGTCGCTAGATGAGAGTCGTGGTAAGATTCTTCACGGTTCAGTCGAAGTTAGCGGTGTAGGTTGGGGGAGAAGTTTATCGTCGGGAACTTCTCATTAACTTCAGTTTCAGTCTTCCGATCTATTTTAGCGTCGCCATTACTTTGTTGAAGCGGATTTTGATGCTGCGGAGAACGGTGATCCACTTTGTTAGTAAAGCGGCGATACTAGCATTAAGCTCACTGACTGTGCGCTTGAGGCTTAAGAAGGAATGTGTGTCCTTACTATCAGTGGCATGGGATCACTTCGCAATCAGACTACCGATGAGTTTCATCTAACGTGGAATGGGAACAAGTAGAAGCTTGTAATCTATTATAGATGAATGGACCTCAGCTGAACTGACCAAACGCTGGATAGTCACTATCGCTTTCCTTCCTGTCTGGCTCAAGTTAAATCATAAGAGTTCTAGGGAAGTCTTCGTAAAGTCAATCTTTCCTTAGAGATGTACGCATTCAAACTAAAAATTGTACTGGACGAGGGTTGCAGAAGCTGCATGGAGGAGGATCTTTGCAACACCTCCTTCTGGAATACATATTCGCGCACATCCTCGCGAATTAGAAGTAGAAAACCTATGCAGATTTATGGTAAGTTCTAGTCGCTTTGCCTATTCTTAAATTTAAGTGAGGGGTTAACTGTTTGGCATCACAAAGGACTGTACTTAATAGACGAAGAGTGTTTCCTTTGTTGGAGAGCAGCCATTGAATCTAACATATTCTTTGGAAGATAGGAAACCTATTTTTATCTGTATAATAGAATCCTACTTAACGAAAACTTGACGCAATTGTAAGTTTCATTGAAGCTCAGCGCAGCTCACCACAATAAGCCTTCTTTTGAAGACTATGTACCTACATACATATATCATCCTAAACTCCAAACGTTTGGATATTTCGAAACTGTTTATGAAGTACATAACTCTACTATTGGGCACCCTATATTCCTTCTAACAGAAATTCATAAAAAATTCACAAAAAATGTTTAAAACTATAATCTCTTAACGGTTCGGTAGCAAGGTAGACACTTCGTAAATTTTTGCCATTTTGTCCTATGAATTCCGTTCGATTTTTCGACAGTCATTAAAGTAAAAGTAAAATTATAATGGTTATTTCATTATCGCAAGACTTATCGGTATTTTACCAATTCACACTCTTTTTGGTTTATTTGTAGTTTTATTTTTTTCAATTTTTTTCAATAAGCTCGTTGAAGCTTCGTAAGTGGCTGCTGTGTCTTTGTTGGCGCTACAATTGGTATTTTAAAATAGAAAACCAACCTCATCCACATGTACTAGTATATTAATAATGTGTGAGAAAATGATTTACTTAGGTTAGGTTAGGTTAGATCTCAACTAGCGCACAACTAAGTGCGCTTCCCGTTGTTTTGGATATTTTATAATTAAAATAAAATAAAAAGCACCATTAATATCTACAATATATGGTATATGAGTACCGCTCCTCACCGGCGACCAATGCTGTTGCTGTTGGTGCCTGTCAAATGGTCAAACGGTCAGCAGCGCTGCTCGCGGGCATTTCAACTGTTACTTTTTTTCTAACCACAGCAATGTTGATTGATGAAATCGCTGCTCGACAGCTCTGCTTTATTTTTGCCTAATAACCCCATTTATAAATACACAAAATATTTTCTTTACCGTAGCTTTCGTTGCCAAAATAGTGTGGAGTCAGCGTTGAGATCTATTGTTTCTCGTTGATTTATGACATTTTAATGTGTCCGTCGAGTGCGTTCGAAAATATGTCGGTTTGAAGTACTATGTTCACAGCTGTAATAACATGTGTTAACGGCGAATGCTTTTCCATGAACTGATCTTCGGATGAATTTGTAAGAGCGTTAAGCTCTCTGAGCTTGTAAGTTTGATATGTGGAACATTTACTGTCAAAAAATGAGGTGGAGAGGTGGAGGAAAGTAACAAAGAAAGGTATTGGAATCAATGTTAAATATTTTAGAAGCCATAAATGACTCACTATTGAACAGCAACACATCTTTTACAGAGCTGATTTCAGTTTTCTTCATACTTTTCGTTTTGATTCAGATCTTTTAGTATAATGCAGTTTGGCATTTTCTCAAATTTTGAAGAAATTTGTATATTTTGAGATAGTATCTTCATGTATCTTCTTCTTGACTGGCGTAGACACCGCTTACGCGGTTATAGCCGAGTCCAAAACAGCGCGCCACGTATCCCTCCTTCTGGCAGTTTGACGCCAATTGGTTATACCAAGCGAAGCCAGGTCCCTCTCCACCTGGTCCTTCCATAGGAGTGGAGGTTTCCCTCTTCCTCGGCTACCACCAGTGGGTACTGCATCGAATACTTTCAGAGCTGGAGCACTTTCATCCATTCGAACAACATGACCTAGCCAGCGTAGCCGCTGTCTTTTTATTCGCTGGACTATGTCTATGTCGTCGAATAACACATACAGCTCATCGTTCCATCGTCTGCGGTATTCGCCGTTGCCAATGTTTAAGGGACCATAAATCTACCGCAAAACCTTCCTCTCGAAAACTCCTAGTGTCGTCTCATCGGATGTTGACATCGTCCACGCTTCTGCACCGCAAAGTAGGACGGGAATGATGAGAGACTTGTAGAGTTTGGTTTTTGTTCGTCGAGAGAGGACTTTACTTTTCAATTGCCTAATTAGTCCATAGTAGCACCTGTTGGCAAGAGTGATTCTGCGTTGGATTCCCAGGCTGACATTGTTGGTGTTGTTGATACTGGTTCCCAGGTAGACGAAATTATCTACTACTTCAAAGTTATGACTGTCAACAGTGACGTGGGAGCTGTTTGTTTGACGACAGGAGATATTTCGTCTTGTTCTCGTTCACCACCAGACCCATATGCTTCGTGTATGCCTATCGTTAATTAGGTAAACTTATTAATTTTGGAAAATTCAGAGCATTTTGATCCTTAGAAAGCAATTACTTCGCTTCTCACAATCGACCACAGGTCAATGGCTCATTCGGTCGACTCGTTTATTCGCAGAATCTAATTGAGATTGAGTACGTTAGACTACCGTTACTATTTATCTTTAACTAGGCATACATGTGAATAAATCAGATCATATTAAAGATCTCATAAAGATCTCAATACATACATATATATTTCATATAAAAAAATTAAGTTTATTCACCGATGTAAATAAATACAGTTGTGGTTTTAACTATCAGCATTCAATACATTTCCATTTAAATGCTTCTTACTACAGCTAATACAGATTAATATAAGTGATATTTGTGTTTGGATCATGGCTACTTTATAAAAATATAAATAAGATAGAAATAGGTGTGTGGTTATTGCTTTTAAAGGCAAAACGTATTTTATAAAAAAATGTATACAAAATTCTATATAGGATACAAAAGTGACGAAATCTAAATTGTAACTGGTTATGACCTGAAACAGTTATAACCGACATACAGTAAACGTGTGGCTTAAAAATATTGTAAGAGAAGAATGTACGCTCGTTTTAAGTGGGAAAATCCGGTGGCAGATAAGCTATATCAACGCTTAAATTTTACACATCAAATCTTTCCATTGCCGAATTCGTCGATTTTCAACAGTTCACAAGAGTATTTAAACAATTTCTCACATTTGGCTGGATCTTTGGCATCTCTATGCATTTGTCCCAGTCCACCGTTGCTCAAGTAGGTGCCACCTTTTCCCTCTTGCTTGGGATCGATGGCGGCAAACACGACGGTGCGTGAACCTTGCTCGGGATTCTTGAACAACAGCTTCTTCACGAACGGCACATAAGTGGTGGCGCTATGCTCGAACAGATCGGTGTCCACAATACCCGGATGCACAGCATTCACCTGCACATGCGCCGACTGTGCGTTCAAGAGGGTTTGCAGATGACGTGTGGCGAGGATTTGTGCCAACTTCGATTGACTGTAGGCAGTGCCCGGGTAGTAGTTTTTCCTGTGGGGGGGTTGTGTGTTAAATAATTTATAAAAAGTGGTCTCATATTGCTGATTGTACTTACAGTCCATTGATGTCATTGTAATTGATGCGTCCAATCAGATTCACGCAGGAGGAAATGTTGACGATGCGCGCATTTTTGCCTTCCTTGCCGGCGGCCTTCAGCTCGGGCAACAGCAGATGTGTGAGCAAGAAGTGGCCCAAATAATTGATGGCAAAGTGAGATTCGAAGCCTACAGCGGTCAGCTTGAAGGGCGCAAACATGATGCCAGCTACGAGTAAATTTAGATTTTGTGTTATTAATTTTCACATAAGAGAGATTATGAAACTCACCATTGTTAATTAGCAAATCCACTTTGTTGTAGCGCGCCTTAACTTTTTCGGCGAATTCCTTAACAGACGCCAGTTCGCCGATATCGAGTGACTCACATATTAGCTTGCCGCCGCTTGTGGTGAGGTCGACAACGGAAGCGACTGCAGCTTCGGCGCTGGCGGGATCACGTACACCTGAGAAATGCAAGCAAACCAAGTCGTCAATATATAAAACGAGCTTAAAGTTTAGGGTTGCGCCTAACTGTATGCTATGTGTAGTGTGGTGTATTGTGTGGAATTAAAATTTTAACGCGAAATGTTAGCATACTTTTAGGCGATAGTGATCGTTTACTACGCAGCAAATAAAATGTGTAAGCCACTTTATAGCGAGCTTTTAAGTCTTATAAATTACATATCTAGACAAATGTTTGTGTAATCGCATCAAAGTTAATAAACTTTTTTAATTTAACAATATTGGCCGCCAGGGCTCAGTGCTAATTGAAAATATGTTCACGTCTGCAATAAATTCTACGCTGTCGGTATTGTGTGATGGGTTTTCGTTGCGCACAAAGTGCACACTTTCTGCAGGTCAACGAAGAAGCTTTGTACGCAAGGACGCTTACAACACGCTTGTTATGTAGATTTTGAGTCTGCGCGCATTCAACATTTCTGCCATATAAATCTGCATTCGATTACTTAGCGTTCAAATCACGTACAAATTGAATCTTAGTACACTTGCATACATATGTGTGTACTCGTTATGTGTGCATTAGGGTGGGTTTTTCATAAATATTTAATTTTTAACATTTTGAAAATTTTTTTAAATATTTTTTCAGAAAAAAAATTTTTTGAAAATATATTTTGAAAAAATATTAAACATTTTTTTTAATATTTTTACTGACTTAACTACTTTTACAACTAAAAACTTTTTTTTCCAAAATTTTTTATTTTTTAAATTTTTGTTACAATTTTTTTTTTCAAATTATCAAAAAAAAAATAGTATATATTTATATTTAATATATATATATTTTTTTTAAATCTATCTTCTTTGGTCTTTTCTTAAACCTGCATATGTTTAAAATTCTAGGAATATGACCAGCAATGTGCTAAATCGGTTTAGAGAACATGAGTAATTTCTTAAAAATTCAAAATGATTTGCATGCGAATGTGAAATAATAATTTTATAATGTTTTTAATGGCCGAAACCGTGAATATTTGAGTAGATTATTACGTGCAGATGCATACTTTTCAGAATTATTAAAAAAGTATTTTAGCGAGGTTAGTTTTCAATTTAATAACCTAAAACTAGTGCAGCTAGAAGTATTCATTTCATTTCAACTTACCCATTATAACAGTTATATCACAGGCCAACAGTTTCTCCACAATGCGCAATCCAATGCCACGGTTGCCACCCGTTATAACAGCTACTCGCCCAGGTTGCTTATAAAGCGCTAATGTAATGGCAAAATATTAGTACTCAACAATTGTAAAGTCAATAAAAACAAGCAAAATTCAAAATAAAATTCCGCAAATCATCGCTTACACTTGAGAATGGTAGCTCAAACAATTACTACTTTAATTACAATAGATGAAACGCCGTTAAGCATTAGCACTCACCAACGCGATCGCGTGATCGATATGTGAAATCGTGTATGAGGCCGACTAGGCCAATGTATTGATAGCGCAGCTCCGTTTTCAGCTCATACCAATTCCGTGGCATCTCCTTGGAAGTTTTGGCGAAATAAAAGCCACAGAATAATATCAGAAAAATAATAATAATGCAGGCCAGCATTTTGGACGGCTCAGTTCAGTGCGTTGCAAGTGAGAAGCAGCTGTAAAAAAGAGAAAATAGAATTCGAAATAAGTGCTTGCGACATATCTGTGCTTCAGTAGAACCTAGCAACTTAGTTAAGGCCGTTAGTGATAAGCTCTACAGACTGCGTTGGCTGATAAGTGTCGCATGACGACAGCGGTGCAAAGTTCAATTCTAATAACTCATTTATTAGCCGGCTATCATGACGCTGACAGGCACAACGCGATGACACAAACTGTTTGAAATGGAATCACAAAGTGATCGCAAATCATATTTTACTTGTATTTCAGGAATTCTACAATTTTCTTAATATCAAACCGCAGACACTTGATCGACATCTAGATAATTTTCATACTTGCCCTCCCTTCAAAGAGGGTATATAAACATTTACAGAAACTCTTTAGCGCCGAATACTTCCTAGTTCTAAGCGAACTGGTTTCAACAAAGAGTTCAAGAAAAAAAAACCAATTAGCATAACGAAATATGTTTTGCACTTCTAATACGCTTAAGATCATAATAAAAAAGCTGGCGAATTTTAGGAAACCAGTTTTAGGCATTTGGAAGTTTGATTATCTGCAAAAAATCGCCTATCAACAATTATGAATGATTTAGAAAACAATTCATACGGTGAAAAGGTACCCAGAGAGGCAATTAGAACATTGGGATTAGGGAATGGTCGATTCCTAGATTATATAAATAAATAGTTATTGACTATATGAGTGTATAGCTAACGTTGTGGGTTGCAGGTTGAAATTAGGTCTCCGATCAAATCAAATCTTCAAAAAAGTTCAATTTAACATCAAACACCTCTCCATAGCAAAAGTCAAATCTTCGAGTGTACCAAAACTAGGAATGTAGACCATAGGAAACCGGAAGAAATCTGTTCGAAAACATTCTCAACATTCCTCATTTCTTGAGAATGAACCTCTGTTGGATGCATGTTCTTACGATCTCCAAATAAATATTGTCTTAATTAGTTTATTTTCTTTTCGAGTGGAATTCTCTAGAGCATTCTAAATATTTATTTGCAAAATTCTTAGACGCATGCGCACGCTTCTTCACTGTATGTAACTACAGCGCTTTCATTTCTGGATGCTTGGCTAAATTGCTTGTTTACACATCCATTTGTATCGAGTGTTTGCACCAACTCTAGTGAAATTGTGACGCGTAAGCATGTCAACGACGCGGTAACGGTGTTGTTCAAGCAGTAAATACTAATATTTGAAAAGGCGTGAAATATGCATAATTTATAACTGTTATAAATGCACTTAGTTTTATACAAAAAATCTCAGTATTTGTCACAACAAGTGAGCGTTGAAAGTCAAACAAGAGATTTCTACAAGGGTGCTTACAACCATAAAACTACTCGAAAGCACTCGAATAGTTTGTAATGCTATGAAACTTTAAGTTTTCTACATGTTGTACCTTGTGCTTACAAAAATTACTAAATTTCACAGGCTTTTGTTGCTTTTCAGAAATAGAATCTTTTGTTGCTATTGTGGTGTTTACTTTTACTTGTGTTGTTGACTTCACGGTTGCTTAAATTGCAATCTAAGTAACTAACAGGTGTTAACTTATTACCGCCAAGAAGTCAACAAATAAAACAAAGGCTTCCAGTCGCACTTTAGACAGCTGCGCATGGCTTTTGTACTTTCGCACTTACAAGCACTACAGAAAACTAACAATTAGATAAATACATCTTTAGTAAGAACCCTTTAAATTTCATACAAGGTGTTAGGCGGCAAAAATAAATATTTTATTTGCTGGCGTTTGATTTAGTTGATATTACAAACTTGTAAATATTTTAGTTGTAAACTGGTTTATTTTTGGACCACACATTTATGCCCATTGCACCTTATACGGAAAAGCTGTATTACAAAATCTTACAAAGCTGCTGCATTATATAACACCAAACACAAGCTGAGTTTCAAATTTCAACAGAAGATTTCGAAACTTTTATAATTATGCATGTAGATTTGTATTTTGGTATTGGTCTTGCACGTAGGTGCTTATAGTTTTTAAGGTTAGAGCGCCAGTTGCCAAGTTCAATTGTGATTGAAACTAGTTTTCCTAAGATTAACCATTGGGCAGCGACGAGTTGACAATGAATGTCAATGGGCAGGAACTCTGGTTTCTGGAGGCCGCTAAAGAGACGTTTGCCATGGTAGATTAAAGATAAAAAGACTAGATGACCTTAAATGAAGCTTGAAATGAAAATGGATTTTAAAATGAAAATTAGTTTTGAATTGAAAATGAATATTGAACACGAAAATGCTACTAAATATATTTACTAATGCTTAAAAGTTTTCAAGAGGCTACAAAATAAAAACGAAACTTATAAAGAAAGTATATACAGAAGCACAAATAAACTGGAGAAGAAAGTTAAAACCAATGGCAGATCTCAGATAAAAAAAAAAAACAATAATAAAACCAAAAACCAAAATTGTCGGAAAACAAAATAACAATTTTTGTGCTTAAATACAATACATGTATGTCTGTATGTATGTGGAAGATGTACAAATTGCTGAGTACAAAAGTGTTGTTCAAAAGAAAATGCAAATTTGACTCCCTATGACATATGGTCACATAAATGTATGTCTGTGAATACATCAGTGTGTGTGTGTGAATATGTTAACAATGAGACAACAATCGCCAAACGAAACGAATATGGCTAATAAACAAATTAATGCTGACTATCGTTGGCAAATTGCCAAGAAAATTGAAGGTGCGAGAAAGAGTTTGCAGTAAACGTGCAAATTGAAAAGGTGTAGAGTAGAAAATATTTAGAGTTCATTGGCAGCGATTGAAAACAGAACACAGTTGAAGATTTAGAAACTCCAAAAGAAACGGATAGCTTATTGCACAAGTGAATAATGCAAAACTGTATGACAAATGAGTATATCCACAGCTAGTTGTTGGCAGGAAGTGGTCATTTCTCAATATTGGTTTGAATTTGTATGTGGTTTCAACTCATTCATACTACTTAAACTCAGCTTGGCGATTATATTGAAGTTCAGCGATAATTATATGCTAATCCACTGCTATTTTGTAAAAATAACAAATCCACTTTCTGCTTATAAACCGAAGTAGTGGCTGCCAACAATAAAACTCGAATCGGCACAAAACGCAGCGTGTCATGAGGTAGCAGCGTTTAAGAGCGTGCATCTAAGCTGATAAGCTGAACTTGCGTGCTTTTAAAGCCGAAAGACAGACAAAAGTATTTTTGTAGACATAAGTGTGTTAAGGTATACATATTCATGCGCGTGGCTGTAAAGAAGCAAAGCAGAAGCAGCGCCAAAAACTTTCTTTTTCCAAACTAACCAAATTCGACTATGTATATGCAACCACAAACGTTTATATACAGCGATGTCACAACTTTACATATAGACACACATATGTACATACATGTAGGGCTATGTTTATACAATAAATGTGGCTTTTGGGGACTTCATTTGGTTATGTATTTAATAAATTTTAAATTTAATTCGACACAGTGGAGATGGTACCAATAATTTTGTAGGTTTTTGAAGAGCTGAAATTTGCTTATTATTTATTTGATTTTTTTTATACAAAAAGTAAAAATAAACCACTTACCTTGTATCGCAAGCAAATACTCTAGGGTTTAATGTTGTTGCGTTGTTGTTGTGTGCTTTTGTGGCACTTGTTGCCCACTTTTATGCTTTTTATACGTATTTGTAATTAATTTTGAATGTATAATTGCTTATAACAACCACGTTTATGTCAAGTCATAACAGTTCATTTAATTGTTGTGTTAAACTCTTAATTT
This sequence comes from Zeugodacus cucurbitae, assembly GCF_028554725.1. Lineage (NCBI taxonomy): Eukaryota > Metazoa > Arthropoda > Insecta > Diptera > Tephritidae > Zeugodacus > Zeugodacus cucurbitae. Next base: position 1,990,189 of record NC_071671.1, read on the forward strand.
CCCTCCAACGCTAAGTCACTTATCACGTTTGACACAATGCGCGAATCGTTCTGATTACACCTGCTTTATACCTATATACATTTACTACAACAACAGTTCATTTAGCGCGATAACGCGTTCCCAACAGAACTGCTCGCGGAGAAAATCAAAATGTGACTAATCGTCCAACCTTACCGGCACGTCTTCAAAACCAACATAGCTTTGACCACAAACGCACGCAATGCTATTGGAGCTACATATTTGCCTCCACAAGCTATAATTATGAGCGAGCACAACTCTCTGTTAGCTTGTTGATTTGCTACTCAGCTTTATTGAGGAGGCAGCAATTTCGTGAGTGCCAACAGTAAATTTCGAGATTTTTTGCTATTTGTTGTGGAATGCACTTCAGTACCTTTATAAATTTATTGTTTACTTCACTAATTTGTTGTGTTAATTAATAATTAATATTAGTAATTCTTTATAAACACATAAATTGCAGTCGTTTTTCTCATCTCCATTTTGTACCAAATTCGCGACTTGTAAACACAAATTGCGAACAGCTGTGTAGACAGCTGTCGTGTTTAAGGAGTAGCCACCTGCGAAAAATATTTATTTATTGGTGGTGATTTTAATTTGAAGGATTTTGTTGAGGAATTTATGTGCATATAATAAATAGAGACTGTTAAGTTTGAACATTATTTAAAAAAAATATTTTATATTACATTTTTCATATTTAGTGTTCAGTTAATGTCTCTAGGTCTACAACTTTGCTTCCGCCTATTTTTGTAAATTTAATTATTTTTATACTTTCGCAACTAAAGTTGCTAAGAGAGTATTATAGTTTTGTTCACATAACGGTTGTTTGAAAGTCATAAAACTAAACGAGTTAGATATAGGTTTATATATATCAAAATGATCAGGGGGACGAGACCAGTCAAAATCCGAATGTCTGTCCGTCTCCCCGTGCAACGGATAACTTGAGTAAAAATTGAGATATCTTGATGAAACTTGGAACACATGTTCCTTGGGACCGTGAGAGGGTTGCTTTCGATGGGCAAAATCGGACCCCACAAAATGGTGAAAACTGAAAACACATAAAGTGTCATAACTAAGCCATATATAAAGTTATAAAATAAAAGTTGGAGCGAAGAATCGCACTAGGAAGGGCCATATTTGGATGTAATTATTTTGGGGAAGTGGACGTGGCCCCGCCCACAAATCGGTTATTTATATATAGCTCGCAAACCAATAAAGCTATATAAACTAAACTTTCTGCAGTCGGTTCTCTTACGTACCCCATCACACACCATGAAATTAGTTGAACTCGGATAATAACCACGCCCACCTCCCATACAAAGCTTAGGTTGAAAATTACTAAAAGTGGGTTATATCACTAATGAAAAATGTCAGAAATACTAAATTTTACAGCAGAAATTGTCGAAGGAAGCTGCACTCAGATCTTTTTACAAAATGGAAAATGGGCGTGGCATCGTCCACTTATGGGTCAAAAACCATATCTCAGGAACTACTCGACCGATTCGAATAAAATTCGGTATATAATATTTTCTTGACACCCTGATGACACGTGTGGAAAATGGATGAAATCGGTTCACAACCACGACAACTTTCCATATAACTCAATTCTGAATTCCATCTTATTCCTTCACTTTATAATATATATATAATCAACCAATGAAGATAGCGAAATAAAACTTTACACAAATACTGTATATGCTCTGTGGCATCATTTGTGAAAAAATTTTCGAAATCGGACTATAACTTTTCAAAGCCCCGTATATAGAATATGAAGAATTCAGTGCGCCATGGTTATTTTTCACAGAAAATTTCGGTAAATCTCTCAGGTATCTTAATTTAATTTAGAGGAAATATTTTTCTTCTAATAGTGTAACTTCCCCTAACTCTCATATACCTAATTATAGGATTTTCAAATTGGGTCAAATTGTGTGTTATCTTAATAAAAATATATCAATAAATTGCAAGAGTATAAAATGTTCGGTTGCACCCGAACTTAGCCTTTCCTTACTTGTTTTGTATAAAAACGGTTACAAATGTCGCACTTTTCCTGGAATTAAAAAAGAAAACCAAAATTTGCCGCACATGTCGAGAATTCGGCTCAAAAGTGACATTTTCAGTTGAGAATAAGTTTGGGATGCAAACAGATCTCTAAAAATATTTTTTGGGTTAATGTTGATACAAATGTCCAAGATCGATATAAAACGATTTAATCGATTTAATCGGCCAGTGCTTCAACCTAGAGACATCTATTGGAAAACGGCGGAGGCAAAGTTGTAGACCTAATATTTTCGTAAAAAACAAATCAGTAAATGTATGAAACACATTACTACACACTGTGCGCGTCTGCAGCGTTCCTTAGCATGCAGTGCTTTGCTGATAACATCCTACAGAATTTGCGCTCAGTCTTAAGATTTATCACAACTCACTGCTGTAGCTGGAGCTCATTAACTGCTTGTCGTTATTTCATGGAATAGTTGCTGTGGAGCAGTCGCTGTGAAACGTTTAAATAGTTAGAAAAGTGAAAAAAAAATCAATTATTATAACGGAAAATTAATTGCATTAGTCAGCATGCATTTGTATAACTTATGTAACAACTATATTCGAGCAATCGGCCTTTTAACGCTGCTTTTGTTCCAACTCAGCGCTGCTAACAAATACAATGTGTCCCTGGCACAAATGGATACCTGCAAGGAGTATCGCATAGCCAACAGCGGCTATGGCTATACGCAATTCTTTCACATACACAAATTGGCCAACAACAAAGTGAACACAAACGAACGGTTGCATTTGAAATTCTACGTGCTCGCACCGATGGACGCACACATCCTGCTCGCGGTCAACGATAAGCCGCTCACGCGTGATCGCGTCTATGAAGTGGGTGCGTAACGAGGCACAAATTGTTGTCGTTTCTAAAGAATTTTGAAAAATAAATACTAAATGGCATTCCTTTATGCATTTCTTTTGTTATCAGTGATTGGCGCCGGCCAGAATTCCTTCTCCACCATACGCAGTCGCATGGCTTCGATGCGCGTCTCCACAAGTACGGTGCCGAATATTTTATCTATATACGATCCGACGCCCATCGAAATCATACAAACAAAGGGTATGTTCCGGCATCCATACATATGTACATATATATTTCTAAGTGCGGGTGTGGCATTGTGCAAAGACTCTTTGTGTGTGAAAAAGTGTAGATATGTATGTGTGTGTAAGCAGCTGATAAGCGGCGTGTGTTTAAGCTAAGCTTAAAATAACTCAATAGCGCAAATCTAAAAACGTTTGAGTGTGTGTGTGTGTGTTTTCTTTCAACCGCAGATGGCACACTTTCCGTTTACATACAGGGCTTAAAGAAGGAACCACTTTTGAATTACACCGACCCCGCGCCGCTTGACATCAACTATCTGAGCTTCAGTAGTTTTGGCTCAACGCCGGCGAAATGGTACTACGACTGTCAATTCGATGGTTTCGGTGAGTGAACACAAATATATGCCTGTGGCTGTGAAGCTGTTTATCTCGAACAAATTTTGCATTTTGCAGCTGAAGAAATGGAGGAGGAAGTACGTGAGCTCGACCCCTATCACGCGCTGCTGGCGAATTTAACGAGGAAATCGGCGAACGCGTCGGTGCCCATGGATCTCAAGTCGGTCAATTTCGCATTCCAATTGAAGTCGGTCGTTTACAATCACGAAAAGTCAATACTACACACACGCTTGCATTTATCGCTGGTGAGTAGCGTTGACATTGAAATCTCATAACGGGAAGTGTTGTTGTGCGCGGCAAATTATGGAATTTGAGTTTGAAGCTCAGAGCTTAGATTTCATTTTTATTGATAAAATTTCGAGTCATTTTTAAGCTTTTATAATGAATATTAGTTTTTTCTTCACATAACGGTTGTTTATAATATTTTAAATTAATCGATATCGAAAAGATAGGGTTGACGCGACGTATAGATGACGATGTTTATTCGTTCGACTGTCCATGCAAGCGTCAAATTACTTATTTTTTTGTTATTGCCTCGTCCACAAAATACCGCTATTTCGAAAATGTGCTATAATTAAGTCAATTAAGACAACGGTATGTCACAGTATCACATCCTTTAAAACCTCCGACTGCAAGGCTTTCGAAGTTTTACCGCCTCTTAAAATTCAAAAAATATCTTTTCTCCTTTATTTCGTCACTTCGTGTAATCAATTAGTATTGGCAAGACCCCAGACTTGCATGGGATGCGAATGAGCTTGGCATTGCGGCCATAAGTTTCGGCTACAAAGATGCACCGGAAATCTGGAAACCGGATTTAATAGTGCTCAAGTAAGTTTATACCCAGCGAAAGCGATATTAACAGTTTTGTGAAATGTTTTTGGCAATTGCACACAGCGCCGCCCATGGCAGCAATACACAACAGGAACCCGATATCGGTTTGGTGATCTATGCCAACGGCAGCATTACATTGATCGACTCGAATGCGGAATTCGCGACTTGGTGTGTCGACACGAAACGCAACTGGCCGCATGAGCGCCTCAATTGTGGACTTATACTGGGTCTGGAGTCATTCTCGCCGCGCACACGTGAGCCCATCACTTTGGCGTATGACAACACGAAACCATTGCCAGTGGAGCCGTTCAGCATGCTGAGCGAGTGGCATTTCAGGCAAATAAGCATAGCGGAGATTGTCAATAAGGGTAACAATACGAGCCGTTATAATACCGAAGCTATTGTGCAATCCATGAACGGCGATATATCGTTGGACTTTATGATCGAAAGGAATGGCGCGTTCTACCGCAACGTTTACACGATGCCAATATTGGGTAGATACATACCTACTCGCAAGTTGTCGAACGAAATAAGTGTCTCATAATATGGCTGCTCTTCTTCTTTGCAGCTTGTGAAACTTTGCTGATTTTGTCTTTCTTGCTACATGGCTATCGGCGCGGTGGCCTCATACTGGTGGTTTTCTTCGTGATCTCCTTGGGTTTGATGTTCGTCACGAAGCATGCACCCACGGCCTATATACCAAACATATGTGAGTTTTTGTTGGCTTTTCCTCGCATATTTTAGAACCGTTTTTGGAATTTTTATTTCAGTGCACGCTTATCGTCATGTCATGCGCACCACCGCCTTCTGTTATCTATTGCACGTGACTCTAATGTGGCTGTTACTGTATCCACCGAAGGCGGAACCGTTTGACTGGTTGATGTCCTTGATAAATGTGTCGGCTTTGCGGTTGTTGCTTTGCATGCGCTTGACCGATGTAGGTTTCGAAAATCACTTTCTTGAATCTACGAAGACTTCTTTGCGTTTTTATTGTTTAAAAAATACAATTTTCTACTTTTTCATTTCGTTTAGTGCAATGACTATGTGAGTATTCAGGCACATCCTTGGCGCGAGTTGGCTAAGATGATCAACAACTGCTGCTTCATCGTCGTCAGCATATTATTTATAGTCGTGGACATACTGCTCTTGCCGAAGTATTGAAATCACTGAGGAACGGAAGTTAACAATTTTAATTATTCTTTTCTTTTTTTCTTTAATATAATTATTTGAAAATATTTGTATTTAGAAATTAAACAAATTAGATATTTTTTGTTGAAAAAAGTTCACTCGACATTTTATTTTGTTTTTGTTAAAAGTATATACAAAACATTGAAATAAATACAATACATTATATAATATTCTCATTAACTTTTATAGACAAATTCTGGGTTATATTACACCATATTCCTCAGTTACGCCATTTTGAGCAAGCACTCGATGACGTATTTTATGTTGCTGTTGCTATCGCTTTGCCTTCGTGAACTTAATTCCTTTGCCATAATGAATATTTTATTCAAACAATTGTTTATTGAGTTAAATACATTTGAAACAGAGATTAATGAAAGTGATGAAGAGAACAATTATGGTTGAGAGCGCTCAACACTGATTTTTCTCTTGCTCATACTACGCTCTTACACTCCACTCCACTCTCCTCTTATCTACACTTATTTATCGCGCGGCTGCTTGCTGTTCTTGTTGTTATTATTATTAAGCATTGTTGTACTGATGAATCGTTTTTGTTGTTGTGGGTTCTTATTGTCGACACATTTGTAATTCATCGTAGCAATAATGCAAAAATGCATTGAAAAGTAAGGCGAATTCCCATATTGAGAGAAGGGAAATATATTATTTAGATCCTTAGATCATAGAAAGCCTATAAAACCATTTAGTGACTACCAAAAAAAATATAGAGCAAATACTTAAAAGCGTTGACCGCCCAAAGGCAGTCTTACGCCATAACGTAATGCGTGTAATGCGTGTAATCCGTATATCCTTGTTCTTTTCTCGCCTTTAAGTCCTTTTATTTTTGCTGCACGTGGGTCATAGCTGATTTAATGTCCATAACCATGTCCATAGCCATGGCCGTAACCGTAACTTGCACCGTAGCTGATGGCTGGTGCGGCATATTTCACAATGGATGGAGCAGCTGCGGCGTATGAGATCGAGGGCGCGGCATACGAGATGGCCGGTGCAGCGGAGTAAGAAATGGATGGAGCAGCAGCGGCGTAGGAGATAGCCGGAGCAGCGGAGTAAGAAATGGATGGGGCAGCAGCGGCATATGAGATGGCCGGAGCAGCGGAGTAAGAAATGGATGGAGCTGGGGCGGCATACGAGATGGCTGGTGCGGCTGCAGCGTATGAAACAGCTGGCGCCGCTACGGCAACTGGAGCTGAAACGGCAACTGGAGCTGAAACAGCAACTGGAGCTGATACGGCAACTGGAGCTGAAACGGCAACTGGAGCTGAAACGGCAACTGGAGCGGCGGCGGCGACCTTAACGACGGCTGGTGCAGCTTGTTGAATGACCTGAACGGCATATGGAGTGAAGTATTAGTAAGGGTTTAAATTCTACAAGATTCTCTCACTCTCTCTCCTCAACTCACCTGACTGAAGGTGGAGTAGCTGGTGGCGGCTGGAGCTGCTTTCACCAGGGCTGGAGCGGCGACTACGGCAGGTGCGGCGTAAGCCTTAACAACGGGCGCGGAGGCAATACTGATGGATGGCGCTGAGTAACTAACGGCTGGAGCGGCGGCTGTGTAACTAATAGCTGGAGCAGCGGCGTAACTTATGGAAGGAGCGGCAGCCGTATAACTTATAGATGGCGCGGCAGCTGCGTAGCTCAAAGCTGGACCATGACCTAAGCTGAGCGCTGGCGCCGCATACGATCCATGGCCCAAACCTAGATATCCAGGGGCAGCGGTAGCGGCTGCGATCAAGCTAAGTACGATCTATGGCGACACAACGGAAAGGATACATTAGAAAAACGACGAAAGGAGGAAGATAGTAGCAGCGATAGCACAAACACTTAAGATTCTTTAATTCACACTAGAACACACGCGTTATCCTCACCAGATATTTCATGATTGGATATGTCTGAGTGTATACGTTTACAGAGGATTTATGTGATTTATTTGCGAACTCTTTCACACGTCTATTGAACGCAAGCACGCGATTTACTTGGTAGTCGCTCGGTTGGTGGTGAAGTCAACTGTGATTTCTAAGCTGACAAACGGTTACTTTTATAGTTCAACGCGTTCGATCGTAAATCAGACAAATTATAAACAAGAGAAAAATCGGTGCATTCTTGTGCGAATCGTACGTACAAAAGTAAAACAAAAAGAGTGCGAAAACGCACAATCACCTAAAAGTAAAATGATTGCAATCGCCTTTGTCGCTCTCGAAGCGAACTCGCGGCGGCTCGTTTTGGCAAGATGTTGCCGTGTAGACGATTCTTTTGCTGCATCCGATTGCTGCTGCCCAGTTGTTGTTGTTGCTATCCTGTCCACTTAGCAATGCGTGCAAACGCCAATTTTAGCGGGAAGTGTAGCAACACACTATCGTCTATGGTCCGTTGTCTGCCGCCAGCTGGGCTGGCGTCATGTACCATAAGTATGCTTACAAAGTATTAGCGGCAAATATGTGGAAAATGAGTGAATTAAATTGAATTAAGATATTTGTTGCACGACAACTGAGTTTTTGGACACTTTTTATTGTGTGGTTTTTATTATTTTCACGGGTAAGCTGGGGGAGGACAGTGGGTGCTGATGAAACTGAATAAATAAAAAGTTAAAGTAGAAAATTGAAAGGCAGATATGCGTAACTACTAACTGTTCACTCGTCCAATAATACTCCTACAAAAAAAAAAAAAAAACAAATCATAACTTAATTTTAAAGTAGTATCCGACCGATTCATGATTAGCCGATGCCAAGGCAGATTAAGCTGTCGGACTCTAGTTTAGGGATATGCCATGATAACGGTTAACAAGCCAAATCACTTCAAAACTGACGATAGACATATCACCCATCCTGGTTGGAACAAAAAGCAGCGATTAACGCATCAAAGACAAGAAAATGCCTTGGAAACACAACAATTCTAAAGATGACGCCATTCGTGCGATTTAGGCGAACTCGATTACCTCAATGGAACACGAGCATGCTCAGCAGAAGCTCAACAAAAGCTCGTTGTGCAAACATCCGCCTGAATAATTTACATATTGGCATAACAGAAATGTGATGGAAGCATAACAGCGGTAATTCTACAAAAGCGCAACAGCTCAAGCCTGCCAGTGGGAAATAAGATAGATGAGAAATCGGTGTCGAATTTAATTATCAATAATATGCACATGAGTCTACAGCCTTTGAAGCCTATTTCCAACCACACAATTTAACACTAATGTGCATCGGCACATCTCTATCGTGCAATGTTATGCTCCAGCAGAAGACACTGATTGCGCTGCCAAAGATCTGACAGCAACGCTTAGTGCCATCCATAACGGTGTTAAAGTTTCCTCATATGCGACTTTAATGTAAAAATCGGAAACATCAACTCCGGTTCCAAGGACGGCTCCAACGTTAAGCACAAGGAAAGCCAGTAGGAAAACAAGCACAGAGAGAGAGCACATTTATTAACCGGGAAGGAGGGGGACTCGATGACAGGAATTGACGTGGATCTGACATAAATAGCAAATATATAGACAGTGCTGTCGTTCTCAATATCAAATTGAGATATATTAAAAATATCAACGCAGTTACAAGCGTTTCCAATTGTTGTAAGATGCGCCAAGCAAAAAATAAACTGTTAGAAATGGATCTCGTATCTCGAATGACAGCATCTGACATAGCTTTTTAAAGCCTACCCATTGGAAACTTTGGTTCTCCGATCATACTTGGAGATTCATACTACAAGCAATACTAAAAAATCATTTCTGTTGATGAAACCAACACGCCCAAGTCATCTGGAATTAGGTATGACCTCACGAAAGTAGTGCTTAATAAAGCTACGAGTATTGATGCCACATGATGTCAGATCTTCTAATGGCTGGCCCACAACACAGATCATTTGAAATCATGCACCTTCATCTCTTTGCTATCTGGTACAGTGAAACGATCTTCCATCATCTTTAAAAGACAGCATTGTGGACAATCTAAACAAGGGTAACCGGCGTGACTGATGAAAGTGGAGACCATCTAAAACATATTTGGCATATTAATACATGGTAGACTCGTGTGTGCCTATAACTGTTTAAAAGACGAATTATAGTCGAGCATTCGCTCCCCATTAGGCGAAAACAAACTAAGTACACTCTGGCTGGAATTGGGTAGCATTTCCACTCATAACATAATCTGTATAATACATAAGCTTTGTATAATAATTCAAAATGAACGGTACTTCCTAACGGCAATATCAGCTTTTCATAATCTTTACATGGTCAACGGGGATAATTGGTCTCTTATCGCTCAATTCATGCTGGAGAAATGAAAGAAGAGGTCGAGTTCTTAAGCTCCTGCTAGACTTGTGGTAAACATCGCCAAAAGGAAGGCCATGCGATTCGGTCACTCAAACAGAAGTCAAATAAAGATTGCAATCACGAGATCGAGTTCGTCTACTGCTTCTGCTAACAATCGCACTTATTTATTTATATGAAAATATTTAGAAATCAAACAAATTAAATATGTTTTTAATGAAAAAAGTTCACTCAGCATTTTCTTTATTTTTTTTTTTTTGATAACTGTAAACACAAAGCATTAAAATAAATACTATATATGAATGTATATAATATTTAATATTCTCATTAACCCTTTGATAGACAAATTCTGTATTATATTGCACCACATTCCACCGTTACGCCATTTTGAGCACTCGATGACGCATTTTATGTTGCTGTTGCTGTTACTTTGCCTTCGTGAACTTAATTTCTTTGCCATAATGAATATTTTATTCAAACAATTGTTTATTGAGTTAAATACATTTGAAACAGAGATTAATGAAACTGATGAAGAGAACAAACTGATGATTCTCTCGCTCATACACACCACTCTCCTCTTATCTACATATATCGTGCGGCTGCTTGTTGTCGTTCTTGTTGTTGTTATTATTAAGCATTGTTGTACTGATGAATCGGTTTTGTTGTTGTTGGTTCTTATTGTCGACACATTTGTAATTCATCGTAGCAATAATGCAAAAATGCATTGAAAAGTAAGGCGAATTCCCATATTGAGAGAAGGGAAATATATTATTTAGATCCGTAGATCATAGAAAATCCTATTAAACCATTTAGTGACTACCAAAAAATATAGAGCAAATACTTGAAAGCGTTGACCGCCCAAAGGCAGTCTCACGCCATAACGTAAAGCACGTAATCCGTAATTCCATATATCCTTGTTGTTTTCTCGCCTTCATGTCCTTTCGTTTTTGCTGGTGGTCTCAACTCATTTAATGTCCATAACCATGGCCGTAACCGTAACCGCCACCCAAGCTGATTGCTGGTGCGGCATATTTCACAATGGATGGAGCAGCAGCGGCGTATGAGACCGAGGGTGCGGCATACGAGATGGCCGGTGCAGCGGAGTAAGAGATCGCGGGAGCGGCAACCTTAATGGCGGGTGCGGCATATGAGATTGCTGGTGCGGCAGCATAAGAGATGGATGGAGCTGGTGCGGCATACGAAATGGCGGGCGCGGGTGCAGCGTATGAAATAGCAGGAGCCGCTACGGCAACTGGAGCGGCGGCGGCAACCTTAACGACGGCTGGTGCAGCATGTTGAATGACCTGAGAGGGGTATGGAATTTAAGTGTTAGTAATAATAATAACAGAAAACCCCGCAATAAAAGGTATCAGTATTCTCTCACTCTCTCTCCTCAACTCACCTGACTGAAGGTGGAGTAGCTGGTGGCGGCTGGAGCTGCTTTCACCACGGCTGGAGCGGCGACTACGGCAGGCGCGGCGTAAGCCTTGACAACGGGCGCAGAAGCAATACTGATGGATGGCGCTGAGTAACTAACGGCTGGAGCGGCAGCGTAACTAACAGCTGGAGCTGCGGCGTAACTTATGGAAGGAGCGGCAGCCGCGTAACTTAAAGCTGGACCATGACCTAAGCTGAGCGCTGGCGCCGCATACGATCCATGGCCCAAACCCAGATATCCAGGGGCAGCGGTGGCGGCTGCGATCAAACTAAGTACGATCTAAGGCGACACAACGAAAAGGATACATTAGAAAAACGACGAAAGGAGGCAGATAGTAGCAGTAAAAGCACAAACACTTAAGATTCTTTATTTCACTTGAGAACACACGCGTTATCCTCACCAGATATTTCATGATTGGATTTGTCTGAGTGTGTACGTTTACGGAGGATTCAAGTGATTTATTTGCGAACTCTTTCACACGTCTATGGAACGCACGCACGCGATTTACTTGGTAGTCGCTCGGTTGGTGGTGAAGTCAACTGTGATTTCTAAGCTGACAAACGGTTACTTTTATAGTTCAACGCGTTCGATCGTAAATCAGGCAAATTATATCGAAGAGCGCAAAAACATAGCAAAATCTGTGCATTCTTGTGCGAATCAAATCGAATGCACTACAGTTAAATACACAAAAACAAAAATCTTACAAAAAAGAGCGCAAAAACGCACAATCACCCAAAATCCAATTGCAATCGGCGCTCGCAGCTTTTGTGCGGCACACGAAAGACTTGAAGCGCGAACTGGGCTGACGGCTGGCGGCCGGTGGCTCGTTTCGGCAAGATGTGGTAGACGATTCTTATGCTGCGCGGTGTAGCGATGTTTCTATTGCTTGGGTGTTGTTGTTGCTTTACTGTCCACTTAGCAATGCGTGCAACCGGCAATTGTAGCTGGAACTGTAACAACATACTCTCGCCGCTATGGTCCATACATGTTTGTGGATTTTGAGCGTACAAGTGGAATTGAGATCTTCGCTGCAACGACAGCTGAGTTTTTGGAGACTTTTTGTGTTTGAATTGCAAATGCGAATTTAAATTGTTTCTATTATTTTCTGGCGAGGCAGGGATGTTCACTGAGGGCAATACTCACACAACCAAAAAGCATTTGAGACATCCAAAATGCCTGTCACCAGTACCTGACACACGTTGTTATCTTCATTTTGAATTCCAAAATATTTGCACTGACCCAGATTTTTCCAAAGCAGCAGCCGAACGATGCTCGGCTTGCATTGGTTGCCATTTAAGACCACGCCACGCTCACTGTTATTAAGATAATTCACTTGAAAATTAATAATTCAGTGCGCTTCCTTATTTGTCAGAAAAACATGTCCGCAAAAATCGACGAAAAATTGAGCATGAGAAAAAAATACAAGAAAACATTTATGGAAGTATCTCATACGGGTGCAGGCAAACAGAACCCTCGGACTGATATCAGCGATTTACTTAATTTTGATTGATATATCTCCTAGTCTAATCGAAGAATACGTAGTAAAGTCCAAGTCAGAAGGATTTAAACGTCATATACGGTATTTGGGACCGATGGGAAGTTCTGTGCCGATTTTATCCATTGTTGGTTCTCTCTGACATTATGTTCGCCTGAATTAATCATTACAGCCTCGAAATTAAATGCAATTTTAAAGTAAAGTCCTCTCTCAACGAACAAAGACCATAATCTACGATTCGCTCATTATTTCCGTCCTGGTTTATGGTGCAGAAGTGTGTACGATGGCCACATCCGAAGAGACTCCAGGAATTTTCCAAAGAAAGATTTTGCGGAAGATTTATGTAGCTTTGAACACTGGCAACGGCGAATACCGCAGACGATGAAACGATGAGCTGTACGAGTTATACGTCGATATAGATCCAGCGAATAAAAAAACAGCGGCTACGCTGGCGAGGTCATGTGGTCCGAAAGTACTCCCGGTTTGAAAGTGTTCGTTACAGTGGAAGTAGTTGCTGGTGGAAGTAGAGGAAGACCTCCACTCTGTTGGAAAGCCCAGGTGGAGAAGGACCTGGTTGCGCTTGGTATCATCAAAGGGCGCCAAACCGGGGAAAAGAAAAACTAATGGCGTCTTGTTATTAACTCCGACAGTAAAGAAGAAGAAGACTCAATCATAGCCTTATTTCTTATTAATATTTATATCATTGTGGAGTTCAATTAATATTATTATACCATATTGGTCGGAAAACTGGAATCATTCATTATATTGGGTCCATGATAATACAATTTTGGCCACATTCTCACTGGGTCATTATAACAAGGGTCTAAGAGGAATGAAATAATATCCGATTATTTATGAGATTTTACTTAGTTTTACTCTTTTGAAATCGTTGAAGACAAAATCCAGCGCTAATTTGTCTCAGTGCACAAAAAATATGGAGGAAAATGCGTAACGCAATAGCATGACTCAGTTGCCGGGGAGTGCACAATTAACAAAAATCCTACAAATGTTTGGTCAAACAATTTTCGGTTTTACGAAGCAGTTAAAAATTGCAACACGCAATGCAAACTGAAAGGATTTCAGCGACGGGTGCAACACCGCATTTGGGCGTGTGTGGACGCTTTTAGGAGTTTGCATAGAAAATCACACACAATTAAATTGTTGCAAAATAAGTTGCTTGCGAAATGAAATGAATTGCATGGAATTTAATTAACTCGAATTAAATTGAGTTGAATTGATGCGAAAGGTGCGGTGCTGAAAATTTGAAAAATTTCAAAATCATGTCTCGCACGAAAATGGACATTTGAGCAGTTGGAATGCAGTGAGAATTAGTTAACAATAGAATTTGAGGCTTAAACAATAAATTAATATTATTTGAAAAATGATTTTAATGCTGATTATGTTGATGTGTGGGACAAATTGGTGCAAGCAAATCCCATGGGATCTAATAACTCATTACAAGTCGCATGTCGAGGGTCTGAAATATACCGAAAGTTGTTTGTTTTTGTCATGTGAATTGCCGGTGCTTGTCGGCCTTTTCTTGCAGTGTTTTGTTGGGCTGACTGCAGTAGTTTTAATGAATTTGTTTGACAACTCAACTGCCACTGTTGGCAGCGCATAGGCTTTAAAAATAATGTATATGTATATATGTGACTTTATGACAGCATGCCTAGCCATTGCCGAGGCAATAATTCATGAAATGCCAAGAAAAAAAAATGAAAAAAAATATCTTCGAAATAGAAAATCGCCAATTGCGTGTAATTGCGCATGCGCAGCTTTTTTGCGTGCAAAATTTTGTTGATGGTAATTGCTGGTAATCACTGCCGCTTAGATAACTAATAAATTAATGAAGTATTTATGCGTCGATTTGCGTTAATTGTGTATCTGGTTGCACTGCGTGTGTGATATAATGATAAATGACGTCGTAGATAACCATTGAGATATATATTTATAAATAATATTTAAAATTAGGCTCGTTGAGAACTAGTTAAAAGTAAACCAGCGAACTCCCCAAACAACTCCTCTCCACCAGTCATTACAATCGAATCTATATCAAAGCTGATTTTGGTGTAAATTTTAATGGCGAAAAACTCGTTTGAGACTCATTTGCCGACAATTATTTACTTGTATCTCTGACAAATGTGTATCTGTGTGCGTTTGCGCATAGATTTTCACTTTCTAGGCCACTTTGTCTATTAAATATTTATAGCTCGTTTTTACAGCTTGTCTTTGCCTTTTAAGGAGTAATCGTTATAAGATCTGGTTTAGTAAAAATTTTATTGACTTGAGAATACTAAATGAAAATTTGTCAATTGTTGGGAGTTCATTAGTTTCTTTACAAATTGGTTGCCCGATTGGAAGCAAATTTGTTTCTAAAATACACAAGGTCGAGTTGTTAGTTGTTAAAATTCTACAAAACTTATAGTTTCGAAGCCAAATAAGTGAATAATTTTGCTATATTTGAGAGATCTAATACATATGGATCCTTACTGTGCTTTAAGATACAAATGATGTAAAATGTTGGGTATATTGAGAGAGCTTTAGATATATTGGCATGTCTTTTGACTGGAGATCCGAAAAATCTTAAAATAAATTCGATTTTTTGCATATAAATACTAACCTGGCCGGTTAAAACCAACATTCGATTTGAAAAAGCTTCTTCCATGAAGCTTTCTGTAGGACAATATGGACAAATGGCACTACTTTTTTTGAACTTATTTGGATGCATTTTTTTTAAATACTTTTAGTAAATCTAAAAAAATCTGAATAATCTAAAAAAGCTCCAAAAAAGCTTTGAAGCAATTGCAAGCTCTTTTTTCATACAAAAACGACTTAAGAGACATTTAAAATAATAGGAAGAAGATTATAGACGATAGAGGTGGATTAGGTCATAAAAATAAACTCGATGTCTATGTTCATATACTAACTATATGATTAAAAGCATATTGTTTTATAAAAGCTTTTGATATGAAGCTTTCTGTAGGTTAATATGGACAAATGAAATGCTTCGTTTTTAATTATATAAACTAGTGGGTTAATTGTTGTATTTTGAAATATTTTATTAGAAGTAAAAAGATTTTTATATACATGCGTTTGCTAAGAAAGCTCACAAGAAGCTGTGAACCAATTAAAAGTTCTTTTAATATAAAAAAAGCTTTATGGTTATAACTTTTCTTGTATATAATAGGGTTTTATGTCATTATAGCTAATATATTATGATACGTGGAAATTATAGACTATTATTATGTACTACTATTTACTTTCTTCTTGGATAATTTCGCGATGAGGTTGTGAAATGGGCGCTAGTCCATCACCATCACTCAATATTGGGTCGAATGGTCATGCTCGGTTTTTCCACGATGTTCAGGGATATCCTGAGAAGAAATCTGAGTTATATATTACAGGGTGCCTTCTATTATATATATGAGAAATAATGATTTTTTAAACAAATAACTCTTAAGCAATTTTTTGATATTTTTCATCCGAATCGTAATCCCATGCAAACGCCTGAAATTATCGTGTTTTTGAAGTTCCCACATTCAATTTACAAGCATAAATTTGTACATCGTCTTGTATGCAACATTTCGCGAGCGTATAGCAATTACAAATTTCCAAAAGCGTTTCAAATATTTGTGCAACATTGTAACAATTTCAAATCCAGATGCGGCTAAATGGCGAAAAGGCGGCTTGGACGAGATGAATTAAGCCGGCCACCTTGGCGACGACTAACTTTAGCAAATAATTATGTGAGTGAAATCTTAATGATCGTTCAAAAACACACTTTTATATGACAATATTCATGTACATACGAAGTGTGTTTAAAAAATAACGGGAATTTTCAAAAAAATTAATTTTACCTTCGTATACATTAATCTTGTTGTCTTCAAAATAGTTCCTATATAGAAATTCTGCAAGCGTTTCTTCCACTTTTTTGTCGAAACACTTTTTAAACCAGATTTTAAATAGCCTGTGATTCTTTCAGCGATTTCTCGTAGGCTTATAAAACGACTGCTCTTTTGGGGTTCTCTTAATTTTTGGAAATAGGAAAAAGTCAAATTATAAAATTAAATTAAATTTAAAAATTCCCGTTATTTTTTGAACACACTCGATTACAACCCGTATCGGTAAACGAGCGTAAAACAGTAATTATCATCAAATTTTGTTGATGTAATTTGCAATTGTATTTATTTTTAATTTTTTAAATTGGCAATTCCACGTTGACAACTTAATTAGACTCTTATTAGTGCAATTGTATGAGCGATGACGTAAAGAATTTTGTGTATGGAGAAGGAATGTTGTAGTATAGAACGTAAAAACTAGACAAAGCTTATTTCAAATTAAGCTCAAACAGATTCTGAACGACTTCATAATAATCACATAAGGTCTACAGTTCGAATATCTGTCATTATCAAAAGTATTTCGAAGACTAGACAGTTTGAAGAGACAAATCTTAGAAAAATTGTTACTGACTCAAGTGTTATAAAATCTCAGAATTTGCAAAAGAAACTTTAGCAAAAAAATTTACCTCGAGAAGCTTCAGAAGCTTCTCATACCTATCATCTCTCAGACAACTGTTGAGAAACGGTTGTTGAAAGCTGGTTTCTTTCTGTGCTGATTTTAAGATTTATGTACTAAGATGTACCGTTGCACAGCTTCCCTTTTGGTATTAACAAATTTCAGCTAAATTACATTTTTATTAATCAAATTACACAAAAATTTCGCAACCAACACTAATTTAAGCCTTCATTCGCTGCCTGCCAACAAGTATCACCAGCACACTTGGGTGTCGAAGCGTCCAACCAATTAACTAATTTGCTTGTAGATTTCGCCGCAGGCCATTTCGGAGAACTTTACATAACCAGTTTCTCAATTCAGTGTGGCCAATTATTTTAATGAAAAAGCTGCGAAAGGAAATAATGCCGATCATGCTGCCGGCTTAGGTGTTGTGGAGCAACTATCGCCCCAAAAAATGCAGAACCAAAAACGCGCCGACGGCAACGCGTTGAGAAGGCACTGCAGCGGTGGCTCCCCTGGTGAGCTCAGCTCGATTGCTGTCAAATTGCTCCCCACCCCACAAGGCGGTAAAATGTTGCATGCAACACATCATCGCGCCGCATCGATTGTGCAATATTTGCCCGGCACTTCGCTTTGCCTCTTGGCTCTGGACGTTCGCTCGCCAGCCATAAATAAGCGATATCATGAGCGATATTCAATGAGCAGCCACATAAAATGGCGAGCGTGCTGCTTCCACCTTATTTAGTGTGCACTAGTTCCAGTCCACGCTGCGGGCAACAACAACAACAGCAGCAACAGTAGCAGCAGCAGTCGGCTGAAGGCAAACGTGAATGCGAATTTAATGGATGGCCACTTGGCAACAGGTGCCGCAGCAGCTGCCGCCGCGCGTTGAACTGCCAACGGAAATTCGGGCGACAAAAGCGGCGCAAAGTGTGCGACATTTCAAAATCGAAGCAAACGGTCTGTGCTCTGCCATGAATGTCGTTGCATCTGAATGACAAGAATTGAAGAATGGCCAGCGCGAAGCTGCCGCTAGAGCTCGCTCAAATACATAAATATTTAGCAAAATGTGCGCGAGTGGCTGGTGTGTAAGTCGTGTGGTGCGTGCAACAAAATGTTGCATGAAAAAAAAAACAAAAAAAAAAGAAAAAGTCCACAATAACAACAACGACAACCTATAAAAACATTGAATAACTCGGTCGAATTGTAACGCGTGATAGTTGTCGCCATTATTTTTTGTTTTTTTCTCAGCTGCTGTTGTTGTTGCTGTTGTTACTGCTGGCCACTTGACCAGCGCGCACTCCATGTAACTGTTGTTGTCGCATTCACAGCATCATTGTAGCTGCAACATTTTACAATTATGATTTTACGATGCCACTGACAATAAACTAGTGTTGCCACTTTGTTATTGTTGTTGTTGCTGTTTTTGTTGTTATTATTGCTGTTGTTGTAGATTGTAGTTTTAGCAATGGTATTATATCATTTGCAATATGTGTTTCTTTGGAAAGTGCAAGTGTTCACGGCTGTACAAAGACAGCATGTCTGGGCGCACAATGTGCCTGTGGCGGTGTTTTGGTGCTCAGAAGGGAAATTATCAAATTATGGTTGGAAAATATTTGTATACGCTCATAAAATTAAGATAGCTTCGCTAGACTAGATGCTTTCATACTAGAGTTTTAGTATGAATGAGAGTAAAAATCTAGAAAAACCACGCCCACCTTCTATATATCGCTATTGTTACATCTTATATAAAGAGCAAGAGATCTTTATATAAGGCCAGATCTTTCAATTTAATTGAAAGATTGGGATACTAGGCTTACATGTGCCTTAGTTGAAAATTTGTGGTTAATGGGCGTGGTACCGCCAATTTACAGGTGGAATGTATTACTTCACAAACTAATTGATCGATTGGAGCCAAATTTATTGCTTAATATATCTATAATGTCCCCTTAGCTCTGCTTCAAAATCGAAATTGCCCATTTTTTTCTAATTTTCGGTCCCACCCGAAATTAACCATCCTTACATTTTAAAAATTTTGTATTCTTAGCAATTTTAATGCTTGCAATCCTTTAATCTTAAATGAAATTTTGTTTTTTTTTTAAATTTTACATAATTTTCGTCCAGTTTGACCCACTGTCCGCACAGGTGCTTGCCGATTTAAAAAGCTGCATAAGTGCATCTGTTGCAAGCTGTCAACTGTGTAAATGGCAAATGTTGGCAGAACAATGCAGGCTTAGCAACAAAGCTATAATGCAACAACAACAACAACAATAAACGAGTGGCTAGCGAAGTAGCCGCTATTAATTGACAACATACATATGTATTGTATGTTAAAAGTGTTCACCTTCCGCCTCTCACCGCCAATCACCAACAAGCAACAAATTAAGCAAAATCAACAGAAATAGCAGAAAGAGCAACAAATGCAAAGTCTACAAACGTTGGAGACTCTCCAAAGTGGAGCACTAATTATAATTATTGAATAGGAGAGACAGACAGACAGACGTGCGGCATGCTGTGAATCAGCAATATGAACAACTACAACGTCAGTAGCAACAACAACAAAAACAATGGCAATAACAACAACAGCAGTAATGCAACATTAATACCAACACCAACAACAACAACATATAAATCGCTCGCCATCAGCTGTTCTGATCCGATCCGATTGATTGATATGAAAAATGGCCGCAAGTTAAGCATCAGCGCTTGAATATCTGTATGTATGTGTGTGTGTGATTGGCTGAGCGCATTTTTGTGCTGCGTTGCAATGTCGTTAGCGACGTGCCACATTTTTGGGCGTCGCTGCCGCCTAATAAGGGACACACGTTAATACCAAAATTGGTGCATCTAAGATGTCAGCCAATTAAGCGTGCATACACACACACACACACACACACACACACACACACACAAACGGTTGTTGCAACACGCTAAATTTATTTGCGGCCAATTAGCCAATGCACAATATGGCGCAAAACGCCTATTTCGTATGCGAATTTTTAGGGGGTTATCGCTCTTCCTTGCACACGTTAACTATACGCCTCTCACCATTGTGCAACGGCAGCTTCTAGGTGTGGCGGAGTATTGGTGGCATGCAACGTGTGCTGCTGTGACTTGTCTGAATGTTACGCATGCCTCAAATGCCTTTCGGGTATTGCTGTGGCAAGTGAACTGATTTTGATTTGTGTTTTTCTTGTTGTTGTTGTTCACGGCTGATTTTCCATTTAATTAAGTCGATGCGCCACACTCTGCGTGTTGACCAATTTAAAATTTGAAACGTCACTGTGCTGTCCATTATATAATACACACGTCGGTTCTAGGCTGTCGGCTGCCACCTGTTGCAAGGCCTCTGCTCTCGCTATGTTGCTGTGTTGCAACCTTCGACGCTGGACGTTGGCAGTGCATAAGTCTGTGTGCGCCTAGAATGGCATGCAAACCATGCTTGGCATAGTTGTGTTAAGTGCCAAATGTTCTGGTATTTATATGATTGATTTAGTTGTTTTTGTCACAATTATTCGCAATTGAATTGATTTTTCTGTTTTGATTTAATTTTCGCTTCTAAACTTTTTATTTGTCCTCCACTAAAGTTTCGATCGCACCTTCTGACAGCTACTTGATATGTGTTGAATCCTGTGGGGTGGCGCAAACACCTACTTGAGTCACTACTCAAGTGCGCGCTCCGCTCTCCAAGGCGCTCTCTTTGGTTCTACCTCGCATCAGCATGCACTCGCTTGGGTCCACATTGGCAAAAAGCGTGTGAAAATCATTTGATGTAGCATTTATTTTGGTAATTATGTTTGTGCGTTGAAATGTTGTCGTTGTTGTTGCTGCTGTCGTAAATTTATTAGATTTATGTGTGCAACAAATATAAAATGTCAGCGGTGGCAACATGTTCTTTTTGCTAATGGAATTATTATGAATTTATGAATTTATGTTTATTTTTTAAGTAAAATGTTTTTGAAAAATAACAAATTTTATTTATGTGAAGTTATGTTACTTATGCTGTTTCTTTAAATTACAAAGTAGTTAGTCTCAAGATCGTTATAAGAATGCACGCGCCATCATACAAGATGGTGAATGACAATACGAGTATATATGCGATGAAAATAGATGGTTTCCGACAAATATAAGAACTTTCAAGGGTCTAAATCTCCTTCAAACGCTTGACAGATTTTCCGATTATCTCTAGAGAAGTCTTTAATAGTTTCCTTCTTATTCTTCTTATACTGACTATAGTCTTCTGTAGTAGTCTAATAATTTATAGTAAAGGAAAAATTCGCTGGCTTAAGGGGCTATACCAGTGTAACCAATGAAAAATAGACAATTTTCATTTGTTTTCCAGAAAGTACTCGATCGAATGTTTCGAAGTTTTTTGGACATAATAAGGTATATTTTCAGCAATATTTTAAGACTTTTGTTACAAAAATATTGAAAAACAAGTAAGGAAGGGCTAAGTTCGGGTGACACCGAACATTTTATACTCTCGCATTTTATTTATTTAATTTTATTAATATAACAAACAATTTGACTCACATATTCGTCATGACATACATTTTGAAAGTTTGAAAACCCTAATATTAAATAGATGTGAGATAGGGGAAGTTATGACCCGATTTTATTATTAAATTTAAAAGAAAATTTATTATTAAAAGAAACATATTCCCTTTGAATTTCTTCAAAATATCTGAGAGACTTACTTATATTTTTAGGAAAAAAAAATTGATAGAAGCACTGAGGTCCTCATATTCGATATATAGGGTCTTGAAAACTTATGGATCGATTTTGACGATTTTTAGAAGGGCGATGCCACTTTTTAAATGCAGTATGTTTGCAAAGTTCTGATCCGATATCTTCACTAGTCGACTTCACTCTTCGACTTCAAAGTTCTGGTTTGTGGGACGTAGGCGTGGATGTGATCCGATTTGAACTGTTTTCACAACATATGTATCATTGGGAAGCTAGGAAGTTATTACAAACCGAACTTCATTGAGATTGGTCGAGTAGTAGGCGGGGCCACACCCACTTCTCCAAAAAAATTACATCCAAATATGCCCCTTCATAGTACGATCCCTTGTACCAAAATTTATTCCATATATCTTCCATAGCATTATTTGTGGCTTAGTTTATATGTTTACTTTATATGTTTTCGGTTTTCGCCATTTTGTGGGCGTGGCAGTGGACCGATTACTCAATTTTTACTCAAGTTACAGCTTGCACGGACAGATGGACATACGGACGGACAGACAGACATTCGGATTTGAACTTTACTCGTCAGCCCGATCTTTTTGATATACATATATAACCCTATATCTAACTCGTTTAGTTTTAGGACTTACAACCAACCGTAATGTGGACAATAATACTCACTTTAGCAACTTTTGTTGAGAGAGTATAATAACGTAGTTATGGGCTGTCTTGGGAAATGCAAAACAAAAGTTCCCTAACTACTGATGTGATTCCGACCTAATGAGTTGCTGAAACAAAGAAAAATCAAAAAGGTTATTAAAGTTGAAGGTATTTCCTATACAATTACCAACAATTTTCGAAAAACATCAAAAATTAACAAAATGGACTAGTTCTCACAAAAAAATATCGTTTTTTTAGTAATTTTTAATGCCAAATTGATATTTTCAACAAGTCAAAAATTTGATCGGTCAATTTCTCTTTGAGTTATGATGCCAGCAGTTTTGAGAAATGTCGTTTCGAGAAAAACACGTTTCAAGTTTCGACTATAGCGGCTTATACCTGCGAGCGGTCGCTCTTTAGAACGCTGCCATTCAAAAATACACATAAATTCAAGATACGACCTTACCGCTTTCACAGGATATTTTTGAAAGTAAAAACTATCGAATAAGCAAAAAAAAAATCGATTTTTTGAAAATGTCACATTGGTATAGCCCCTTAAGGGGTTAGGGGTAGTCAGAGACACCAAAATATGAGAATTTTCAGTATTTTTTTTGCTATTAAATCATGTTATTTTACAAAAGTAATAATATGGCATATTTATACAATGTTTTGACTTAAAGTCACGAAAACTTGAAAAAAAAAAATTATAATTTCCAAAATTATAGCTGTCTGTGTTGACCCAGTTTCAAAAAAAGGTACTTACTGTGACAATCATAAATCCTTGGAGATTCATTTAAAATCAATCGGATAAAAAAAATTGTTTTATAAAAAGATAATCCTAGGCCTGATCGAAGCTTTTTTTCCAAAAATTAACAAAATGGCAGCCTGAGGAATTTTTTTCTAGAATTTCGGGAAAAAATCAACAGTTAATTGGTCTTTAAAACTCGAAATTTTTGAAAAACAAAAATCCTTCGATCAGGCTTGAGTTTATTATGTATTCTAAAAGCTGTATGAATTTTAATAAAATCTACTCAGCGGCATTCGAGTTACAGTTGTCACCAGTTCAAAAAACATAGTTTTGACAAAAACACATCTAAAGTTTCACCCGAGCGTGTTGGAGTGCCCGAGCGCTCTTTGTTATTTGTCGAATAACTCGCAAATTAATTATCAGATCAACTTCAAATTTTCAGAGAATATTTTTAAGATATTACACTTAACGAAAATGCAAAAAGATTTTTTGAAAATCCAGACTACCCCTAACCCCTTAAAGTATGACCTACAATCTGAAATTTTCAATGGAAGAACTCATTTTTTTCCTGAAATTTTTTATTCGTTGCAATAGCGTATCAATTGAAGTCATAACCCAAAATTCGCTGAATGTACCATAATGTATTCTAATTGGGAAAGAGAACATGTATTGATATTGGTTGATATGATCTATTTTGAAGATTTTATGCCTTTTCTTGCATATATGTACACATCTGTTTATAAACATATTTTCTGAAATTATTTATAATATAATCAAAGAAGTAGTAGTCGTAATAGCACGCAATAGCTACTACTCACTTAAGTGATTTTAATTAATTAATTAATTAGTTAATTAATACAAAGCGCAAAACGGAAATGAAGTTGTTTACCGCAAGAGATTTAAATTTCTAGCATACCTTTAGGCGCGCAGCAAAACGAGCGCTTCAAATTCCACCACTCTCCAACGCACACACACATACAAGCAAGCGCTTGAAGACTCCTCAAACATTTCGCCTTCAATTCAATAAACATGCAACAAAAACAACAACACACGTATGACAAGAACTGCAGTGCCGCACAAACATCTCTTTAGCATTTTGCGGCAGCGAACGAAGCGGAAGGTCAGCTGATGGCCAAGTTTAAATTTTAAAGGCGAAACTGCGAGACTGAAGCACATACGAGTATGTAACGGGTGTGTTTGCAACATACTCATGTGATGTGTATGTGTTGGTGCCAGTTTCAATGGTGACTACGCCTCGCACACACCAGAATAGATCAAAGTCAATGAAAATCAACGAGGTGTAAAGCAAATGAATCGATATTTTCGCTGGTGCTGCTGCTGAGCAAATATTGGTATATTGTTGTTGTTGTTGTTGTGTTTGGTGGTGTTGGATGTGGCAATACATCGTTGTGACATTGTGTCAATTTGTTGAAGGTGAGCTTATGCATATTTAATGTGGGCAGCGGAGGTGTGTTGATGAGACACTCCATGGTATTATTGTTGTTATTGTTGTTGTTGTTGCTGCTGTTGTAAGGTTCGGCGGTTACGAACTTTTTTCTATTTCTATTTCTTTTTTATTTTTTATTGTTTTATTTCGGTTTTTGTTCTTTTTTGTTTCAGTAGCGTCTGTTAGTGCGCGTGTGGCCATTCCCGCGTTAAAAGGGTCATAGGTGTTTGCTTGAGGTAGTCGCCTTTTATTTATACACATTTTCCTTTTTTTGTTTTTTGGTTAATATTTATAACTCTTTTGTTGCTTTTCTACCTTTTGCTATCCATAAAAATGCTCAAACGCCTTGTGGGCGCAAGAACTCATAAGTTTTTTTAGATTCTTATTTTTTTTTATTGATTTCACGTCTAACATTTTTTGAGTTTAACTTTCTGTAGAACACATAATTGACAAGGTGTCCAATTAGCCGTTGGAAAATTTACCACTTGTCTAATATAAATTTTTATTGAACATTATTAAAGTGCTGCATGCTTGGAATATGAAAAAGTGTGAATCAAATTCGAAATAATGTTGATTTGAAGCTTTGTACTGGACTTTATGTTTGCTGTTGCTCGATAAAATTCTATTTTAAATAATTAACTGTGAAATGCATATTTTAAAGTGTGTTTCTTATCTCAAAATCGATTTTTATACTTTCCTCCATTACATCATTCACTCAGTTACATAGGCACTGCATACATTCTTACCTGCTACACATACATTTTTATTAATTTTAAAGCCTTGCATGACCTTCTCGTCTTCATCTTTGTTGCTTGTATTTGAATATT
Source organism: Zeugodacus cucurbitae (assembly GCF_028554725.1). Taxonomy (NCBI): domain Eukaryota; kingdom Metazoa; phylum Arthropoda; class Insecta; order Diptera; family Tephritidae; genus Zeugodacus; species Zeugodacus cucurbitae. The sequence goes on from NC_071671.1 coordinate 2,015,795, forward strand.
GTCTCAATACAGTAGCACTGTTGATAAACCAATCCATCAATGTTTGATAAAATGTTATCAAATATTTACAACAAACACCTTTGTTTATTTCCTTCCTTTTTATAGCATGTGTGTACGTACTTTCATATGTACCTATGTATGTACTACTCAATTTTTGATGGCAAAGCCTGACTTAAAGCGCATGTAACGTTGTGTTTACTTACATATCTACAATCTGCTTGGGTGGTTTTTTGATGTTTCTGTCATAGAATCAGTCGTATTCTCATATGTTCAAGCATTCGCTGGTCGGAGTGTGTATATGGAATTTTAACTGGACGTCTGATACCTAACTTCTTTTTCCGGTCATCTATGAGCCCTTTTAGACTTTCCGATTTTCGTAAAACCATTTTTGATTCAAGCAAAAGGTTTCGTCCGTAAATCAAATGTATAACAGTCGCTTGCTCTGAGAGAGGCAGCCACCCTCGATAGAAACTGCGAAAGAGTTGTTCAAAAAATAACGGGAATTTTTAATTACCATTTTCCAAAAGTTGAAGTTTCATTTTTTTTATTACGAAGACATTTTGCTCTTGAAGAACCGCTAAGGTAGATGTGTTTTTAGGAGCTTGACGATTTTAGTTTGTTAAAGCTCACACTTCGTTGCTTGTGGTTGCTTCGTGAATTCTTGGCCAAAACAATACAGTAACGATGCTCCAGCTTCTATATTCGTTAGACATGGTTCCGTGTGGACTTTCCCCATTTCTAAAAATAAAGAGAGGGCTTTAAATTGGTCGTTTTACAAGCGTACGGGAAATCGCTGAAAGAGCTAAAGGCTATCCCAAAATTCGGAGTTTGAGAAGTGTTTCGGAGATTGAAAGTGCAGAAGAATAAGTGCATGATATTGAATGGCGACTATTTGAAGGTAGACGAATGAATATTTTTTTCTTTCAAAAAATGAAAATTCCCGTTATTTTTTTAACACACCTCGTTTATATCAGAGTATATTGCTTCAGAGTCCCTTCTAATTCCTGGTACTGCCAACTATATTTTATTTGAATAACAATTTTTAATAAGCCTTGAGCCAGCTGGCAGCGTATAGACTAGGCCAGTAGTCTTTAATATTTATATGTAAGTGTAGAAGGAATATTTTTCAACTACTCCTAAATAAAAGCTGTCTTCAATCAATCTGTCGAACTGCTGGTATTTAAGAATTCATACAAAATTTACATAACTGTTTACATGCAACAACAACGCTGTTGGAATACAAAACAAGTCACCGATTTCGATGTGTTGAAGGGACGCACAGGTGGGCCATGCACACACGCATAAATAGGCATACTTAAATGGAAGCGGTGGAGGTATGTGAAAATGACTAAATGAAGTTGTATTTATGAGGCGATATTTGAAAGTACCCTGTAGGAAATGGAATGGTAGTTGAAATGAGCACACAAGGTGTGTTCAAAAAGTAACGGGAATTTTCATTTAAATGGTACTGAATTGGAGGTTAGAGGTCGTTTTGGTTTTGTAGAATAGGTTAGGTTAGGTTGTGAGGCTGTTTCCCAAAGGGAAACACACATAGACTTTAAAATATAGTCCTTTGTGAAGCCTGGATCCCCCCTAGATTAACAATTAGGCGTCGACAAAGCGCCCTGAACCTACTACAAATCTGCAGAGATTTTTAATTTCTATATTAGCTATTTCGGTAGCATGTCCTAAAATGTGAGATCCGGCTTCTACAGCTAGCATCCGGTAAGATTTTTAACCTAACAGCGTGGATCCCAGTAAGAACCCCTACGAATAAGGAGAGGTTAGGTTTACTGAGGGTGAAAAGGTTGGTAGACCTACCACGGTTTACCTTAGGCCAGAAAGATCTTGCAATTAAGCATGTGTTGGTAACTGACCATCGCCTACCCAGCTCAGTCGAGGCCCATCTGTCCAATAGCAGACCGCAATGGGACAATGATTCTACATTCCTACATGATTCCATGCTTCTAATAGTGAGTCCGTCGTTCCTGAACTTGCAAGCTCATCAGCCTTACAATTCCCCGCGATTCCGCAGTGGCCAGGAACCCAGACTAATCTAATTGAAAAGTATAACGATGCCACCGACAGTGAGGATAGGCATTCCTTAACCAACCGTGAGCGCATGGTTTTGTAGAATGATATAGATTATTTTGTGTAGAGTTGCTTAGGATGCGATTAAAGGAAATAAAATCTTTAACGGTATAGTTTTTATAGTTTAAAATAAAAAAAAAAGAATTCGATGCTATTTTTAAATTTCATTGCCAAAAAAAAATATGAAAATTTCGACAAAATTTTAATTTGAGTATTTGATGATCGACTATTTGAAATTTTTCCTACCGGGTCACAAATGATAAACTTGAAACTTGAGAAACTATTTCTGAATTTTCCAAAAATTTCATTGAAAACTGAAAATTTTCAAAAATTTTTCCTACCGGGTCACAAATGATAAACTTGAAACTTGAGAAACTATTTCTGAATTTTCCAAAAATTTCATTGAAAACTGAAAATTTTCAAAAATTTTTCCTACCGGGTCACAAATGATAAACTTTAAACGATCAACTAAATATGTACGCCTGTAATTATGCGCAAATAATCGTAGATATATGCCGGTGGGGATGTGCGCAGCTGCGTTTGCGTCGCATTTATGAGTAATATTGTCAATAGTTGCGGCTGCAAACAGCAAATACGAGTACTTAGGCAGCGTGGCAGCATAGCCGATTGAAGTCAGTCACTTCAGTTGCAGTTGAAGCCCCAACTGGCGGCTGACTGAGCTGACTTGGCGAATGCGGCAAATGCTTTGCTTATGTGCGGCACAGCCGTGCCTACTTCATACAAATATGCACTTATGTCAAGGCATTTGAGTTGAGTGCGTGTGTGTGTGTGTGTGTGTGTGTGGCACTTAAGAGTACGCAAAACGCATTCAGGTGATGAGCAGCACTTTGCCGTTTTTGTCTGCTTTTTTTTAACAAAGAGAAGAGGAGCCTTATGATGGGCGGCGAATTAACCAACAAACGACAATGCAGTAGGTAAAGCTACATGCAGAAGACTGCAACTACACACAGACACATATATATACATATATGTGGTATATGCATATATGAGAGCTTATGTAACTGTATGTCAGCCAGCGCGAGTACTTTGGCTGCGCGCCAAGCATTGAAGTATGAAAAAATAAATACGCAAGTTAAGTAATGCACACTTTTTTCACACATATGTACATACACAACTGCATATATATATATATATGTATATATGTAAGTGTGTATGCAAGTACTTGTGCAAAGCATGAGTTTGTAGAAAACAAAGCTGCGATGACAGTTGCTTTGGTTTGTGTACAAAAAAAGCGGCTTTTGAAGACACACACATACATATGTATGTGCAAGTAAGTAAGACACAAAAGAATTTCCATCAATAAAGTCAATACACTCACTCTGCTGCTGCTGCCACCGCTCAAAGCACCGCTCAACAATTTTTTGTTTTTGTTTTTTTCCCCCCGTTTGCTCGCTTTGGCGCTCCATTGTGACTTTGATGAAGAAGAATGACTGCAGTCATGCTTTGCAAGCGTTAAAGACCCATTTCACATGCTCATAGGCAACCTTGTGTATATGAGTATGCTTGTGTGTGCGTCTGCGCATTGGAAATGTAGAAAGTAACTGCCGCAACGCACAATAACCACTGACAATATGCGGTAAATGATGATGATGACGACGAGATGATGTAATGCACTTACGAGCGACACGCATTTTTTTCTAACGATAATGCTGCACGAACACATACAAACATACAAATTTTTTGTTTTGATCATTTTTGTAGAGAAGCGTTCTGAGTAATTATCGACTGACCTCTCTGCGTGGATTTAGCCTTAGCTTGGCAGCTGTTTGAGCTGCAATTGCATTTCTTCACTATTAAATAACATTTTTGTAAACATAATGTACTGATAAATCTAAAAAGGGACTGAAATCATCACATTTCTTCTGCTTTCTCACTGCCAAGGCGGTCAGTCACTTAAGCTACTTTTCATAACTAATAGTCGTGGTAATAGTGACTTCAGCGTTTGTTCAACAACTAAGCATCTCGTTAGAAAGACGCATCTGAAATTACATGCTAAGCCTCGGCACGGCTCAGCTCCAGTTTCATTTCCGAGCTTTTAAGCAGCGATGTTTGGAAATTGTGTAATTAGCGCTGTTCAAATGTCAAAAGCTTAATCGAGTGGAAGTCGTACCCGTTGAGCGACTGCCTGCCGTCGTTTCAAGGAAATATTAGAAGCTTGAGATCGCGCTGTAGTCATTTAATCTCTTTGTAGCGGTAAATAAGTGTCTTGCACTGTGTTCGATTATGAAATGCGCTAGTTAGCAAGCGTGACATTTCCAAATGCCGCTTTAGAGAGACAGCTGTGAGGGAATTCAATTCGAGCCGGAAGTTTTGTAAATTTTTTTTTAATTTTTTTAGATGATTTAATAAAGTGTTTCCTTAAATAATATAACATTTGAAATTAGCTTCATTAGGAAGAACAGTGCTTTTCCATAGGTCTTTTTAACACTAAGCATATGGCATATAGACTTAGAAGACAGGAAAAGCTTTGAAAAATACTGGAAAGACAAATCTGATTCTCAAATACTCAAAAACCTAAGCCGTAGTGCTGAATTTAAAGTAGTTTACAATAACAGTAATAGCGCTTTTAGACCGCCATTTTAATTGATCAATTAAAATTTTTATTGAGAAACCCTTTTTTGCCTTTTATACTGCCGGCTACTCGATAACCAAACAGCTGTTATACATTTTTGTTTTTGCTTTTCATATGAAGTTGGTAAGTTGCATCAGCTGATTACTATTTTTAGCAGCGACATCTACCGTAGCTTTTTTTCATCACAAAAATTCTGCCAATCGCAGACAAAGTACGTATATCGTACGCCAATGTCGCAGTTAAATTTGAGTTTCAAGTCGAATAAAATTCAATTAAAAACAAGAAAAAATGTTAACTTCGGCTGTACCGAAGTTAATATACCCTTCTAAGGTGCATTTCTATTTTTAACTATGTATTTAAGCAAATCTAAAGACGTAAGAAAAAGTAAGTAAAAAAAGAAAACATTTTACTAATTCTTTTTAGCAGGGTTGTTTGCTAAAAACATTAAGGTTATATAGTTAACCGATCTGAACAAAATTTTCGGAGATTATATTATTACCTTAAGCAGTAATCCATGTTAAATTTCGTGAAGATACCACGTCAAATGCGAAAATTTTCCATACAAGCCATTGATTCCGATCGTTCAGTTTGTATGGTAGCTATATGCTATAATGAACCGATCTGAACAATTTTTTCGGAGATTAAATTATTTCTATGAGCAATAACTCACACCAAATTTCGTGAAGATATGTAGTATAATGCGGCAGTTTTTCATACAAGCTCTTGATTCCGATCGTTCAGTTTGTGTGACAGCTACATGATATAGTGGTCCGATATCGGCAGTTCCGACAAATGAGCAGCTGCTTGAAGAGAAAATAACATCTGCAAAATTTCACAACGATATCTTAAAAACTGAAGTGCTAGTTCGTATATATACAGACAGACAGACAGACGGACATGGCTAAATCGACTCAGTTCAACATACCGATCATTTATATATATACTTTATAGGACCTCCGACGCTTCCTTCTGGGTGTTACAAACTTCGTGACAAACTTAATAAACCCTGTTCAGGGTTTAATAAATTTAGATTTTATTTTGTATGGTAAATCGTTCTTAATAAACATTAACATCAATTAACAGATGGCAGTTAATTGATCAATTAGCTCCTGTCTGAAAACGCTATAATCTTGCTTTAATGTTTTAGAAAGCTTAATATATATTTTTCGAGAGCTTTAAAGCTCCCTGGTCCCTAGATATACCAGATTTAAAAAATACATTACTTTTGTCTGGCTAGAAACTAATAGTCATCATTGAGTTAAACAACGGTCAACTTAATGATTAGAGGCCCTAAAAACTACCAGCAGGTGTTAGTTGTATAATGAAAAATGCTTAAATGACAATAAAAATATGAAAATAATCTTTCTTTTATACCCAAAACTCCATAATTGCTTTATTAACTTCATATATTATAATTTTAATTTATGCCTAACAATATGAATATGAGGCTTAAGCAGGCGGGCAAATCATTTGTCTTTTTTTGAATTAATTAATAACTTTAAAGCTTAAAGCTCGTCATTTTCGACTCTTTCGAATATTTTATTTTTTCATATTTTAATGACAAGGTTTCCATGTCATTTTGAAGCGCAAATCCGCTAATTATCGAGTGAACGACATTGCTACAGCGAGAGATTAGTTGCTAGATTAGTGTCCCAAGCTGGCAGTCACCGAGCGTACAAATATCGACCACTTAAATGCAAATTAATAATCATATTAAAAGCAACAACCGCTAATTAGTACTGGCTGTTGTTGATTTATTGTAGGAATTGTTATTGTTTTTATAGCTGGTGTTTATGCGGCGATTCGTTATACTCATACATATGTCTATACTATATATTAATTTTAATTTATAGCGTTCAAACAACTTAATGTTAATGGACCATGTGCCAGTATTTAATCTGAAATTAATTCTCACCAATTTGGCGTGGCATTTAAAGCGGATCAAATGTTAAAGAATAGTGAGCGTCAAATACGCCAAAAATTCGCCAAACACAAATGTCCGGAACGCCTACAAAGCTTTCAGCATTTTTTTTTCAATTTTTTACTTTTATTTTTTGGCTGTCAGCAGTTTGCCCGTGTGTAATTAAAACGTATTAAATACAATTTTCCTACACTTCTATGCATATAATCACCCACTAATGGTGCTGTCAAGGCATCGGAGAACACATATCGACATTCTTTTGTTGCTATCACTGTTATGCGCGCCCGTATTTGGCGCTCTCTTACGCGCAGCTATTGGCCAAAGTGCCACCGCAAGAATTTCATTAAGGCGCTCAAGCGCACAAACCAGCTTGACAACTACAACTTCAACCGAAATGAAATGAAAACTATTTCGTATGCCAATTTCGGCAAACACAAGTCATTAATTAGTTAGTTGGTGTGCGGTCAGCGTTATTGTAAAGAATTTGGCAAAAAGTCGCGTCGTCTAGAAGACATAATAAATTTTGCGAAGATTTACAATGTCTTTGGAGATTGAAAAACCACGCATGGTTATTAAAGATGTTGCCTCATATTATACCTATAATATTTGCCTCATAAAATTTCATGGTGCTGCTCATTAGCATGACAGTGTAATGTGAATAAATGCGAGGTGTGTTCAAAAAATAACGGGAATTTTAAAATTTCGATTGTTTAAAAGTTCGCCAGATATGACTTCATGTAACTTCTTCCTATTTCCAAAAAAAATCTAAAAATAAAGAGAATCTTAAATGACGGCCGTTTTACAAGCATACCTGAAGTCGCTGAAAGAGCCAAAGCCTATCCCAATAATCGTGTTTTAGAAGTATTTTAAAAGATTGGAAGAAGTGTTGTCATAAGTGCATAATATCGAATGAGTACTATTTTGAAGGCGACAACAATTAATATAAATATTTTTTTTCAAAAACCGCAAAATTCCCGTTACTTTTTGAACACACATTTTATGTATATTTTCAAAACCTCAGACTCAATATTAGTTTTTAGTATATATTGTATATTCATATACATACATATATGTCTCTTTTGTGTTGGTCAACTTTTTCATGGAGTCCAAATTAAAGACTTCAATTTGGTGTAGGCGTCCATGTACGCTACCAAATAAGTGTAATATTTATTATCAACATTGAAAAGAAGTCTTTGTTATCTCATTTTCTGTACATATATGAGCATATAAAACTTCAAATTATGCTTTAAATATGTCTTAAACGCATGTGTTGGGCCTTTAAGTATTCTCAGTCAGTTCATTAATAAATTTTTGCTTAAATGTTTTATAGACTTGCGACTATAAAATATAAATAATTATGTTTTCTTTGCTAAAACACACACCAACATAAATTTGTAGGCTTCTGCTTCTACTTCATCTTCATAAAGCGTTCTGTGCCCTTAGCTTTAAACTGCAATCTCCATCTTCAATCAGTGCAATCTAAATTTTGGCATGTTTACTTTCGTTGAACACCAACAAACAACCGCATTACATCCAGCAACAGGTGTTACAACTCCTCTTGTTGTTGCTTCAAACATAATACAACATGTCGCATGTTCGCTTCGAACAACGAAACTTGATTGATCGGTTTTATGCGGAGTGTGTGCCAATGGGGATACCGGAGCGGAATTAGGCAGTGTTGCATTTTTTTTATTGGATTCGGGGATTTTTAATGAAGTAGAAATATGGAATAAACTAAAAATTAATTTTCGAAAACATAGACCTTATTTGAAATTTAATAGACTTAAGGACATAAGACATCTCAAATTATATTATTGATGTGGCAATTGCCAATCAGACTTTAATGCAGCCTTCTACGGTATGGACGAAGAACAAATTTAATTATAAAGTATTGATGAGACCCATCTAATGTAATCAGACATATATGTAGATAGATGTAGTATAGATGATCCAGTCTCCATTTTATTAGATGAACCGTTGTACTACCAAAAATGCGTAAAAGTGAATCAAGCGCGACCTATTAATCTATTAAATATTATCAATTTATCTCGTAGCTCTGATTTGTACCCATTAAAATAAAGGTTTCAGCAGTTAACTATTGTATTTTGCAAAAGATTTCATAGAAACCGTATAAAGTTATGCTCCAGCTTCCGGAAATTAAATATTGAAGTTAAAAAAGTTTTGAAGATATGCTGGGAAAATTTAATTCTACTATTCATCATATTTCAAACAATTTATTTCCCGCTTTCATTGAATATTACATCTCTTCAAAGTTAAAGCTTTCATTAATTTCAATAACTAACTAAAGTCATTTACTTCTTCAATGCAGCACTCGTTCAATGTAAATCGGAAGCATCTCCAAGTGTAACAACCTTCCGATCTCTATCGTGTTCTGAGCAAATGAAGCATAAATAAACATGTTACGAACGGGAACCAACAAAAAGAAGGCCGCTTTGAGGGTGAAATCAAACAGCAACTCACAAGCGGCAACACTGCCGGCACACACTCATTCTCCCAACAACAACACTCGCGCACTCATGTTCGCTCCACTTCGGGGGGAGTGAGAGAGCGCCAACCGCCAACCTAGCGCAGCTGTTCGCTGTTGGATTTTATTCGTGAAAGTGGAGTCAATCGAGTTGCACGTGTGTTTCAGCAACGCGCGCGCGTTTCAACGAAATTAACCGGCAAAAAAAGAATTGCAAAAGAGTGCACATAAGTGGTGGTCGAACAAATTACAAGACAAAAGTGACAGGTTACGCTGATAAGAAACTGCGCATAAAATAGCCGAAGATAAAAGTGTAAAAACGCAAAGAGAAATATAAAATAAAATAAAATTTTTTGTGCAAAAGTGAGCAGTTTAACAAGTGTGAGTGTGTGCAGTTGTGACTCTGTGCAAGTGACAGACAAGCAAAAGCTGCTGACTACGAGATTCTCGTGCGAGGCGCAACAACAAATAAAGCGTGCTAAGCGGTGCAGCATAATAAACAAATTGCGCTGATAGCTGCTGCTTGAACAACAACAACAATACGACAAGACGGCAAACTAATTTATAGACGAACGCTGATGAGCTGCTAATTGAAAGCGATAAAATGATGTGTAAATCGGTGTAAAATATGACAGAAAGTGTGGATAAAAATTAAAAAAAAAAATTGAATTTCCATTCAATCACAAGCAACTCTCGCGCGCGTGTGTATGTGTGTGTTGTGTTTTTTAATTGCATAGCGGTCATACGTCAAGGTGAAATAAATTAAAGTGGCTTAGAAATTCATAAAGTGATTTGAGAGATATTTTTGTTTGTTTGTTGCTGTTGGCGCAGCAATGTTGATAAACATTCATTGACAGCAACATATTTTCAACAAACTCGCGCTAAGTGCTCATTCATCAAGCAGCTGCAAACAATTTTTACAACATACAACAACAACAATCACAACAATTAAAGGTAAATATATAGACACCGATTTTGTAACAACACTCATTGGCAAACTGGATCATTGGCGCTTGGCCCAAATGCCAACAACAACATTTGCTTTTTCATACACACTCACAATTAAATGCCTTAATTAATGTGACTAATTATAACATAAAAATGTAAATGTAAAAAAAAGTGTATTGAAGTGTAGCAACAACAACAACAACCAAATATGCTTGAGTGCGTGTGCCTAATGCATATAAAATTTATAGCCATGAGCATGTCTAAAGAGGCGGCCACTAATACGAGTCGAGTCGAGTTGAGTTGAGCAAATCGACCGCATTTATTCACGTGCATTGAAGCGCGTCGCGGCAGCAGTCTGCAGTCCACTGCGCTGCCATCGAAGACGTCTTTAGGCGTTTTACCTTTTAAACAGCTCTGCAGTGCTTCGTGCCATCTTTTCTTAAAGCTTTGCTTAAATGACGCGCGTGCGGTCGGTTGCACGTTCTGGCGCTACCATCGCGCCGGCTGGCCGCTTTTGAAATTGCGCTGGTGATTTGCTTTGATTTTCGTTTTTCTTAACACAGTTCTTGCGCTTTGGAGTTTCATTTTTAGCGCTTTACTTTACTTTTCATTGAAAATTATTCGGTTTTCGCTTCCTCTTTCAACACACACCACCGCCGCTTCGCCAAATTGTTGCGCTCATTCTGGTACGAAATTAGTCAGCCAATTAGTTTTTGGTTTGAGGTGGTTAGAATATATATGTATGTTGCGTGGAATGTAAAATCAGCGCGGTAATTTATTGCAAAAATAACAAAAAAATAAAAGAAATAGAAACAAAATATTGTTTATGGTTCAGAGATACATATATGTATGGCACATGCCCGAATTTGTGGCTTTCGAATAAAGAGCATGTAGCTTAGAATAGACTTTTAAAATTTGAAAGAACTATGAGCTTCAGCTCAAATATCTGTCTACCTACTTACCGACACACATACATATACATATTTGTAAATAGTCTATATATTTTTACTTGAAATGTTTGCCTCTTCGTCATGGGAAATGTAATTCTACATTTAAATAGGCTTCCCCACAGCGTAAAAGCATTAAGTATGAGTTCATATGAAAATAATTGGAGTGGTTTTTTCACTCTATGTAAAATTAAAGGGAATAAAAACAAGAAAAAACGTTAACTTCGGCTGTACCGAAGCTAATATACCCTTCACAGGTGCATTTCTTTTAGTAACTATGTGTTTAAGCAAATCTAAAGACGTAAGAAAAAGTAAGTAAAAAAAAAGAAAACATTTTACTAATTCCTTTTAGCCGGGTTGTTTGCTAAAAACATTAAGGTTATATAGTTAACCGATCTGAACAATTTCTTCGGAGATTATATTATTACCTTAAGCAATAATCCATGTCCAATTTCGTGAAGATACCACGTCAAATGCGAAAATTTTCCATACAAGCCATTGATTCCGATCGTTCGGTTTGTATGGCAGCTATATGCTATAGTGAACCGATCTGAACAATTCTTTCGGAGATTAAATTATTTCTATGAACAATAACTCACACCAAATTTCGTGAAGATATGTAGTAAAATGCGGAAGTTTTCCATACAAGCCCTAGATTCCGCTTGTTCAGTTTGTATGGCAGCTATATGATATAGTGGTCCGATATCGGCAGTTCCGACAAATGAGCAGCTTCTTGAAGAGAAAATAACATCTGCAAAATTTCAAAACGATATCTTAAAAACTGAAGGACTAGTTCGTATATATACAGACAGACAGACAGACAGACAGACGGACGGACGGATAGACAGAAAGACGGACATGGCTAAATCGACTCAGTTCAACTTACTGATCATTTACATATATACTTTATAGGGCCTCCGACGCTTCCTTCTGGGTGTTACAAACTTCGTGACAAACTTAATATACCCTGTTCAGGATATAAAAATGTTTAAGTAGATTTAGTGGCCTCGGTTGTTGTAGCTTAAGCAATTACTTACATTGAACTTATTATTTTCAAGCTAACAGTAGACCATTTAAGGGTAGAGAGTTTGTGTAGGAAATACTTGGAACAATGAAATCAGCTAGTAATCCTTATTTTCAAAAAAGGTTGCTAAAGATATTAAAACAATACATCGGGTTAATATTAAAAAAAAAATCCGTTATATTAGTCGTCTTCTTGAAATTAGTTCTTAAGGAATTTATGCCTTGTATTTTTATTGAAATTGCGATAGTTTTTTGGTTTTCTATTCCTTATAAAAACCACAACCGGAAATATGAATTCGATACCGGCTAATCTTGTTCGAATTTTCTTACTTTCGGATTGTGTCAATCAAACTCGGAACACTTTTTCGATATGCTAGATTCTCACAGTTTATAGCGAGTAGATACTGCGATTTCATGCCGATTTGTTTTGAAATTGTTCGGCTCAACGAGTATTCAATATGATTTACTCCCTTCGATTGGTTACTCGATTTCGAATCCAAATTCCTCGGTTATAGCCGGTTTTTTAAGTTTTTAATTGGTTAGGTTAGGTTAGTCTGGTTAGCCACAGCCACACATGGACCAGTTTTTGTCCTCTGCGATACCAGATGGAGTGATGGAGTACCGTCACGCAGTTAATGAGGAATAGTCATCTTTTAGGATCGCTTCTCGGCCTTATGGCTAAGATCAAAGTGTAGTAAGTTTTTAGTAATTTTTTCTTTTTATATATTATTTTTCACACATACTAAAAACTGTTGATCCAAGAGTAAATATATATTTGTAAGTGTAATAGTCGGTTTAGTCATAACTGCCACTCGAAAATTAAAAAAAAAATAAATAAAATGAGTAACAGTGAAGGGATGACTATGTTCCGAAGCGATTTCCGCATTTTTTATGCATTTGTATGAATACATATTTATATGCTCCACATAGCGAAGAGGTCTTGTGTGTATGAATGTGTGGTGCCATCATTTCACCATTTGCTTTTTGCTTGAAATCAATTGAAACAGTTCGATTGTTACTCACACTATTGACACTTTGAATCAGTTTCTGAAAAATGTTTATTTGTAGATTTTCAAATAATTAATATTTTTTATAATTTTTAAGTTAAAAAAAGGGTGCTTATCTACCCTACAAAAACTATTTTACGCCACATGGCTGTAAAAGTGTTGCAAAAACTTGTATTTGTACTCACCGCAGCGCATAAATAATTTTGTCATTTCGCATTTATTGACTTTGTCAACACGCACATGTGTCATATCTAATTGATAATTCAGCACATTCCTTTTCTAGCTGTCATATATTAAATAATATTTGCGCAAAAAAGTAGAGAGGAAAATGTCAGGTGCCAAAAATGTGTGTGAACTCATAAACATAGACAGTTATTGCGCAAATAAAGGGTCTGGTGAGAGATAATGGAGATAATTATTAACATAGGTATTTATATGGGGAATAAATTCAAATTTGAGGTATTGATATCTAAAGGTAGATAATGTAGGTTAACAAAGAACTTCTTTCAGTTCAAAAGTCAAAGCATATTCTATGTACTATTTAGTAAATAAATATTTGTATTATTTTTTTATAAATAATACTGTGTACATAGGTAATCTGACAACAAGTGCAACATATGCCGCACTAATTTTGCACAAGCTTTTCGGCTCACTAATACATATGTACGAACATAACCAAATTACGAGTACAGTGTAAGTGTAACACATGTCGGCATGCCAACGTAGGCGTTAAGCAAGTTGGTATAAGCATATATAACTAAATATGGTCTTAAGAAACTATTATTTTTCAACACAGCACAACATGCTTGTGAACTCAAGTGACCAGCTGCTGCTGTTGGCCAAATGCTACTTGTTATAGTTACTTCATACACACAGACATACACACACACACATTTGTATGCATTTACAGCTATTTAGTTGCTTAAATTCTTTGCTTGATTGCCTTTCGTACGCTTCAATTCACATTTAATGCTGTTATTGCTCGCAATTAAGCGAATTTACCGTAAATGTCGACTCTACATACATATGCGCTGACTTTAATTTAAGCCACTTGAAGACATTTTAAGCAGCGCTGGAGCTTGAAAAACGTTTTACTTTTATATGTATGTATCATATATAGGCACTGTAATTAAATTGCGCCACTTTTACTGTCAACAGCTTGTACTTGTAGTTGACGAACCACAAACCTACACAGCCACACATATACATATACACTCATGTGCGTTTGTATAGCCGCGCACGCATTTTTGGAAAGTTTGAAGTGCTGTAATTAAAAAAAATTAGCTGTTTCATTTGCGTTGTTGGTGAAAGACTTGCTTTTTTAGGCGCGAAGTAGTGACCTATTTACTTTCGAAAATTTTCGAAAAATTTCAAAATTTTTTTCAATTTTTTTTTCAAATTTAGATTTTAATTAATTAAGAAGTGAAGAAGAATTTAGAAGTGTTTAGCTACATTCTATGAATATTTTCTTGCATTTGCTTTCAAAATTTCATAGTTATAGTCAAAGCTGAGCTAACCTTAGGGTTTTTTTAGATTTTATATTCTATATAATTTCTAATATTTTTTGTATGAAGATTCTTAAAGTACAAGCGTTTAGCTTTCAATTTCCTTAATTTTTAGAAAAATATTTGCATATGTGAATATTATATAGCAATTTGTTTAGCCTGGTTTTGTTTTTGCTATTTTTTGAAAATCCGAAAATTTTCGAAATAATTTTTGAAAAATTTACACATTTTTTTAATTTTTATTTCGAATTAATTTATAAGCTTTTACCTATACTCTGTGCAAGTTTTATGGAATTTTTTATAGAAATACCAAAGTTATAGTCTAAAGGGAAATAAGATGATATATCTCTAAATTTTATATTTTGTATATTTATTAATGTTTTTTGTATGATACACTATTCTATACAAATTAGATTCTTAAAGTACAAGTGTTTTGCTTTTAAGTGCCATGAATTTCATAGAAATACTCGTATAATTGTAAATTGCAAAGCAATTAGCCTCTTTTCGTTGTTGTTATTTTCTGGAAATCGGAAAATTTGCGAAATAATTTTTGAAATTTTTTGAAATTTTTATTTTTATTTTAAATTAATTTAGAAGCTTTAAACTAGATGCTGTGCAAATTTTATAGCAGTTTCTGTGAAAATGTGACCGTTATAGTTAAAAGTTTGCAGAGTTAAGATTCTCTTAGATTTTATATTTTATGTATTTTTATAAATTTTTTCTAAGATACAAATTTTTGCTAAAATAGAGCTATTAAAGTAGAAGCTGAACCCTTCTACTTTCATATGTCATAAATTTCATGATAATACTTCCAAAAATGTTATAGCAATATGTACCAAAGGTTGCTGTTGAGCCTTGTTTTAGTTTTTGCTATTTTCTGAAAATCTCAAAATTTTCGAAATAATTTTTGAAAAATTTTCAATTTTTTTTTATTAATTTTTTTTCGAATTAATTTAGGGGTATACTTTGCGCAAATTTTTTGAAATTTTCTGTAAAAATGCCAAAGTTACAGTCAAAAATGACTAAGATAATATTTCTCTAAATTTTATATTTTGTATAATTGTTAATAATCTTTGTATGAGACGCTCTTCTGTACAAATTAGATTCTTAAAGTACAAGCTTATAGCTTTGAAGTGAGTTGAATTTCAAGAAAATATTCGCATAACTGTAAATTTTATAGCAATTTGAAGCAAAGGTTGCTTTTAGCCTTGTTTCGTTTTTTGCTATTTTCAGGAAATTTTCGAATTTCGAAATTTAAATTTTTTTTTAATTTATATTTTTATTTCGAATTATTTTAGAGGTCTTTACACTACACTCTGTGCGAAATTATGGCATTTTTTTTTGTAAAAATACCGAAGTTATAGTCAAAAGTGAACTAAGATAAGATTTCCCTACATTTTATATTTTGTATAATTGTTAATATATTTTGTATGAGGCGCTCTCGTGTACAAATTAGATTCTTTAAGTACAAGCCTTAAGCTTTCAAATGATACAAATTTTATGAAAATATTCGCATAAGTGAACTTTTTATAGCAATTTGAAGCAAAAGTAGCTGTGTCGCTTTTCGCTATTTTCTGAAAATTGGAATTTTTTTTTTTAATTTTTTGTTTTAACTTATGTGATATGTATTTTATTGCTATAATAACTTCATTTATTCAATTAAAAAATGTTTAGCAATTCTATTTATATTTTTGATACATTTTATGACCCGTAACTTACATACTTACTTAAATATGTATGTCTGTATATAAGTGTATAAAATATCAAATACACCTCTGCAAAATTCATACTCTATGGCGTTTGTAAATTATGCATGTTGCGTTTTATTCGCCATTTATAATTACTTTAAATAGTGGAACGTGTTCTCCTACATTGAAGCTTGAAGCCGTGAGCTCTATTAGCGTAATAGCCGCGTTACGCCACCGATTAATTGCTCTAAAATTCTAATTAAGAAATATATGAAACAACAACAACAAGCACATAATTTATATTATACATACAAATGTACATACTCGAACTTCTATGTGCGCTTAGGCAACATTTATTTATTTGCCGCAGCAAAACTTTTTCGCCAACATGCTTCAGAGACTGCTTATACACACACATTCACACAAATGAAAAAATTAATATTTTTATATATGAAATTACAAATCCATGTGCTTGGCGAATTGTCAAGCCAACAGGTGTACAACGCGCCACTTGGACTCGGCCAGTCTGCGACTCAATGATTATTGTCTTTAGTTTTCTTTTATTCGCGTCAATATTTGCGTTCGCCATTCTTGTGCGCTCAACATACATACATACACACATATACATTTGTATATAGTTACATGTGTGTGTGTTTGTTGCTGTTCTTTTTGCACACTTTGTTGCTGTGCAAATTTGCCACCAAAGTGCTGTTGGTGTCAAAGTGCTCAAGTGACGGCAACGACGACAACGTCAAAAGCCGCCTTCGCCGCGAATGACTTTGTAACTTTGTATTTGTTGTACATTAGTATGTATGTATTTTAGCCACAGTAAGCCAGCAAGTTTTCACAGCGATTTTTTTCTGCAGCCCGCGACTTTTTTGCCGTGTGGCTACAGAATTTTAAAAGCGTTTTTCTTGCTTTGTTTCTTGCTGACTGCTGCACTTGTCGTTCACATTTTTAGCTTTAGCGACAATTAACTGTTATACATATACACTCACATGCTATAGAGGCTCTATATAGTATGTATATCGATAGTTGACGCTGGTTAAATGAGTTTTATATACATATACTCACTTGAAAGTGTATGTGTGTGTGCATATAGTAACTTGGTGGCCGGCAATTCGTTGCTTGCCTTTTCCGTCTTGTCTTCGCCAAGTCAGCTTCTTGTGTCGGCGCAACCTTGTACGATTTTAATGACATTAGATCGCTCAGTTGCGATTATTGAAGTTTATGGTCTCGCCACTTAATTCATTCACTCATTAAAACGTCCATTCATTTGCTCACGCATAGTGTTATATAGTTCGCAGATTTCATTTATTCATTTATTATTATAATCATAATGCCCTTTTGCGCTTCTCCTTTCGCTACTGTTGCCATTTTATGCCTTTTTTTCGATTTTATATGGAAATAATTACATTTGAACGCATAGATGTATTATAATATATATCCTATGTATAGTATATCAACTCTTATATACATATATGTGTATACCCATTTGTATCTCGCTTTTTATCGTATCCATGCAACATTTAAAAATAGTAAAAAAATGCCATAATTTCAAAGCGATTAAATTTAGTTTGTATTTTTATTTTATACCCGCTCGCTTAACTTATGTATTTCCGCTATTTGCTTGAGCGCAGTTGAAAAGGCGATAAAATCGATTCATAAATGGCATTATAATATGCTGTCATTTTAGCAACAATGTTGCTATACATACTATGTTGCATGTATGTAGCTAGTCACTTTCAAAGCTGAATGAGGAAGCTTTAGCTATTTTATTGAATTGATAGTGTTAAAAAAATTAAAATTTAAAGAGAAAAAATTGAAAAAATTTAAATATTAGCTTTTTTATGCAAATTTAGGATTTTAAAACATTTTTAAAAATATTAAAAAATATATATTTTTTGTAAATATTTTTGATTTTAAATTATTTTTATAAATATTAAAAAAATATATTTTTTATTTTGTTTTTTTGTTGATTTTTTTTTGTATGAAAAATATAGTTATTTAGGCAACCCTGTTCAATAGTATAGCTAAATTTTAATTTTTCATTACTCTTTCGTGAAATGTGACAACACTACTAAAAGTAGTAATATTGTTTACTTTTTTTTAATAAAAATTATTATTATTAAGTATAAAATATTAAAATTTAAATTTTTTTTTTCAATTTTACAAAAATATTTATAAAAAAATATTAATATTTATACATAAATATATCATATATAATCATTTTTAAATTTTATTAAAAATTTTCCAACTCATCATACTAGTTTTTGGTTGTCAACTTTTTAAATAAAAATTATTATTATTAAGTATAAAATATTAAAATTAAATTTTTTTTTAATAAAAATTATTATTATTATGTATAAAATATTAAAATTTAAATTTTTTTTTTCAATTTTACAAAAAAATTTATCAAAAAATTTTAAAAAATAATTTTAACCTAGTGTAAAAATCTGTATATGTATGTCAGGAAGCAATTTGCTTCATACATATGTACATATAAAAATATAATTTTATTTTTCTCGCTAAAACCCCAAAAAAAAAATAAAATAAACCACAGCAATAAATCATCACTTGCTGTAAGATCACTTCAGTACCGCTATGATCTACTTTTAACCCAATTTCAAGCTTATCAATTTCTTCGAAAAATAATTATCAAAACAAAAGCAGCAAGCGATTATCGTAAAAAACATGCAACTGCCGTCACCCACTTTGGCGCCGTCGCTTTTGCCGTGGAGTCTGCGCTGAAAATCTTCAACTACACGCATTCCCAGAAACATAATAAAAAGCCAGAAAATTAAAAGAAAATTATGACAGTCGCAAACTGGGAGCTGAATGACACCAAAAGCTGCACAGTGCACATTAAGTACTTGTCACGTGCAGTTAACAGTAACATGTCACAATACGAGTATAGTGAAACAACAACAAACAGTGTGTTAAACTCATATCTAACAAAATGTCAAAGTTATGGCTTTGACTAACAAATAAAGCAGTTTGTTGCTGCTGCAACATAACTAAAAACTATTTTTTTTTGTGAAAAATATGAAAATAAATAAATGGAAAACACCGAAAAACTAAGCAAGATTATGCTAACTGCAACAACTTCCAGAGAACTTGTCAGTAAGCTGTACGTAAGCATAAATGTGGCAGATGAGAAATGAAAAATGAAGGTATTGTGCAGACATGACCATTCACACACAAACACACACACGCAATTAAATAAACAAATCTGTTTTGCGGTTATCATGTGCATGTGTGTGTGTGTGTGGCATATGAGCCCAGTTACTGTGCAAATGGGAGCAAACGGCAGCACTATGACAGCTGCCATAAAGAAGAAAGCATTTAAAAACATACATACACACTAGTAAATGTTGTGGAGCACACGAAATGTTGCAAGCGAAAGAGTAGCGTTGAGTAGCAGTGATAGAATGTTGGTAGACTATTCACACACACACACACACACATGCATACAAACATACAAACATATATATATGTATACAGAGGTATACTCATATGTGTGTTTTTATTTCACTTAAGCATTCAAGCAAGTGCTTAAGCAATAAATAACATTTAACTAATGCAGGTCAAGTAATGGAGAAATAACAAAAACAACAATAACAACAGCAGCAACATCATAAATAAAGAGAAAATGCGCTCAAAAAGTTGGTTTTGCTGCAGAAAATAACAACAAATCGTTGGTGAATTGTATTCGGTTCGATTTTGCGTGAAATTTCGATTTTTAGTAGAAAAACAAAAACGATTATGTAATCGTAAAATAATTGGTTGTTAATTGAGAGATTAATGCAAGAATAAGTAGCTCAAAAGAATGTGAGATAATCGCAGCTGTATTGGAGTGTTTGGGAAAACTATTTATAAAAAGCTGAGAATATTCATTCAGAAAAAACGATGAAGAAGAGAAAATAATAAGGAAAATAATTTCAAGACACTTCAATCTACTGAGATTTTCTTTATTTTTACAACAAAAAAAATATTTAGAGGCTTTCGAGCTCCCGAATCAAACCATACTTCCTGTGCTGACTTCTCCGAAAAGTCTCTTCCAATATAACTACTTCCAAAATTCTGAAAATTTTAAAAAATATTGGAAGAGAGAAGGAACTTCGATTATCTTTGATTCAAAACATGTATATCTCTTCCCAATGTATCTATCACGCCATTAAAATACTTTCTTGATCTCAATTTATACATTCTTAGCACTTGTTCTTGAGTTGAACCAATTCTAAACTCCATAAAGACTTTGGATTTTAATTCTTTACTTTCTTGTCAGAAAAGAAGTTCATCAAATAATATCTGTCGGTTTCGTGCTGTTTAGGTGACTTGCAACTTTTCTACTATCTACAAAAATATTTAGGAGGCTTTTGTGTTCCAGAATTAAAACAGGTTTCCAGTGAGAACCTCTCCTAAAAGTCTGGGAAAATATGGAACGAGAGAACAAATTTCGTTTGTCTTTGACCGAAAATGCCTGGATCGGTGGTCTCATCGAATCTATCGCATTCTCAAAATTTCTTCTGGATCTAAATTGTTCTTTTCTTAGCACTTCTTCTTGAGTTGGATGAATCGTAAGCTCTGAACTCCATAAAGGTTTCGAATAAAACGTCGGTTTATTTTTGGACGGTCCGGTCCTATTTGGGTCAACATAAACATATTTTTATATATTAGGTCTACAACTTTGCTTCCGCCGTTTTCCAATAGATGTCTCTAGGATCAAGCACTGGCCGATTAAATCGTTTTATATCGATCTTGGACATTTGTGTTAACATTAACCCAACTTATTCTCAACTGAAAATGTCACTTTTTGAGCCGAATTCTCGACATTTGCGGGAAATTTTGCTTTTCTTTGTTAATTCCAAGAAAAGTCCGGCTGAGGCTCATCGACATTTGTAGCCGTTTTTATACAAAAAAAATCTTTAAAATTTAAAAAACGGAGAAGCAAAGTTGTAGATCTAATATTTCCATAATCTATAATTCAGTTATTATAGGCTCCTTAAGTAATTACGTTCCGAATATGGTTAACTGGGCTGACTGGAAAGCAAAAATGTACGCCTCCAAAATTAGACACACTTGCCTAGAGCACCCACAAATAGCTGCCACTGAGTAAATAGAGCGCACAGGTGAATTGCATGATTGAATAGATGATGGAACAATCATACAAAGACACAATAATACAAAGACACAATCAGCTGTTTTCTGTTACAATTGCTGACAGCAAGCGCGCACAGTGACCACAATAACGGGCCATTTTGTAACCCACATACTACAACAAAGTATGGTAATATTTCATACAACAACAACAATAATTGTAGACGAGGCTTAGTTGATTATCGCTATTATTATGCAAATTGCGCTTACACAGCTGAACAAACTGGGTCGACACCAATTCTAATTGAAGTACTACAACAAATTCTAGCGCTACTTAGGTCCACACTTCTGTTGGTGTTTGTGTTTGAAGGTGTAGTTAATCAAGCGCTTTAGACCGCATTAAATCACTCGCGATCACAGAAATCGCAAGAAGAAGCGTAAAAGCAATGGGGAAAGCATAATTAGGCACAAAATGGAATTTCAGCTGGGTTAGTAGGGTAGCTTGGTGATCTGGTATTGCTTTGACTAAAAATTCCACTTAACTGATAAGCCGTGAAAAAGCGTCCACTTCCGAGTCGAATGCTGCGAGGCCGCCTATACCGCTTTTGTATACTCCAGAGGCACTCGCTTCAATTTGGTTAGGTGTTACAACTATTCATTGTAATTTCAGTTTCGATTCACCTCAAAGTTTGTTCCGCATTTTTCCGCTTCGGCTAACGGTGTGGCACAGTGGCGCACAATTTGCATGAAAATCCAGACTTCATCTCGCAAAACACTTTAAGGTGTGGCGAGTGTCGTTCGAGCAGCACAAATATTAGCTGACTAATGAACTGACTACTAAACGTCGCGTCGAAAAGTGGAGTGAAACGTGACATGACTTTTCGCTTAATTTTCAAACAAAATTTTTTCCATTTCCTACAGCTGCATTGCTTTGTGTAATAAATATTATGGTTAGTGCAACAGGTGATTTGTGGCCCAAATTTTTTCTTCATAATTTACACAAATGTTTGCCACAGTTGAGTTTCGTGGTCAGTGATGGCAGTGTTGTGGTTTCTGGCATTTCCCACAAACACTCGGCTGTTGGCAAGTGCATGCGGCCTAATCAGCTGTAGATTAGTAAAACCACTTTGTACTGATTTTCTTAAATGGATTTTTGTGGAAAAAGCTAATTGTATTCAATAATTTTCGCTGCATGCGCACAGACCTTATACACCTTATACTTACTTATAACCTACTGTACTCGCGAGTCATTAAATATAAACACGAAACAGAAAATAAACAACGAAAATTTTGAAAACTTTGATTTATCATTTAATTATTGAGTCATTTCCACACTTCAGACGCATCTATCATAGACAGGCACCTTGTAGTTCCAATTAATGACCTCATCCGTAAAGTGCTATTAGAGTAGAGTAGAGTAGAGAGTTGTAGATGTGTGATTAGTTGCTGAAGCGCACTCGCTCGTTTTGCACTTTTAGCTTACCATATACAACGATGAAATCAACGAGCCAATGCCGACGAAGAGCACCGCACTATTCTTCAGATTGCGACGATTGTAATGCTCCTGCCAATCACCCTCCGGGATGGGCAAGTCATTCATGGTGCTATGGATGCCACCGTCGGCGAAGGGTGAACTCGGCGCTTTGCTGGCGTTGCGTGGCGTTGCTTGCAGGGTAGATGTTAGATATTTTTGATTTTTAAATTATTTCTTAATAAGTTTTATTGAATTTTTATGCAACTTCTGCATCGAACTTACCACCGCGCAGCACCTTACTCACTTTCAACAAATGCTTGGCAAACATTTTTTGCTTCTGCCTTCAAAAATTCGCAATCTATTTATTTTTTATACCAAGCGCTTTTTCGCTTTTGAAATAACTGTTTTGAAAAAAATATTTTCGTATTCGATATTTTCTATTTTTATATTAGAAAATCAAAATTTGCTTCTGCATGTCAGCTTTTTTCTAAATGACTAATGAAATAACAAAAATTTCAAAGGCAACTGTGTTTCAGAAACATTTTATTTTCAAAGTGTTTTTTAGGTTAGATTTTTGAAAACATTATTCTGTTATGTTTTAGCGCTTGGAAGGAATGTTTGGAATTTAAAAAGTATTATTCTATAATAATGTTGATTTTATATAGATTTTGTGAGCCACTTACACTCTGTTACAAATTTACTTTAACCAGGACCCTGGCTTTAAAAGAAGAAATAGGTCCACTTGGTGGTTTAAAGTGATGCTGCTAGTAGTCAGATAACTGCTCTTAAGGGGCTATACCAGTGAAACCCATGAAAAATGAGGCGATTTTCGTGAATTTTTTTTAAAGAAAGTACTCCATCGAATGTTCCGAAGTTTTTTGAACATTATAAGGTATTTCAGCTATTTTTTAAGATTTTTTTTTACAAATTATTGAAAAACTAACCGACCGCTCCGGCTTCGCACAGCTTTAAACAAACATTTCAAAAGTTATAAGTTTTTACACACACTCCCATACATATGTATGTACTTTCCGTTTCTTGCGTGGGTTCATTTATAAAAGTAAAATGAAGAAAATTCGATCATGAAATTATATTTTATTTGTAATGAGCTAAATCTTGATTACGATGTTTGGTGTCCGATGAAGATAGCGGAATAAAACTTTACACCAATATCGATAACGATTACAGGAAACGGAAGTCTCATAACGGAAAACGGCGGATATGATACAAACCGAAGTTTTTTATGAACAGGAAACATTTATGTTAAGCCCTGAAGCTGACGATGCTTCGGTCACTAAACACTTTCTGGAGAAGGGACGTTTCCTGTAAAATATTTCCGGTTGCTTCATTTCCGGTTCCGACACATCATTCCCATATCTGGTTCCATCGGTTATCCCATATCTTGCTTCAGTTGGCTCATTCCGTTTCCGGATGTCCCACTTCCAGTTTCAGTAACCAATATTCAGCCAGCCCATTTCCGGTTCCGGCAATATCGTCATCCATATCCGTTTCTGGATGTCCCATTTTCCGGTTCCGGTAACATCATATCCGGTTACACCATGAGTTCAATGACCCCACCCTGATCACGTGATGACATTTCAAGATCACGTGATATATTTGTTTACAGGTCAATGACCCCACCCTGATCACGTGATGTCACATCAAGGTCACGTGATATTATTGTTTACAGTTCAATGACCACACCCTGATCACGTGATATCATTTCAAGATCACGTGATATTTTTGTTTACATTTTTGAGTGAGGTCAATGATCCCACCCTGATCACGTGATGACATTTCAAGATCACGTGATATTTTTGTTTACAGGTCAAGGACCCCACCCCGATCACGTGATGTCACATCAAGGTCACGTGATATTTTTGTTTACAGGTCAAGGACCCTACCCTGATCACGTGATATCATTTCAAGATCACGTGATATTTTTGTTAACAGGTCAATGATCCCACCCTGATCACGTGATGTCACTTCAAGGTCACGTGATATTTTTGTTTACTTTTTTGTTTACAGGTCAATGACCCCACCCTGATCACGTGATGACATTTCAAGATCACGTGATATTTTTGTTTACAGGTCAATGATTCCACCCTGATCACGTGTTGTCACTTCAAGGTCACGTGATATTTTTGTTTACATTTTTGAGTGAGGTCAATGACCCCAACCTGATCACGTGAGTTCATTTCAAGGTCTCGTGATATTTTTGTTTACAGGTCGATGACCCCACCCTGATCACGTGATGACACATCAAGATCACGTGATATTTTTGTTTACATTTTTGAGTGAGGTTAATGACCCCAACCTGATCACGTGAGTTCATTTTAAGGTCACGTTATATTTTTGTTTACATTTTTGAGTGTGGTCTTTGGTTTCCGATGTCTTTCTCTCGGATAATGAAGTGAGCTTGTATATTTCTAATATTTTGACGATTTTCAGTTTCAGATTAAGATTCTCCGGAGTCTTTTTGTTACCCTCACCTGGGAACTATTTCCAGAAAGATTAGATTATAGCAATAAATACAGCCTATTTTACTCGAGGTGAATACAGCTTTCGAATGGTGAAAGATTTTTTGAAACCGGCACAGTAATTTTTGAGCTTATTCATTACAAACATACATACAAATCTTTCCTCTTTATTATAGTAGTATAGATAACGGAGTTATGTGATGTCTTGGGAGGTGCCAAAAAAAAAGTTCCCCAACTGTTGACATGATTCCGGCCGAATGAGTAACTGAAACAAAAAAATTCAAAAAGGTTATTAGGTTAGTTGAGGGTATTTCGTATACAATGACTTATGATTTTTGAAAAATATCAAAAATTAAAAAAATGGCGTAGTTCTGAAAAAGTGTCGGTTTTTGTCATTTGTATTGGTCATTGTATAGTAAATATATTCAAGAATAATCACTTTAAATTTGAAGTCGATCGGTCAATTTCTCGTTGAGTTATGATGTCAGCAATTTTGAGAAATGTCGTTTCGGGAAAAACGCGTTTAAAGTTTCGACTATAGCTTCGAGCGGTCGCTCTTTAGAACGCTGCAATTCAAAAACTATTCGGACCTTACCGCTTTCACAGAATATTTTTTGAAAGTATTAGGTCTACAACTTTGCTTCCGCCGTTTTCCAATAGATGTCTCTAGGGTCAAGCACTGGTCGATTAAATAGATTTTTTTTATATCATTAACCCAACAAAATATTTGTAGAGATCTGTTTGCATCCCAAACTTATTCTCAACTGAAAATGTCACTTTTTGAGCCGATAAACTATCGGAAAAGCAAAAAATAAAAAAAAAATCGATTTTATGAAAATGTCTAAACTCCGACATTCTTAGTCGGTTCATATAAAAAAATCGAGATTTTTATTATTTACTAACAAAAAAAAATAAAATAAAATAAAATAAATTTCTTTAATTAAAATTGAGAAATAATAAATAAATATCAGTGAGATGCTGTTGTTGCTTTAACCCAATTTTTGAACAAACAAAAGGAGTTATCTCACTAGAAGAAATTACAGCGCTAAGTAAATGAGTAAGCAAGTACTGTTAAGTAGGTTTATGTGCATATAATAAATATATATTTTTTCTTGAATATGTAAATAATATAAATGTACATATATGCGTGTATCTCCACAGTCTGCAGCCATCCGCTGCGCCTTTTATGCATTTATGTCAGCATTAAATTGACTATCCAGTTAAAATAAGCATAAATCTCTTATAAAAAAAAGACTAAAATAAATAAATAACAACGCGTATTTATATTATCTTATCAATTAGAACGCATCTACTAAGAGTCGAAATGCAATAAAGCATAACTGTAACACAGTTGCGCGCAGCGCAGCTTCCGCAAACACAGCGCGCTAAGCGCTTAACAACAAATGTAGTTATGTCTACACTATACATATTTACATACATACATATGCATATATGTATATATATCGTACCGGCAGTTGTGACGACTCACCGTTGCGCTGCTGCTACAGGTGCTCCACTGCTGCACTTGTTGCAAGCAGGCGGCACAACTTTGTTGCCGCTGCGCTTCATCTGTTCGGTCCAGGTGTTGCAGAGGGGTCGGTTAGCTCATAAAACAAGCGCTTTGTTTATGTTCAAGCATTTTGTTTGACTTGGCATTAGTATTTAGTACAGTTAACGTGATTTATATTGCCACATGCGCATTCAGATACAAATATACAACAAACACACATTGAACACATACATATGTATATATACCACTCCAGCTGTACCAGAGAGTGCCCACGTATGCTGCATTTTTACGGTTATTTTATGATTATATTTACTGCTGCTCAGCGTATAGCTGTTTACTACGAGTTAGAGTAACGTTCTACATACATACATACATATATATACTCGTATATGCATTTGTTGCTCTGCAAATATTTGCATTTCGCATTTAACATTTCTTTTATATTAAAATTTTTATTATTGTTGTTGTTGTTATTATTTTTTTCTGTATTGCTCATAAAAACATTTATTATTTGCTCACAGCGCTATGAAATGATAATAATAATATTTCTACTAATAAATATCTACAGATATACGTGTGTGTATGCTTTCCTGCTTTTCTCAATCTTTGCTTGGCTTTGCTTTCCATTCCATTCTTCCCCCATTTTATTTATAACTTTTATTTATTTACATGCGACTTGAACGCTTTAAGCCGATAATTGGTGTTACCATAAAAATGTGTTATTATTATTACGATTGCTTTTTATTTGGTGACCAATGTGAGAAGCACGCGCACGTTGTTGTACTCCTCATAACTGTTTGAAATATATGTATGTTAAGTATGTATGTTTGTATATAAGAATGGACCACTGCTTAGCAAGTCGCCTAAGCCTTTTGTTGTTACTGCCTCAAAGCGTTTCATATGTGCTAGAGCTGTTAATTTCTATAAATTTTTTGTTGCTTATATCCCTAGCAACATGTATTATGTACGAGTATTTAGAATGATAAACACTATAAGTGTCTCTATAGGTCGAGGAGTAATTTCTTTATATAGAAATAGGAGACACCGAAGCTATTGAACTGATTTTGAAGCAATATTAAATGAAACTTTACTTCCCGAGAATTTCAGACCCGATAGATGACGCTGTACTCAAGTTGCAATAGAAAACCAGATTTTCGTACAAATGTGTGTAGTAAACAAAGCTCGCACTTAATTTATTTAAGCTGGTCGCTGGAAAACCCTGGGAGATTCTGGTTCCAAGAATACTTGAATAAATCAATTAAAATCAAACTTCAATCTTCTTAAACTCAAATAGTTTAAGTAGTATCCTAACCGGGACGATTATATTCTACTACATCATATATGAATTTTGATCGCATTTTCCATACTGTTTTTGCTTAGCTCCGATCCGAATGCGCAAACATTTACCGATCCTTCGATACCCTCTATAATTTTCTCGCTTGTTCAAACTTATTGAAAAGTTTCGGTAATCCCAAAAAACTTTTAATAAAATATAATCCCACTACAACCGTAGGTCAGTGTGGGCCGAGAACATAAAACTTTGCCAGTTACATTTATCATTTGTGAAGACACACCGGTAGTATGTACATCTCAAGCGCAGACAGGTCCCTATGCACTTGGTCTTTCCATTGGGGCGCCCTTGCTTCCGTTGTCCACCTATTAGTCTCGAATCGAAGGAGCTTTTCACTGGAGCATCGTCTTCCATATGTACGACATGGCTCATCCAGCGCATTCGTTGGATTTTTATGCGCTTAACTATATCCATGTCGCTGTAGAACTCATGCAATTCAGGATTCTATCTTCTTCGGTACACCTTGCTCACACTAATGGCTCCAAAGATCTTTTGGCGAACAGTTGTCTTGAATGCTCCATGTAACTTCTTTTCTGTTTCCCATCAATCATATTACTGCGCCGTATAATAGGAAGGGAATGTAGAGATACTTTTAGAGCGTAATTTTTGTTCGTCGAGAGAGTGATCTGCTTCTCAATTGTCTGCCGATCTCAAAGTGGCACTTGTTGACAAGAGTTATTCAACACTTGATCTACAGGCTTAAATTGTTGGTGGTATTTATGCTGGTTCCGAAAGAAGACAGACAAAGAACTTAGTCCTTACTAATCCGGAATAGTTATAGATTTTCTGATTACTGTTGCATATTTTTAGGCGAAATAACCCTTTTCGATAATTTTTTCTACAATGCTTCGATATGAGGTTTACTTCTCAAATGGCTTAAACTGAAGAGCTTCTCCTTTTGCTTTTTAAAATAGTTCATAATACAGGCCTAAGCTTTTCGTTTTGGATCAACAACAATTTAGTTGACTGAATGAGAAGTCATCTCATTTCCATAAATATGAAGATTTTGTGAGAAGATATTTAAAATGGAAAATCAGATCAATCAAAATAGAAGGCCTTGCATGGAGTCATAATTCCATATTTCAACTCTTTATTGATGATCGTATGATCTATATAGGCAACGCAGCGAGGTAAACATGTCAAATGAGGCACAAGAGGCATATCTGGGTATGTATGCATGTTCGTGTATGTATTCGTGCGAGGGAGCGAAACTGTGCAATCGCATTAAATTCAATATTCGCCAAAGAGGAAATGGCTCATTGCTGCAACCACAATGACACCACTAATAGTTGCAACAACAGCCGCCTGCATTAAATGACAAACAACAACAACAACAAGTAGAACACACAATAGGCATTCTAATGATGAACACAAGTCAGTCAAACGGACTAAATTACAAATTGCAATCGTTGTAATAGAATCTTAAATGTCATTAAATGCAATTGTGGCAAGCTGCGGAGTGCCATGTTGCATGTGTGCAACAATCAACAGCTAGACGCAAGTTGATGTTGTTATTACTGATGTTGTTCTTCATGTTGTTGTTGATGTTGCTTATGCCGTTTGTTGATTCATTACACGTAAATATTTGTTGTTGTTATCAAGTAAATAAGGCGTCGCGAAGGCGTCTAAACGCTGTGGAATGCTGCTTTGTGCACAATTGTTGCACTTCATACAAACAAAGCGCGGCATTGTTGTGTCTGCCTGCCACAGACAGCGCATCAACCACAACAGCAACAACAACAACAACAGCAACGAGAATAATAATAATATTAGTTGAAAAAGAAGACTTTAGAGAGGCGGACAGCAAATGAAATAATAAACGCATTGTTAACGGTGCATTGGGGCGGCAGCAGCGCCGGCCACAAATGAGCAAATTACAAGGAAAGCGTTGAGAAATGCGAGAAATGATGATGCCGCCGCTGCTTAACCCATTTTAAATTGAACACATTTATTTTTTTGTTTTTGTTTTTGTGCTTTTTTTGTGCAAATACTTTTTCTACGCCACATTGTACCGCTTCATCGCATGCCACACCAATGAGAGGAGCGTTGTCTGTTGTCTTTTTGCTCTTACTTTGCAGTTTCGATTTATTTTCGCTTGCGTAAATCACAACTTGCAACACACGCGCTGCCAGCCACTCAATTTGCAACCGAGTTCAGCGCAGTTCGCCCGTCCGTTGATGCGTTGCAAGTCACTTTTCAAATCAATTAAACGCATTGCGAGTGGCAAATATATTGTGAATAACAGCACAGTGGCGACGCACTGAAGCGATTGTCGGTCAGCGCGAAGTCGCAAAAGTGTGACAGCAACAACAACACAACAAACACACAACAACTAAATGCAACAGCCTACGAACACCAGTGTGAAGTTGTTGCACATATGTGGCGCTGGTTGACTGTTGTTGCAACAAAATGAATCACAGCGCGCAGCATATTGTTTGTGCCGGCTAAGCGTTGGCTTATCATTAATCAAATTAGCAGCGACAACAATAGCAACAACAACATCGCTTAAGTGGCTGCACAGAGTGGCAGTGGCAGAGTCAACAAACCGTTGTGCCGCAGTTGCAGTTAAAGTGGCACATTGAGCGATAAGAGGGGGAAAGAGTGGAGAAGAAACACAAACAATTCATTGTGAATGCAGAACACTTGTTCGTGGCGGAGTTTTCGTTTATCATACTCGTAAAAGGATTGCTTTTCAGCGTTAATTATGTTGTTGTAGTTGGGAATTTCAACACGATAATGGTTGGTTGATTGAATTGGATTATTTAATGGTGTTAAAACGAGATTAGTTTTTGTGTAATCTATGTGAATTTTTTAAGTGAGTTGTTGCTCCTAAATGAATTTTTCACAAAAACAACTGGAGTGTACAGTTAACATATGGGAAACTTGAGAACGGACCTCAAATGAACGGTGAGTTAATGCATGTTGCTTATGTTAATTGTATACAATATATTTTCTATAACTTTTGAGTCGAAATAATGATTTACTTATAAGCTGATCCTTAGAGCTTTTTCTAAAGCTTGTTTTGGAACTTAGCTTTTTGGTGATGCATCTACGAATGCAAACTTATTTCTATAACTTTTGAGTCGACATAATGATTTATGGAGATTTACTTATAACAGTTCTTAGAGCTTTTCACAAAGCTCATCTAGAACTTATGTATCTTCAAAGTGATTTTAAACCCTTAACTTTCGAATCGACAACTATTCGATAGATATAGCTTTCGAATGAATGATATTTGGATCTTTATTCCTTAGAGCTTTTCCTAAAGCACATTTGGAACTTAAGCTTTACCATGCGAATTAGCATCATTTTGAGATTTCCATTAACTGCAACCAATTCAGCTGTCATTTTTAACTCGGATACTAATCACTTTTAGAGATCTACAGATCATTAAACTTTAAAAGCATTCAACCACGAACAAAACTGTTGTGACCATAAATCAATCCAAATCAATGACCGCAGCTCAAATAGTTGCGTGAAGATTTAGCTAGTTCAACTACTCGTTGAAATGAAAGTGATCCACTGCTATTTATATGCGCTCACAGCCATAATCATAAGCAGCAAAGCTTGAAACACCTGTGTGGCATGCACTGGCAAACAAATGTACGAAAAAAAACACGCAACGGAGCTGCAGAGTCTTTCGCTGTGAGTGCGTATGCAGTCTAGCCATTTAAAGCGACCAGACCACCGCTGCGAAATCATACGAAATCAAAAGGTGACAGTTGTCACGAAAAAATAAACGAAAAATATTTAAAAAATGAAACAACAAAATAGCGAAGGAGACATAAACACTTGATAAACTTGATTTGCACGCTTTGGCGATAGTCGTAGGTATGGAGTTCGGATCGGTGACAGCGCCGCGTCGAGTTGTCAACTCTTTAGCGATGCGAACTTCGTTTGTATACAACGTTATTGTTTGTCTTTTGCATAGTTTTGTCTTTTCTCATCTTAAGGGATGTATGCTCCAAAGGAATCTGCTATGTTTGACAGCTAAGTTCTTTACAAATATTGACATATCGCTTGGGTACTTGGATTGTCGCACCTCTTTTGGCTTTCAAGTGCGCATGAATTCGTGTTGAAAACCGTGCAAGACAGGCTTGAGACGACTTAATTAGTGTGAGACGCGTTAAAACTATGATTGTTATGAGGAATTTAGATGTGTACACTGGTATTTATTTATTTACATGGATTTGAGAAGTATGCCTTTCTAGCAATCTATCCTGAAATAATATTTATGCAGAAATACTCTCTAAACTATATTCAATATGTAATCTCTGTAGATTAAATCGTTCCAAGAGGTTAGAAGAGCTTAAGTATATACAGATTTGGTCTTCCAGAGGCAATTTGTTACAGGTGGATGTGATGTTCTGAC
Organism: Zeugodacus cucurbitae; assembly: GCF_028554725.1. NCBI lineage: Eukaryota > Metazoa > Arthropoda > Insecta > Diptera > Tephritidae > Zeugodacus > Zeugodacus cucurbitae. Next base: position 2,048,290 of record NC_071671.1, read on the forward strand.
CTTTGGAGAATATATAAATGAGTTTTTTCTTGAGAATTCTTCAAGGAAGTCTAATTAAGTTCGACCTTTGGAGAATATATACTATAAATGAGTTTTCTTCCTAAGATCTTCAAGGAAGTCCAATTAAGTACAAATCCTTAACCAACCCTGGAAATGTCTAACCGTTTAAAATTACAACGAAATTGTTTCCTTCGAGCTTCCGCCCAAAGTTAAACTCCGGATGCTGACGCGTCAGTCCAACTAAAAATAAAAAAAAGTAAAAATAAATGAATATTTTAACAACAAACTATAAACTCACAAGAGTGAAATTGCAAAATCTTTTACGACCGTGGCATTGCGGCGCATTCGACTGACTATTCGACGATTTCGTAATAGCTTTATGTACTAAATAGATTAAAAGTTATAATAAAATGTACCGTGAAACGACTTTTCATACCTCGGATAATTGCACAAATTCGCACGCACCAACGAAGTTATATAGAATAGTTGTTGTTGTTGTAGTCGCATCTTTCCACGTCTGCTGTTGTTGTTGCTAGCGCTGTTTGTTGTACACAGCATTTAACTGCCGCTAATCCTACTGACTAACGGCTTCCGCATCTGCGGCATCAGATGATCTCTGCCGCGCTGCACTCGCGTATGTGCCGCTATGCCACGCGCTCTTCCTCTACTGCCGCCGCGGCCGCTACTTACTCTAGAATTCTTTTCAAATTTAACAACTAATTTTCCCGACATCTAGTGTTATTCACACTTTTATCGCTTTGTTATGGCATGCGCGTATTTTTGCCCCAGCTGCAGCATGAAGCAGCTGGAACATTTCCGCACTTTGACGCCACGCGAGGCACAGCGCGCGCTCAGCTACCTGTGCTGTGGTTGTCTCTGTGTCTATCTCTGTGTTTCTGGTTGGTCTTATCTGCGAATAGTTTGCTAAAGCGTTCGTGTATGAGCGTATCTTGGAGATACACTTGTTCGATATATACACGACGCATGCGCGCGAGTGTCACCGTCGCAGCCGCCAGCCGCCGCGTTTTGTGGCAACTAATGATGCTTGTTACGGTTGCCCCTTTGCGCGCATTGCTGCCGCTTGTGTTGCTCATTTTATGCACTTGCACTACCCGTTCACCACCCTCTGCGCGCGCGCCGCCGCCGCTTTTTCTATTTGCTGTCGTCAACCTTGTTGCGACAATTCTAATTGCAAGTCAAATAGACGCGTCGAGTTGTCAAACGATAAGAGACACAAGCTATACAAGCTCAGTGCCGTCAACGCGTGTTGCACTATATACGCGTACGCGCCCATATCTTCTCACCGCTATCTCTTGCTGGAAAATAGATTTTGTGCAAATTATGGGTTTCGCGCGCGCCCGCAACTCGAGTCACTTCACTCAGTCAAGCAATCCATCAGCAGTTAGCTGGTTCTCCACACTTGTTGGCTTGAATTTGTATTTACGCTTGTGTTTTTGTTGTTGTTTACGATTTCATTATCTGCTAATATTTGTTGTAATTTTGCGCGTTCGTTTGTTGACAAAAGATCAATGACACAACAAGTCGCATGGCATTTGTCGCGTTCCTACTTTGTACTTTGCTTCGCTTGTTCCACCATTTCCACCCAACATTTATGTGTAAGTTAAAAATGTATGCCTCAGTAGGCTTCGACGACATTTTAAAGTCGTGGTAATCGTATTGTAAGTTCAATACTCTGGTTCAATTATTTACAGCTACTTCTCTAGTAGTTCGCATAACTTCAGTATCTTTCTGAGATTAGTTTATATATCATGTAAGGTAGATGGATTTGAGGCAGTTAGATTGTATATTGGAGTGATATTTTCAGTAGTCCTTGACGTCTTGCTGGATAGGCAAATAATCTAGTTTTGATCAGGAGTATAAAATGGGAAGAAAGAGAGAGAGAGAGAGTGAAGAGAATAAATATCTGATTTCATCATATATAAAATCGGTTGTAAGTCCATGTTTTGTGGTCTCTCATCGAATTTTCTTAATTCATATTCTGAGCTAATCCTTTCTTAGAATGGATTTAAAAAAGAGTATATTACTATGAATATTTTACCGTGGTCTGAAGTGAAAGCTCTCGTTTCAAAAACCACGCGATCATTCATAAAACTTGTTTTCTATATAAGTAAATATAGAATATTTACTGATCCAAGTCGAATATAGGTATAGAATATTGATTTTTGATTTAATAATCCTTTTTTAACTTTTTATCTATGAAAGCTCTCTCTGTAAACTTTCTCACATATGAAAGCTTTTATTTAATTTTGAAATAAATCTTCCAAACTTTCAATATTTATTGCGATTATCTACAACTAACATTAATCACCACACAAAAAACAAAAAAACCAACAGACATGGGGAAGTGAAAACAGTTAACTGTTAAAAGACAGTCGATAATCACTGCGCGCTGGCACTTTCAATGTCAATGGCACTTGCGGCTTCGCAACGTATTGAACGCAATGCCTATGTATGTGAACTTTTAATTGATTCAATCGGCGCATTTCAGTTTTCGTGCAGAGACACAGTGGAGGAAAAAATCACTAAATAAATATGTATATAATTGACGAAGTCTACACATTTTTCCCACACTGAGCAGACGTCGCATGCGCGCCATGCTTTCATAGATTTCAGCGCTTCCAATTCACTTTCGCCACACATAATTAATTCAGCACTTGAGAGTGCCTTTTAGAGACTGAAATATTTCATTTCTTGTCCGAACTGACTTGCCGCCGCGCTGCACTTGCACTTAAAAGTATATTAAAGTAAGGCAAAGAGTAGTGGGAAAAAATTACTGCTGTGGAGCATAAGTACAAAAATAATAAAAAAAAACTATTAACTCGGTTTTTGTGCATTAATTAACTGAGGCGCACGCACATGCCGCGCAAGCAATTTGGCCGAAAAACGGCATGAAAAATCTAGATATATTATTCAAAAGTAAAAATTAGTTGTACTTCTGGTATTAAAACGGCATAAAATGTGTGCCACACCTGGCAACAAGCAGAGGCTTGAAGAAGCGCTGAAAGAAAGCAGCACATAAAAGTATTTGGAAAGAATTGCGAAAGTAGTTGAGACGCGCTGCAAAAGTCTTACAAATTCTAAGCGCAATTAACTCCGGCAGCTACACAGAAAACGTAACAATTAACCAACAATAATAAATGCCATAAAAATGAATATAAAAATAAAGAAAGCAACTAACGGCTAGAACAAGTCCGGTTGCCGCCGCTTTCCACAACTCCACAATTCAACTCAAAACGTTTTGATTACACGAACGAAAGAATTATTGAAACAAATTGAGAACGAATGGCGAGCGCTCACACATTTAGCGTGCAGATGGAGTTGGTAGCGATCAACGCGCAAAGTGGGCAATCAAATGCGGCTGCGCGAACAGTACCAGTAGGTCAGGCGCGCCGCGGCAAACAGCGCGCGCACGCTCTCGGTGTATGTGTGTGCCAATTAAGAAAGTGGCAAAAAAATTGATATTGTTAAAGAAATGACTGCTGACAGTGAAAATTAGAAAGATTAAAGAAAACGAAATATCAATTCCTATACACACACACACATAGCGCGCTTTCATGAAACACACGCGGCGCTTCGTGTCAGTGAATTGGCGCAAAGCTGAGTGCCAACGTTGTTTAATGAAAAACAAATTGAATTGCAGCGCAAAATGATCAATCAAACGTGCAGCGGCACAGCATTGTAGCAAAAATGACAACAGCTGTCGAAATGGTAGCGGCGGCGCGGAGCGTTGGGTCGCGCGTTATACCGCGCTGCCAGCAGTGCGCTTTAATCAGTTAAACAGACAAACGCTGGCGAACGCGCGCGCTCACAATCAGCGCAAAAATAATCGATTTATGCGCGCAGATTTCATTATCCATTTTCATGTCCAGCTAACGCACGTGAATGTCACTAGAGTTACATGTCAGCGCGTGTGTGTCACAACACGTACAGTTGTTGTGCGCGGCTGTCAGTGGCGTGTAGTCAATTTCTATATTTCATGTTATTAATTTATTCGCTTCGTTTTGCTTATTACTACCGCACCGCTATACAGCTACATACGCTGTGTCAGCTTCTTCCGCTTGCCGCTACCACCAATTGCTTGACTTACAAGTAGCGGCGCGCTGTCAGTCGGCCAACCGGCCGGCCGGTAGTAGAAATATTATTTGTATTTTTCTTATTAATGTTTTATTTTCAATTTTCAGCGCACGTTTTCAACTTGTTGGCCTTTTTCCGCATAATTTCCATATTTTGCTGATTCATTTCCTTCTCTCTTTTGTACAATTCAATGAAGTGTTGAGTAAAAAAAAAATTTTTCTTGGATTTTGCTTTATTGACAGTCGACGGTGTGAGGTTTTACGCGTTTACGTTTAAGGGGAGTGATTTATTTCTATGTATGTGTATGTATACTTTTTACTGTTGGTTATATGAAAAGCAAGAAGTGAGTGCTAAGAGAAGTCAAATTTACTAATTTCTACGAAGTTTGTTTGAAGAATGTTATTATTTTTTTTTTTGTAGTTAAAGCACAAATTATTTAATAATTACTTTCTAAAAAATTTGTATTAAAAAAATTAAACACGACATGTGTTCAAAAAATAACGGAGATTTTCAAATCTTGCGTTTTCAAATCATGTGTTAAAATAATAACGGGATTTTTTAAATCTTGCGCTTGGAAATTTCCCGTTATGTTTTGAACACATGTCGTATATCTGATTTTTTAATACACATTTCTTTGGAAATTATACAAGTGCAAAATTTTAAAATTCCCGTTATTTTTTGAACACACCTCTCAGCTTTCAATATTATTTGTAAACTTCGTCTTAGGTTTGTCCGACTATTGGGGCAGTTATAACATTTAAGACACCTCCGAGAAGTATGGCTCCTTTTCTACCATTTTTGATGTCATCTAATTTGCTTATATCAAATTTTCTACACTCGAAAAATTCTTTGGACCAGACCCTAATATTTTTTTTACCCAATTTGCAAATTTGTCTGCAGCAGCTCCTCTTATTACGCAGGGAGTCGGAGCATTAAAGATCTATATAAAAATAAACACCTCAATCACATTCTTTAGCTTCTTGATTTGTAAATAGATTTAAGATTTCCATACTTATTGTTAGGCTTTAAACAAAGCAGATCCAATAAATAAAGAAATATTGAAGAAAAAAGTATATTTTCCTCACTTCACTAAATTCTTAATCTTCGTAGATTTCCTCGATACAAACCGCTCATCATTAGTTTCTTTCTTAATTCCCACATTTGTTTTATTTTTCCTTCTCTGTTGATAGTTTTAATTTAGTATTACCTTTCTCCAAAACACCACTAATCCCCTCATATTAATTTCAAACGCTTTCTTTAGCAATCCAACTCTAGCACGATTTTTTTTCTTTTTTTTCGACCACCAATCAATTCCATCACTTCGCTTGCTTAGCCCGCAGCTTTTTCGTTCGAACGTTCTCTTTAGATTTCAGCTCATTTTTCTTCTGCTTTCTTGCTTTTCGCTTTTCGCATTTCACATTTTATTTCGATTTAATAACGGCAAATCGCCACATAACTGTTGGTTATTAAAAACTCACTCATTTCGTACATTGAAAATCATTAAAGCGCCGCACCGCCGCATGCCGCTGCACTGGAGGCCAACGCTGCAGCAGCGCTGAAAATGCATGCGCATGCTTGTTGTTGTATGAATGCATATTTGTTGTTGATATGTATATGTATGTATGTGTGTGTTTTGGGGGCATTTGTAAGGAAAGTGTCCGCCTGCTGCCACAGCCATGTCCGTACATTTATTACCGCCCTCTGCTGTCTGTCGGCCATTTGGCGCGTGTGTGGCCTCATCAAACACAAACACACACACATTGTACAACAACAAATGGCTTGCATGCATTGAGTCGCTCATCAAAATTTTCGTTGGCCATTATTAATTCCTTCGGTCAACCTTGGCAGTGACTTGGCTACCGCTTTCTTGGGCGTTTACACACATGCAACACACACGCGCGTGTACTTGCGGCTTGCGGCACACTTTTCACTCTCCTCTTTGTCTCGATAATAAATTGAATTATTTATTAAGAACAATTTCGTGCTTCCTTCCTTCGAGAGGTTGTGCCATAATATATGTGAAATTATGTGCGTTTAAGACGTTGCCTCGCCGATTTATCTTGGGTTTTATTTTGGTACTTTGTTTCTTGTTTTTTTTTTTTTAATTTTTAATGCTGCATCCTTCACCACAGACTGCTCGGTTTTCATGAAACCTCCTGCATGTAATAAAGTAATTAAATCATGACAATGAAATTTGTTTTGTTGCAAGATTGATTGTGTGGCCCGCTTTCGGTTAAAAAAAAAAAATTCTGTGATATTTTCGTGCAATGATGGATCATGTTGATCTTATAATTTGGTGCAGTTGAAAATTTCGAAAAATGCGCCATAAATTATGTGATAGTCTTGTCGCAGCGTTGCTTGAATACTAACTGTATGACTTCATGGGCAATATCAATTCAAAAGCGGGGAATTTTCTGCAATGAAAATATTTATTTTCACTTCAGTAATAAAATTAAATAATATGTTATTTACGGGCTAGAAGTATCCACTTCAAATGCCCATGACATAATTTTGTTTTCAGCGATATTCTTAGAAGAGTTGCCACTCAGAGAATAAATTAACAAATAAATAGATTAGATAAGGCAACAAGTATGAAGATGACAACAGCGGAAGTACTTTACTTATCGACGATAAGATCATTTGAATATCGTGATTAAATCTTATGGAGAAATTTGTATTGATATTGACTTCTGGGATTGTCTGTAAAGTATTTTAGAGTGATATACCACAATAAACTAACAGTAACAACAATAAAATCATTTGTATATAGCTTGAGCCATTATCAACGCTGTCATCTTTGAACAATTCAGTCCATAAATAACCAGGAAGTAGTGTCATTAACACCAAATTCCATAGTAAAAATATAAAACTGTCAAAATAGCCATATCTAGACACAATTAGCTGCTGTCAAGCAATATCGAACTGTCAAAAAACAGCTGTACAGTAGAGGTTTCAAACTTGGAAACAGCCGAGACACACAGCACAAGCGGAGTAGTTCACTGAAGTAACTATCGAAGTACAACCGGCATATTATCACTTTTTTCAACAAAGTTTATTGTGGAAAAATTCTAATTACAAAACCATCTGGCAGACGCTCAAATCATATAACATTCTTCTGTGAAACTAATGCGGAATTGGAATCACCATAACAGTTATTGCATTATGTGATGCGTTTATCTAGAGTACTGCACTAATTACTTTTTATTTGCATACTTTAGTAGACGAGTACTTCGCTTCATTATCGAACTCTCTTCTAAGGCTAACGCCAGCTATTGATACACACTGAGTACGCGCTGAAGCGACACAATTCAATTATTAGCGAATAAACACACTTAAAGTCCGCAAAATAACAGTTACTACTATCTAGACTATTGAATATTTGTGCACAATTAACTCAATAGATAAGTGAGAACTGTAGCGAGGCGCAGCACCCTTAAATAGACACGGTGAGGCCTTCAACCAAACAGTTCAAGTGCAAATATCGTTAGCAATGCTGAGCAAAGTAATCGTAGCAGTTTTCGTTGTAACGGCAATTCTGCAACAGGCGACGGCGGCAAACTTGCCGGAGCCGCAGGATACGCCGAATGCACAAGAGGCGCAGGACGCGCCAAACACACGTGCAGCGAAGGAACCGCCAAATTCGATGGAGGCGCGCGCCGACGAAATCGTTGAGCGCGCTTTGAATTTTCTGAATGTGAAGAACTGGAACGAGAAGGCTATCGATAATCGTTATAGCGCCGAAGATGCGACCGCTTTGGCGTATGCTTTGAATGAGATCTACACAGGCACTGCCGCGTCCTTCAAGAAGATGGTGAAGTTGCAGTTGTATTTGTTCAAGAAATTTGAGGAGGCCGGCGATGTGAATGACAAATACCTCTTCAATGTGGCATATTACTTTTTGAAAATCAAACAGAATCAGCACTACGCCAGTTTGAGCAACGCTTTGAAGCGTGAGTTGAACGATTACATCAGCTATCTGCCGCCATCGCTCGATCATCTCTTCTTCCAGACAAAGTTCTGCTTGATGAATCGCGAACATCTGAATTACATGTATGCCACCGACACACCAATTGACCGGCAGCGCGATTATATTTTCGTATTTAAAAATGCCAATGTCAATAATAATAAACGCGCCTGGACCACAAAAGTCACCGATGTGTCCACCAGTCGGCAGACGAAACTGAAGTTCGCCCTGAAGCACAACCAGTCGAAGCGCGTGGCTTATTTGGAACGCAGCAACTACAAAGGCAAGAGCAATATGGTGGCCGCTTGGCATTCCAGCTTCCAGCAACCGAGCAATGGCGAGTGGAATGTCGCACTCCACCAGAATCAGCTGATATTTAGCCAAAATGGACGCCTCATTTGTGCCGATGGCTCGATCTACGACCGCAACCATCTCTACGTGCTTGGACAGGGTGGAAATGGTAACGGCAAAGATGCACCCGAATGCCAGTGGTATGCCAAGGAGTGCCCATGAAGGAGTGTGGAGCTGAAAAGTGATGCAGACAGACTCTGCTAGAAAGTAGTTAAAAGTAAAAATTGTATCCTTTTGTGGCGAAAAGACTAATCTGAATAAAAAAAAAAAATGAAATTTGCATATGAAAAAACTTGATTTTGTTGTAAAAAAAATAATTTTTAAATATTATTTATTTTTGAGAGCATTGGTATTCGATTCTATGAAATGCTTCACACTCAACATGCTGTAGCTTGAGAAAAAAACGTATAAATTTGTTTTGATAACCCTTCACCGCTCACTGGCTGCCACTGTTATTGCACAATGCAACAATTTTGCATTTCAGTGCATTATTTCGTACAATTAATACCTACTGAGGCTCGTATTATAACCGTGGCATATTAGTAAGCCATTAATGCATGCAGTGGTGTTTTTTTTTTATACTGACTTTATTGATTTTTTTTCGGTCAAGGTATGAAAGTACAAAAAGAAAAAATAAATTACAGTTTAATAATTGCAAGCTTTCCATTCCAATGACATTTAACAAATATTAATACACTTACATACATTTATTTGCCTATAATTGATATAATTCTTCATAAAAATTGATCAATTGTTGATGAGCTGTAACAGCTGATATATAGCTCTACAACAGTTGTATAAATATACCAAACTATAGAGACAAGTTGATGTAATATTGAATTTTGACATCTAACTTGACTGTATATGATTTTAAATTATTTTTTATACTACAAATAAAATCTGTTCCCAGGCGCAGGTGAGAATTTAGTTAAAATATCACCACTTTGTTCTTCTAAATTATATTCTACTTCAAATATAAACTGTTCGCAGGCGCACAGAATATATAAAATGAATTTTATTAAAGAATTTAGTTAAAATATCAACTCAATATGATTTTCAGTTGTTTTTGACTACAAATAAAAACTGTTCCCAGGCGCACAGAATATATAAAATTAATTTTATTAGAGAATTTCCATAACGAAAAGTCAATACAATATTAAATTTAGCACTTTATACTTTTAATTTATTTTTAACATCATAGGAAAACTGTTCCCAGCGCACATATTCTATAATATGATTTTATTTGAGTATATGTATACAGAAAAGTCGATGTAATATCGAATTTAGTTCCAATATCGGCACTATATATTTTTAAAACTTTTTAGTACAAGAAAAACTGTTCCCAGGCACATAAATTCTTGAATATGATTTTATTTGAGTATTTGTATACAGAAAAGTCGATGCAATATTGAATTTAGTACCAATATCGGCACTATATATTTTGAAAACATTTTTTTAGTACAAGAAAAACTGTTCCCAGGCACATAAATTCTTGAATATGATTTTATTTGAGTATTTGTATACAGAAAAGTCGATGCAATATTGAATTTAGTACCAATATCGGCACTATATATTTTGAAAACATTTTTTTAGTACAAGAAAAACTATTCCCAGTCACACAGAATATATAAAATGAAGTTTTCTTCACAGATTTCATGTCTATCTTCATAAGACTTTTTCTTTCGTTAGTAGTACTGCATAAATACATTGCAATGTCAAAGCAAGGACGTTTCGCCTTTCCATTGCTACTTTGTTGCTTTATTTTTTATTTATGAAATAATATTTTTAATTTATTTATTTTAATTATTGTTATTAATTTTTTACTAATTACTATGCCACCAATTACCGCGCCAACATGTTGTTGGCATGATAAGCGCCACGCTATTGCGTAAGCAAATATATAAAAGGTGTTCCCACCAGTTTCTTGCAACTGAAAGGTGTGCAAAACATTTAACTGCACTTTTTCTTTTGTTTTTGATTTTTGTAAGCCCATTTATGAAATATGAAAAATGGAAAATTTCACTCATTACGTAAACGCATTTGAAATCAAAGCGTTGTGTAGGCTTTTCCTCGATAAACACACACCCCCTCACCAGTGCGCGCTCACACACAGAGGCCAAGCGAAAAAAGTGTGAACAAATTAACTGCCAACTGCCGCCCGCGTCGACGCTTAAACTTGTTCATCTTCATTAGTTGTGCGGCTCATTGCGGCTAATGTGAATATAATGAACAAAACAACTGTTGCTTGGCAAGATTACTACGCTTGCTTAGATGATTACTCAGCCAATTTGTTGCTAGGTGTTATTGCACACTTATTTGCGTGTTGTTGTTGTTGTTGCAAGTGTTGGTGGCATTTGAATATGAATGTGTATAATATATATGTTTTATAAGTGTATGCATAATAATACGCCACCTCTGTTTGGTAATGCTAATGCTAATGGTAATGCTAATTACTTTCTATTTCAATAATTAATAAGGTAAACGAAATGTGTGAATGTGCCAAGGAATGCGCGTGATTTTCATTTCATTTCAGCTTTCATATAAACAATATAATATTTAAGTACATAACTGTTTTTAGTTAACTTTCTTGGATTACCTTTGCTTGAGTGCAAGCAGTAATTGCAAGTGAGTTGTATTTGTATTAAGAGTTATTTTCATATGCAATATGTTTTTTATTGTGCAATATAATTTTTTCTGCATACGTAATTGTTATAAAAATATACGTAATTGTGAAAATTCACTAAACTGTTGCGCTCTCTATTTATGCATAATACAACCATATGTATATGTAATACCACAGATGACTCAATCCTTATCTGCAAACGAGCGCCACGAGTGGACAATGAAAGAGCCACAAACAAAGCATATGTGCAAACATACATATTCATGCAAGTGATGAAGATACAATGGCTGCTTACTATGCTTGTGTGCAAACGCACACTCACTCGCTTATGCAATACACATACACATATACACTCATCCACACATGTAAATGGTATTTATTCATGTTTATTTGCAAACATCATGCAATAATTTATTATTGAAGAAAATTATGCATACAACTTTCATGTGAAGTACATGAATACTTAAATATATGTTAAATGCATGAAATTGTGTTTATATTTATATTTTTATCCGCAGCTACTATTAGAAGGCAGACAGCAAGTAGCTGAAGTACTTATAAATACTGTCGCCATGACTTCCGTGTAAATTTGTATAAATAAATATTTTTTTCTTTTATCGAAATATATGTATGATGTACAGCGTGGGTACATTTCGCAATATTTTGCGCTTTACTGCGGTTTTCATAACTACGGTCACGGTGTTTAATAATAAGGCAATTAATAGTTTTATAATTAATAAAGATGACAGCACGCGTTTGAAGTAACCTTAAAGAAGGCCTTACAGCATGTAATTTTTATTATTTATTGTAAATAACGGGTGATTTTTTTGAGGTTAGGATTTTCATGCATTAGTATTTGACAGATCACGTGGGATTTCAGACATGGTGTCAAAGAGAAAGATGCTCAGTATGCTTTGACATTTCATCATGAATAGACTTACTAACGAGCAACGCTTGCAAATCATTGAATTTTATTACCAAAATCAGTGTTCGGTTCGAAATGTGAAATCCGCTTTTTTATCGACAAATTTTGTTCAGCGATGAGGCTCATTTCTGGTTGAATGGCTACGTAAATAAGCAAAATTGCCGCATTTGGGGTGAAGAGCAACCAGAAGCCGTTCAAGAACTGCCCATGCATCCCGAAAAATGCACTGTTTGGTGTGGTTTGTACGCTGGTGGAATCATTGGACCGTATTTTTTCAAAGATGCTGTTGGACGCAACGTTACGGTGAATGGCGATCGCTATCGTTCGATGCTAACAAACTTTTTGTTGCCAAAAATGGAAGAACTGAACTTGGTTGACATGTGGTTTCAACAAGATGGCGCTACATGCCACACAGCTCGCGATTCTATGGCCATTTTGAGGGAAAACTTCGGAGAACAATTCATCTCAAGAAATGGACCCGTAAGTTGGCCACCAAGATCATGCGATTTAACGCCTTTAGACTATTTTTTGTGGGGCTACGTCAAGTCTAAAGTCTACAGAAATAAGCCAGCAACTATTCCAGCTTTGGAAGACAACATTTCCGAAGAAATTCGGGCTATTCCGGCCGAAATGCTCGAAAAAGTTGCCCAAAATTGGACTTTCCGAATGGACCACCTAAGACGCAGCCGCAGTATTTAATTCAGTAATAAAAAACAGTTTTTGTATGGAAGAAAAGTTAGAAAAAAGTGTTCCCAGTTTTTAAAAGAGCTATTTTTCGCATTCAAAGTAAAAAAACTTCTTAACAGTATTCAATGCATTAATAAAATTAATATTTATATGAAGGGAAAGTTATAAAAAAACGTTCCTAGTCACGAAAAGCGCCTTTAAAGAAAGAAAAATGCTTAGACATTATTAAATGAATAAAAAAAAATCAATATTTATTTGAAATAAAAGTTATATAAAACTGTTCCCAGTAAAAAAGCTATTTTTATTTCTATTAATTTAATTTTATTTAATCTATGCTATTTTTTGCGTCGTAAAAAGTATTAAGTTCCCTAAAAAAATAATATGAAAGAAAAGTTAGAAAAAACTGTTCCCAGTCTTGAAAGTGCAATTTTTTGCGTTTAAAGTAATAGAAGTTCTTAAAAAGTATTCAATTCATTAATAAAATCAATATTTATATGAAAGAAAGTTAGAAAAAACTGTTCCCAGTTAAGAAAAGTGCTACTTTACACATTTAAAGTACGAAAACTTGATAAAAATATGCGCTGTTATAAAATATTTGTTACACAAACACTCAACTGACATTTCTTTTACACAAAATATTCTATAATTGCTTATTTAGTTGATAAAAATTGCTAACAAGTTCGAATATTTAAATAATTTAGTTAATCTGTTGTATTTAGAATGCTGCCTTAATCATTTCATTAAGTTTTTCAAACAAACTTTTGAGTTTTCAACAACTTTTTAAACTGTTCTCAAAAAAATTAAACTGTTCCCAGGCATAAAATTTTTATTTCTCACTTTATTTTTCAAGATGCAATCACTTCATAATTTAAATGTCTCCTCAAAGGAGTTCTCTGTTATAAATACTTTTATCACATTATAAAAACCTATACAATGTGGCAGCACTGTCTCTCACAAGCCATTAATAACGCTTTCGTTTACTTCCTCCAACTACTGTTATATATGATAACACATAAGCACTACTTGTCTGATAAGCAATAAAGATAGATAACTTAATTCACGCTAACTGCGCCCTCAAAGGCCTGTGTGCGGCCCGACGCTATTGTGGCAAGTTTGTCACACAATGCAATAAACTGTTGGGTTCATATAAATCACTTAACCACAAGCAACAGCTTGCATATGAAGTTGTTGTTGTTGTACTATAAATTGCACTTGTTGCAACAATCTTGCGCATTCAAGTTGCCACTGAGTGGCAGACACTTTTTCCTTTTACCGCAACGGTGCGTAGCAAGGGAAAGTGTGCAACAACAAATGCCACAATTGATGAATGCAATGCCAGTAATTGTTGGCTGCTAATGATAACATTGCTTTTATTGTTATTGTTATTGTTTGTTGTTGTTGTCGCTGTCACTAACTGCACTTGTTGTTCAAGGAGCTTTTTTTTTTCAATGAATAAAACCAAAACAAAAAACGCTTCAAATACAATTTTTCGCATCGTTAACTAAAGCGGCTACCAAAGTTATTGCCTATGATAAGCGAATAATACATAATACAACAACAATAAATAAAAGCGGCTGATTTCACATTTTTTGACGCCACGCTGTCGGAAAAGCGCCACTGCGTACATATTTTGTGTTGTTTTATTGAAACGTTTTCCATATTGGTCGCTTGTATGTGTGGGTGTCTGTATAGATGTATGTATGTATGTATTACCTTTTTTGAAATGTTTTTGTTGTTTTTTTTTGTTTTGTGCGTAATTAGTGGGAAATTATTGCTTATTAAACAACGATTGCAACAATAGCTGCGTAACTAAGTACTACATATGTATATACATATGTACATAAACAACAACAACAACACACCTACTACTACACATACTTAACAACAAACATGCCTATACTCGTCTGCTGCTTAAATGTACCGTACAGGTGCTTTTTGTGGCATGACTTCCAACGTCTGTATTGTTGCACGTCAGCGCTTGTTGTCATGTTGTTGTTGTTGTTATTGTACATTTGTATTGTTGATGTCATTATTATTGCCGCCACGTTTGACGCACAGACCGCGGTAACAGCTCACCACTCTGTTGTTGGGTTGAGTGGTTGGCGCGGCTACTCTGCCGCCAGCGCTAACTGACTGACCGTCGCTTAGCAGCGACACATGACAGTTTTTTGACCTTTTAATAACTGCAACCGCCACCGCACTGCGGCACTGCGGAAAGGTTTAGCGGTGCTTTATGCGTGGTGGTGGTGCCAGCACAAAAACCGTTATGCTTACTCTGCACACGGTTAAACACACGCACGCACACCTTTGAAGTAGCGGTCATGACGGCGAGGGCTTAGTCACTTGTTGCTCAAGCCGTGGGTTGTTCTTTTGTTGTTGTTGTGCGCGTCATTATGCTTGTTTGTTTTGTTTTTGTATTTATTGTTTGTATGTATGTATGTACACTGTGCATTTGTATGTCATATTGCTTACTCATATATGCATCGGTGCTTTACTATCAATAAACGGCAAGGCAGCCATTTCAATGCAGTCATAATCAGTTTCTACCTTCTATGCGCGCTTGTGATTTGTTGCTGTTATTGTTGTTATTGCTGTATTAATATTTCAGTGTTCATAAATGCATTCATACATGTATGTATGTTTGTATGTATGATTGCTGTTCTGCCTGTGCCCATTTTCGATTGTTATGAGCGTTTGCGGCGAATTTAAAGAACAATTCCAAAGTTGTAAGCTTTCTCCCTTCGAAACTTTTTATTTACAACAATTTAAAATGCCGTTAAAGTCGCGTTGGCGGCATACATATATTAATGTATATTTATGTGTGACACTGTGGGCGCAGTTAATTGTGTGCATAAAATATGATTGCAGCAAAAAAAAAAATTAATTGAAAAATGCATATGAAGCTATGCTCGCCATGTATTTGCTGCTTTCAGAATTCTTAAATTAAGCATAGGTTTGCACGCCCACTGCCTAAATGGGTTAACTGGCTTGTTGGTTAAGCTTTATTTCATAAGCCAATAGGAGAAATGAATGTTTAAATATGCATTAACACTTATTACTTAGCAAATTTATTTGTATGCTGGCTCATTAAGGGGTTATATACAGTTAGAATTTTCAAAAAATCGATTTTTTTTATTTCATTTTCTTAATGTACATATATTTAAGAACACACACAGAAAATTTCATATCGTTCCGGTGAATATTTTCAAAGTTACAAGCAAATGAAAAATTTGAAAAGGCGTTTCAGAGTGCTTGGAAGTACAAGGTCCAAACTTTAAACGCGTTTTTCTCAAAATGGTGTTTTCAAAGTCGGTGACCAACATTACACGAAAACGGCCAATTAGTCTCAAATTTTAACACGACCTTCTTAAATATATTTTTTAGTAATTAATCGAAGATTTTTTCTCTCCGATAAATATTTTTTTTATAAACAATTTAAGGCCGAAATTTCGGTGAAAAATCGATTTTTTTTTTGAGAAACCGCCATTTTGTCAAAAAATTTTATTTTGCTTATTCCTTCGATTAATTACTAGATTTAACATTATTTTAACGAAATCTGCTTGGTTTTTTAATTTCGGATGATCCAGTTCCGAGATATAGTGGTCACCGCAAAACGTCTTTTTTGAGAGGAGCTCCTGGAGATCAGCTGTAGCTCTTTTTCAAATGAATATTTTTACTAGTACTAAGTCTTAAAATACAGTTAAAAGATACCATAATATGTGTATAAATTTTTGGATCAATAAGTTAAAAAGTTTTCTCAGAAAAAATTCTGGAAAATTCATTTTTTTTCGGCCGTCTAACTGTATATAACCCCTTAAAGGTGTGAGCAAGAATTCATAATTAAAATTTTTGCTTACGGAACTACAATTTTGTTTAAAAAAGGTTTAAAGCATATTTAATGCAACGAAATCGATTAAAAACCTGTTTTAAATCTGTACCCAAAACTGTTCCCGCTTTCATAGTACCTATATTTCAGCTAAATTTTTGTTTTAAATACCTTTTATCAGTTTTTTAAGTTTTAAATCTGCAAAATAGCAACTGTTCTCATACTCACAAAACTGTTCCCATTCTTGATTTCTCGTTTTTCTTGTTTTAAATATCTTTATCACTACTTTGCCTTTAAAATCGTATTAATATGAACTGTTATAGTCTCCAAAAAACTGTTCCCACCTTTGCTTTTTTGCATTATAACACAAATACTTGTTTTATGTAATAACCATTGCAATTTTAACGGTTTCCCTCTGTTATTCGCGCATTTTTAAGCACTACCTCCGTAAAAAATAGTCAAATTATCATACGCATCCTCTTGTATTGAAAAAAAAACACATTAATATTTCAAGGTTTTAATTAAATCACATATATTAGTCTATAAATTATAACATACTATCATAATTAGATCCTCCTTTCTGTTTTCAACATAATTATGACATTTGTATTTGCGAAAAACTTCATTGTATCAATACAAAGCTCTTTGGATGGTATTTCTACGGTTTAGATATTTACAATAAAGCAATATTGAAAGCTTGCAATTTTATGCAATACAAAATTAAACAATAATTTGCTGTGTATTGTTCACTTTTTTGGCAGAGGAGCCGAATGACAACTGTATAACCTTAAAAAGCGATGAATGAATTTGTGCGAACAAAAAAGAGACAAGCGGATAAATGAAAACAAGGGAAACACAAACGAAGTAGAGAAGAGAGCTTTGCAGATAAAAATCGGCAATTACCTTGGTAAAATGTTGTAGGTGTTGACGCGTAATGCAAGCTGCAAGGCAATGTTTATTTTTTTGCGGCTGACATAAATAAATACCAAACATTCACACGCGCTGGAGCTGGCGCTGTTGTGAAACACACACAAAATTAATTATTTTTGAAATACACCAGCGGCTGACACATATGACTTCGCAATAAAGCTGTTGACAGGCTTAAGCGAAATTCAATTAGAAAATATTGTCGCATGCCATAAAATGACGTGGTTTTTGCACACATGCGAGTAATTTTTATTTATGGCCAAAGTAAATAAACACTTAGCTGCTTATACAACATAAACTCTAATCATCACTGCGCCAAAATCTTTTATGAAACTTTAGCGCCCACGGCTGACACGGCTGGTGAGAAACATCCGCCAAAGACGTCGCAACTCCTCACACCAGCTGCGGGTTCATTGAAAAACAGCACAGCATTCCACCAAAGCGATTGCACCGAAATTAGCATCGCACATTTTTTTATGGCCAGCAAGCAGCAAGTGAGTGGCAGCCATGCCCAGCAGCACAGGCATGTTGCAGCAACAAGTTGCAATACAAGAAAAGCCAACGAGTAGCGAACCGCCAACAACCTGTAGACCTGGCTAGACGGCGGCAACTTTCCATTTTCAATTTTCGTACAGATTTTTCACCAACAACAGCAGCAACAACAACAAAAAAGTGTGTAAACAACAGCAGCACAAAAACCAGCCAACGAAAACGACTTTTCATTTTTATGAATCGCCGCCTGTTATGCGGCTAAAAATGTTGTTAGCCAACTGTTGTTGTTGCTATTGTTGTTGTTACTATTGTTGTTGTTGTTGCAATTTTGTTATTACCAATGTTGTGTTAGTTGTTGATTTGCTGTTGTTAGCAATTTTTATTGCCAATTCGGAAAATTGCATACGCAAGCCCCAAGTGCCAAACAAGTGACTCGCCTGAGCCGAGCCGAGCCGCGATCACCTCTAAGCCTCTACTATGTCGGCTTATTCCGTCAACAAGCAAATAATAAATTGCACGGCGTTAAGGCGAAAAGCCAAATAACTTGTTGTCCGTCTGCGTCTGCTGCTGTTGCTGCTGCGTGTTGCAGCAACTTGCATTTTCATCTTCTCACTTTTCAAATTTATGACCGCGCGCACAATTTTAGCAGACAAATTTTCCTGTCTGCCAAGTGTCGTGTGCGGGCCACTTTTAGCGATTATGTCTGTGACTGCGACTGCGACTACAGCCTGTCCAACGCATCTCCTTGGGGATAGTTTGTGTATTTTTATTGCTTTTATTTGATTGCTGTCTTTTGTTGCGTTGTTGTTGTTGCCTTAAATATTATTGCTTATTTGACGATGATTTTCCTTTCACAAAATTTGTAATCGCTTTCGTTTAGGTTTTTTCGCGGTGATTTTGTTTTTGTAGCTAGTAAAGTAGTGAAAATCACATTTTTCCACAATGTTTATTATGTTGCATTGCTGCTGCTGGCCAACCGGTTGTTGCAAGCTGCATTCACTTGTATAGCTTCATAAATTTGTGTTGAAATGAAAGCGAAATTTCGCAACGCTCATGACAATTTGTAAAGGGTGATTTTTTAAGAGCTTGATAACTTTTTTTAAAAATTTGCAAAATCTCATCGGTTCTTTATTTGAAACGTTAGATTGGTTCATGACATTTACTTTTTGAAGATAATTTCATTTAAATGTTGACCGCGGCTGCGTCTTAGGTGGTCCATTCGGAAAGTCCAATTTTGGGCAACTTTTTCGAGCATTTCGGCCGGAATAGCCCGAATTTCTTCGGAAATGTTGTCTTCCAAAGCTGGAATAGTTGCTGGCTTATTTCTGTAGACTTTAGACTTGACGTAGCCCCACAAAAAATAGTCTAAAGGCGTTAAATCGCATGATCTTGGTGGCCAACTTACGGGTCCATTTCTTGAGATGAATTGTTCTCCGAAGTTTTCCCTCAAAATGGCCATAGAATCGCGAGCTGTGTGGCATGTAGCGCCATCTTGTTGAAACCACATGTCAACCAAGTTCAGTTCTTCCATTTTTGGCAACAAAAAGTTTGTTAGCATCGAACGATAGCGATCGCCATTCACCGTAACGTTGCGTCCAACAGCATCTTTGAAAAAATACGGTCTAATGATTCCACCAGCGTACAAACCACACCAAACAGTGCATTTTTCGGGATGCATGGGCAGTTCTTGAACGGCTTCTGGTTGCTCTTCACCCCAAATGCGGCAATTTTGCTTATTTACGTAGCCATTCAACCAGAAATGAGCCTCATCGCTGAACAAAATTTGTCGATAAAAAAGCGGATTTCACATTTCGAACCGAACACTGATTTTGGTAATAAAATTCAATGATTTGCAAGCGTTGCTCGTTAGTAAGTCTATTCATGATGAAATGTCAAAGCATACTGAGCATCTTTCTCTTTGACACCATGTCTGAAATCCCACGTGATCTGTCAAATACTAATGCATGAAAATCCTAACCTCAAAAAAATCACCCGTTATTTGAAGGCAGGAATAGTGGGTTTTAATTGTCTTTTATGTACAAATTTTCGATATTTTCGATTTAGAAAGTGATCTACTGATATTCAATTCGATCAAATTTATCCGAATGGATATGAAATGACCTCCGGACACTTATTTTGACTTCAAAAATACCGTAAATGGTATCTTTCTACTTTTTAACCCGGAAACTAAAAACCGGAGGCAATTTCAAATCATTCCAATTCCGAAAATGTTGATATATTCGAAACAGAATTCAAATATTTTCTAATAATCGATAACTTATAGTCATGGATAAATTATATATATTTCTCGATCTTTTGTTCAGTTGGTTAATAGTAGCAAAATCTTAAAAATAAACGCCTCTCTAAAGTTAAGTTTCGAGATGTGTTCAAAAACTAATGGAAATTGTAAAATTTGAAATTCTATGGGTTTGGTTGATCTTCGTTGCTTGTTCGTAAATTCTTGACCAAAAGTACTTGGTCAGAAGTGATTTTCAATTCATTCCGATTCCGAAAAAAGGTTCCGTTTTCAAGTAGTTGCAATAATCGATAACTTATAATCATCGATTAAAATGGTTCTCCCCCAGTTTATTTTGTTGGCTGATTCATACTAAAAGAAATGCTGTCAAAATTGTATATTAACGAATAGGAACTATTTTGAAACCAACAACATTAATGTAATCGAATGAATAATTTTTTTTTTTTTTTTTTAAAACGAAAATTCCCGTTATTTTTTGAACACACCTCGTAGTTTCCAAAAACCCAAAATCTACCACTTCTCTATAATTATAAAAAATTATAATGCATTAGACACTAATTGCAATGAAACTTCAAATTAATTTCCTAAAATTATTAATTTATTTCGCATTGCACCCGAAAAGTGTTGCCTCATCATCATCATCGGCAAACAAAAGGAAGATCTCAAATTTGTTATTTGTATATTTGTACTCAATCGAATCACGCGAATTAGAGTAAATTGCTGCTTCCGCAAATCAGCTGAAGCGTAAATATCGGCTGCCAATCAGTCAGCCAAGCAAACAATTCAACATTTCATTTCCGTTTCGCTGGTTGAATAGGAAATTGCACCAAACGAGTAGCAACGCCGATGACGACGTGCGTTTCTGACACCAATCGAGTGAGTGAATGGTTGAACGGGTGAATGGAAACTGGGTGAATGTAATTAGCGACCTCAATAGGCGTATGCCTGCCAGCTATGTGTATTGATTGCTTGAAAGCGAAAATTAAAAATAAAAAAAAAGAATACAAAAAATTTCAAAATAAAAAATTAATTTAAAATAAAAAAAAAAAGAAAATAAAAAATGGAAAAATAGAAAATTAAAAATTAAAAAAGAAAAAATGAAGAATGTAAACCTCTAGGCATATTCTAATCACACCTGCAACGCATGTCAAGTTTTACTAATTATTTTTTGTAATTTTCTCTCTTTATTTGCAGGTGAGCGCAACGAATCACCACATAATTCATTGCTATTTAAACAGTTGTGAGTATATACTATAGGTTTTTAAGTCATTCGATATTTATTACTAAATTCTTCTTTGCTAGTTTTAGTTATTCTTTAACTGTGCTTAGCATATTTCACATATTTGCTGTCAAAGCGGCCTTAGTCGCTTGTTGTCCACTCAAAAATGCCAAATTATAGCCACTCAAACATAAATACTTATACTATCTCATACCTTCGCTTCAACGCTGTACCGTTAATTTCTGCATTCAAATGCCAGTCGCACTGTCTACTCGGCTGCCTTCGTCAGTTCAGTTAATTTTGGCGCTGCTGCATCAAGGTTAACTACATTTCGGCGCAAGAAACAAATATTTTGCCTCATTTTGGCTTTGTTTATCATTCACTTCTAATGTGCATTGATTGCCTGAGCAACAGGGAGAGAGAGCTACAAACTGAAACCACAAAGACAAGCAATTCGAAAGCGCAACAACCTAATTGATTACTGACTAATGGTGATTTAGTATGGCAGTGAGCAGTTAAGTGTAAACTAAGTACAGTGTTGGGCATGAAAATAGTACAACTCTGATAAAATTTTAATTTATTGAAAATTAATAAATATTTTTTTTCAATTTTAATTTCCAGCTTAATGGATTTTATAATTTTTTCTCTGAATATTAATTTTTTTTTATATATTACCTCTTCTATTACTTTGCCCAACACTGTAAAACCATGCACGCTATCTCTAACTTCGCACCCTATTTCTAATTTGGCATTTTGCCCTGCTAATGCCGCAGCTATTGTTGGCGTTGGAGTGCTAATTGTTGTTAAAAACATTGAACTTGAACCTTATCTTGCATACAAATTTCGTTATTCACAATTATGCTGCAGCCCTATTATATACAAGTATGTTTCTGTAGATTGAGTATATGAAATAGTTGCTGAAATACTCGTAAAGAGGTTAATCGTTCAGGTTTTTCTTGTTATTGTACATTTGCAACCTACATTTTGACATTATTTCTAAGCAAAGCCGAATAGGCTATATACGGTGTTGCTAGTATTATTAATCATTTAGATAAATTGTTGATTTTTTGTTATAAAATGAAAATTATTACTGAAAGCTGTGTAAGATCAGTAGGACAAAATGTCAGCAAATTGTGTCTTAAAGTGATTACCATTGCTTAAAAGCTTTCACTTGTTGTGTCGAGAGAAATTTTTCTTTATTGTCAAAAGCTCTATTTCATATTTGCTACATATTTCTAAGACAAAATATTAGAAAAAGCTTTCACAGTATATTTAATATTTAAATAACGAAAGCTTTTTCTTTCACTTTGAGCTTTAATTTTATTTTGGCAAAATTTTTAAAATGAAAGCTCAATATTTCTAAGATATTTATATAAAATATTTTTAAATATGCTTAATCTCATTACATTTTTATTTATATAATCGCCTTACTGAGCTTTCAGTAGTAAAACATGTGCTTTCATAGACCTAATGCTTACAACCGCTTTTCTGACCTTTGAGCACAAAAAGCTCAATTTGAGCTTTCAGTAGTAAAATGTAAGCTTTCATATGCTGAAAGCTTTCATTTCTAATAAGTGTATTTTCGCAAATGAAGTCTTCATTGACTACATGTGAAGTCATATGCAAATTACGTCGGCATAATGAAATTAATATTATGATCATTTGCAATTTGAATATGTTTTTCGCCTTATACAACCGCATGAGGTGAATTTTAAATGCGAAATTTTGTTTCATTTTGCTTTTTTTGTTTTAACAAACAGATAAAAATAATAATTTATACAGCCGACATGTAGCTGTAGCGTAACGGGCTTTATATAGCTGTAAACTACTACGACAATAAAAACAACACAAATGTCGTCGCTTCGGCGATAGAGTAGAGAGGTAAATGTTTTGCAGCGCGACGTGTTGGTCAGCGCCAAATATTGGCAAAACGTTAAATCGATTTTATATAAATGTGTGCCAAAGCTGATTGGAATTCTTTTATTATGCAAACGCGTATAAAAGTCGTAAATTGCAGAAGCAGAAGCAATCGAAATGGATGAAACTCGAGCAACAACAGCAATGATGTTGATAAAAAAATTCGCATAGCAGTAAAAATAGTTGTTTCAAATTGTTGTTGTTTTTAAATTTAATGAAAAAATTTGGGTTGCTCAAAGCGACTGCTTGCCGACTGATCGGCCGCTTTGCAACTGCACTGACGCCAAAATGATTTGTTAAACCTAAATAACAACGCCAAATTGTGGCAAATAAATTACAAAAACAAAAAAATTATAAAAAAAACAGCACACAATGAAAAGAAAACGTTCACCAACACCATTCATCGGTGTTCGACAATCGACAAATAACATTCTGCATTCAACATTCAACATTCGACATTCACCATGAACAACAGCCGCACCGTTGTACAAATAATGTGTGGCCTTTTAACAATATTTTATGTGTTCTTCTCACATTTCTTTTGTCTGCGCTTCTTTCGTTGTTCATGTTCTGTTTTGTGCGCATGCGTGCGCTCTTGTGTACGCACAATTGTGTTGACTTAGCTGCGCTCTTAATTTATGTCAAAATACTGTAAAAGCGAATGTGTGACTAAAACGGCCACACAACTAAGCTACCGAATGCGCCTATAATTCGACACACAATCGAAGTGGCGACTGCAAAATAATTTGTTTTTATTTGCTGTTTCTTTTTTTGCGGCGAGAAGAGAAAATGTAAGCTGTTTTTAATCATTTGTAGCCAAGCTGGTGGCTATTTCATCATTAATTCATTTGTTTTGAAATATGAAATTTGCATTATTTCTGGTGTGAAAGCTTCATAAAAGCACGAAGGAAATTTTAGCGTAAAAGATCGGAAACTCGAAATTGCTTGAACATTTTGAATACATATAAAAGATAACAATGAATTAATTTAAATTTTTTATGCAATTTCTGCAAAAGCTTTACATTCCAGCAAGCTTTTATGTAGCTTAAAGCTTAAAACACCATTCATATTAGGTCTACAACATTGCTTCCGCCGTTTTTTTGTAAATTTAAGGCTTTTTTCACTTAGGACAGCCTCACCGTTCGTATCCTAAGGCATTCGATGAGCCTCAGCCGCGCTTTTCTCGGAATTAAAAAAGAAAAGCAAAATTTCCCGCAAATGTCGAGAATTCGGCTCAAAAGTGTCATTTTCAGTTGAGAATAAGTTTGGGATGCAAACAGATCTCTACAAATATTTTGTTGGGTTCATGTTGACACAAATGTCCAAGATCGATATAAAACGATTTAATCGATTTAATCGACCAGTGCTTGACCCTAGAGACATATTATATGACAGAACCGCAATTAAGCTTTAGTAAAAGTTTAGTACCATTTGTAAATTCTTTATCCTTTCTAAAAAGCTATTTTAAGTTCATAGAAAGCTTTAACATAGAGCTTTAACCTACGAAATGCTAAGCATGCTTCAAATCCAGAACACTCTACATTGTAAATTTATCGTCATGTTTGCTTTATTAGTCAAAGCGCCTTCTCTGATTAAGTTTCTTCTTCTTCTTGACTGGCGTAGACACCGCCAAACTGATTAAGTTTAGTTGATTTATTTTTAATTACAGTTAAATGTGACAGTTGTATTTAAAAGATTCAAAAAAGCTCTAGAGACATCAAAAATTTGTTTTATTGACGAACCAATAAATCACTCAGTTTTTTATAATAAAAAAATCTCAAATTCCATCACTACTATGTAAGCAGCTTCAAGCGATTTTTATTGCTTCACCCAATTGTTGCAACAAAATGCTTAATTGCAGCACTCGTAAAAGCTTTTTTTTCATTTCTTGTTATGTTTTTTAAGTGCCCATTTAACTTTTTATGCAACACACACATTTTTTATTATTATTTGCTTTTGAGGATTTCTTCTCACTTCACGACGTGTGTGTTTTGAGCCCTTTTGAGCTATCTTTTTTTCTCGCTCCAAATATTTGATATGTTAATGCAATCGCCATAATGACTTTAGAGGTAACGCGTCTGTGTGTGTTTAGGACATACATGTAGTTGTTACTGTTGTTGTTGTACGCATTAGCTGTCAGTCTCTACGAAAAAAATTTGTATTATTTCCAAAGCTGCAAGCTGCAACATCAAAATTTAGTTGTAAATTGAGTTGAAGGTGATTTATAATGATTATCGCATTTTGTACACATTGAAGGCCGATCAAGTTTGTCGCTTAAGTCTTTAGTTGTTTATATCTGAAGTGTTGTATATTAAGTTTGTCACGAAGTTTGTAACACCCAGAAGGAAGCGTCGGAGGCCCTATAAAGTACTATAAAGTAAATGATCAGTATGTTGAACTGAGTCGATTTAGCCATGTCCGTCTGTCTGTCTGTCTGTATATATACGAACTAGTCCTTCAGTTTTTAAGATATCGTTTTGAAATTTTGCAGATGTTATTTTCTCTTCAAGAAGCTGCTCATTTGTCGGAACTGCCGATATCGGACCATTATATCATATAGCTGCCATACAAACTGAACGATCGGAATCAAGGGCTTGTATGGAAAACTTCCGCATTTTACAACATATCTTCACAAAATTTGGTCTGAGTTATTTCTCATAGAAATAATTTAATCTCCGAAAAAATTGTTCAGATCGGTTCACTATAACATATAGCTGCCATACAAACCGAACGATCGGAATCAATGGCTTGTATGAAAAACTTCCGCATTTTACTACATATCTTCAAGCAATCTGACATAGATTACTGCTTAAGGTAATAATATAATCTCCGAACAAATTGTTCAGATCGGTTAACTATATAATCTTAATGCTACTAGCAAACAACCCGGCTAAAAAGAATAAGTAAAATGGTTTTCTTTTTTTTTACTCACTTTTTCTTACATCTTAGATTTGCTTAAACACATAGTTACTAAAAAAATGCACCTGTGAAGGGTATATTAACGTTTTTTCTTGTTTTTCAAATATTTATGAAGGTGTTGGCTTAATTGCGTACAAGACATGTTTGTAGATTCTTTAAAAAGCTAAAAAAAATATTAGCTTTTGAAATCGTAAATCAGAGGAAAATGGTCTGATTTTAGAAATTATTGAGGAGAACTATTTTAGGTGAAAACAACATTACAGTATATTAAAGCTCCCCCAAAAATCTATATTCGAAAAATTTATGATTTTTTTGCTTTTATGTATGAAAAATCATCTCAAACCAACAACAAATTTACTCAAGTTGTTTTCATCAAGCAAAAATTAGGTTAGATTTCACTTCAGCCACAACCACAACCACTACCTGTGCTCTTTCGCTTACATTGTATCAAGCTGTCACCTCTTTCATACTCCATGATAGTAAATTATGCTATCTTATCAGCGACGCTAGCAAACGAGTCACCATTACCAGCATGGTAACCATGCAAAACAACGGCAACAACTCACAGACAGTTATGCAGGCAACAAGCGTTGGCCAGACAGGCGGCTAGTGGCTGCAACGCCATCTTCATCATTTGTGTCAGTTGTACGCAATAATCAAAATCGATCAAATTTTTATCTAAACAGGAAGAATTCAATAACAACGCCAGCGATGGCAACAAAGCGGATAGAGGAGAGGCAAAAGTTAGCAGAAAGCCAAGCACATATAAATACCAACAACAACAAGTCAGCAAAGGCATGACAAAATAAAAGTAAATGTCGAAGCGTGTGTGGAAAAAAACGTCTAGGCTGCCTGCAAGGCCTGGCTTCCCGCCTTTTCTGCTACACTGTAGTACATATGTATGTGTGTGTGTGTATGCGCCAAATCACAGCAGACACAAATCACTAAGATTATTTGTTGCTTGCTGCTACTGTTTGCGCCAGCAGCAGTGCACACACACACACATGCATATTGCGCTTTGAATTTTTAATATTTTTACTTGCAACAAAAAGTGGCAATAGACAGCAGAGCGCAAGGAGTGTGCCTGCTGCCTTAGCTTTTGTTGCAAGTGTGTGTGTTTGTGTGTTGCTTAGCCACTTTGGGCCTTAAGGCCATAAACCACTGCAATAACTGCAACTAAAACAACAACAATAATAGCAATAACCGAGTGTGGCAACCAAAACAACAAATGACGACCAGCCAGGCCAGCGTGCCAGTAGCTGCTGCTTGCAACAACAGTAGCACCATCAACATTGGCAACTCTAATGAAATTCCATTTAGGGTCTAACATGCTGCCACAAAAGGCGGTTTCGCTTTCGCCTGAAATGGACGAAACGCGCAAAAGAATATAAAATGAAGCGCTTTATTGGCGACTGCTGAGGCCAACGGTTGACTAAAGCACTAAAGTGCAAAAGCAGCAAAAGGAATTCGCAGGTTTGCTGCAGTTCGCTGGCTTGTTGTTTTTGTCCTTGTTGTTGTGCTTGCTGAGATTTTCTGCTTTTTTTTGCAAAACTGCAATAAGTCTCGCGTGCTGCTTGGCTTGTGTGTTGATTTACTACTCTTTTTGTTGTTGTTGTTGCGAATATTTTTATTTCAAACTGTACATAAATCATTTTTACGTTCGAGGTTTGGCTAAAATAGCCTTTTATTTTGTAATTTCTGGTAGTTTTTAGTGTTATTTTTATTTTCGAAATTTTCTGAATTTAAATTTGAGAGTTTGTACAATAATTTTGCACTCAGCTGTACTTTGTTGATACAAAGAAAGGTTTGTATACTTAAAAATGTAAATTTTAAAGCTAAAAAAATTAAATAATTTTCAAAAATTGCTACAAAAGAGTTTTCAAATGTCTGTAGACACACATAGTTATATATTGTGTTGTGTTCAAAAAATAACGGGAATTTTGGTTTTTTGAAAAATTTTGTTTTCATTCATTTTTTTTGACAATTGAACTTTCCAAAACCGTAAAATTTTAAATTTTGAAATTCCTGTTGTGTTCAAAAAATAACGGGAATTTTGGTTTTTTGAAAAATTTTGTTTTCATTCATTTTTTTGACAATTGAACTTTCCAAAACCGTAAAATTTTAAATTTTGAAATTCCCGTTATTTTTTGAACACATTACGTACATATAAAATCACATGAAGAATGTGCATAAAATCGTGTAAAAAACACGGTAATGAATGCTTTGAGTAGCCGGCAACCACTTGAAAAGTTGGTCAGCAATTGTAAATATTTGCTAAAGCGCTAAAACGTGCTGTGATGTATGTTAAGGTGGCTTTTATGCAGCTGAAATACAGCGGAGACACAGTGGTGAATCGATGATGTGACAGTAAATAGCAGAAATGGTCGCAGGAGGCAAGCATCTAGTGAGAATAGCCGCCAGCACGTTGAGCGTTGAGAACAGCAAATGTTTAGTAAAGAAAATATCAACGCGAGAAACATGGGTAATCATAATAATTTTCAGTGACTAAGCGAAATGCATGATTAAATGGGCAACAAAAGGCGAAGTGAAAGAGTCGAAAAACGCACAGCAGCACAACTGGCTTAGTGCCTGAAAGAGTTTGTGCGCATGCGCATGTGTGGCAGCTTAAACAGGTGTGTGTGCGTGCGTCAATAGCTGCGTACTTAACTATTTTATATAGAAATAACGCGTTGTGTGCATATGCTGTGATGCGTCAAATTGAGAAATGATGATGATTGTAATTTTTAATAAACAATCTTTAAATGCATGCCGCACGCACATAAGCGTTTATCGAGTGGCTGAGTGAAAGAAGAAATGCATTACAAAATGGCCGTAAATGATTGCCGAAAAAGACACACATAATGAATTTGAAAAGCAACAATTACGCCAAATCAGTGGCCAGTGGCACCAGCAACAGTAGCAGTGCAACGTCGCGCCTGTGAGATAGAAAATTGTTGAAATTGTTGAAAAATGCCTGAAAATATTTAACTTTTTAATTTTCTTTCTTTCTTGCGTACGCTTTGTGCAGTCAGGTTTCCTCATATACGTGCCACAAGCGCATAACTGCTAGTAGAAAAGAAATTAAAAAGATTTACAAAAAAATAAAAATAATTTTCATGCGTTGCATGCCACATTTTGTGAATTTATACAGTGTGAGAAGTGTTAATACCATTATATGTGCGTAAAAACTCGTAAATTGTTAATTGAAATGCTGTGAAAAATAGGTGAAAAAAAAATTTAAAAAAGTATCAAGATAGGCCTAAAGCGCTATAACCAAAGGCAAGCTCTCATACTTACCCAAAATCTGCATTTTACTAGGTATATTCAAAAAATAACGGGAATTTTCTTTTTTATTTTAATTATTCATTTGTCTACATTAGTTTTGTCGCTTTCAAAGTAGTCTCCTTTCGATATAATTCACTTATGCCAAACATTGAAAGACTTCAAGGCTAAAGTTTTGGGAAAGCTTTTGGCTCTTTCAGCTATTTTTCGTATCTTAAAACAACGGTCCTTTTTGGAAATTGGAAAAATTCACAAGGAGTCATGTCCAAGAAATTTTAAATTTTACAAATTCCCGTTATTTTTTGAATACATCTCGAATAGTTTTCAGATTTGAAACAACTTTGGTTTCTTTTATATTTGTATTGACTGCAATATTTTCAAGGCTTTCTTGCACAATCAAGAACGAATAAAAAGCACAACAACTACAATGTGGCATGATAGACAGATTTTTTGTTGTTGCCTCATAGCAAAGAGAAGAAGTGTAAGCAACTAAAGACATTCGATTCAACGACTCATCTTCATTTTATAGCGTTTTTATAGCAACTCATTTACTACAACTTAAACCATTTTTTATTTATTCTATAAATCAAAGCGTACACCCATTATGTGATTGAACTTAAATAAATCACATTCACGCTGCGCATGCGCGTTTACCACTTAAAGTCGCTTATTTACCGTCATTGACGTATTTATTGTAATCACAACAAAAGCCACACGTAATTTAAGCGCGTTTAAGCTGCATTCCAGTTTTATCATATAATTGCTGTTGTTGTTGTTGTCCACATATTTGCTTAGTTATGACGCCATAAATTAGTGTGTAATAGTCGCAGCAGCGCGCTTGACTATTCAACAGTTCATTTGAGTTCGTCTCCATTGAAGTCTTTTGTTTTTTCACAGCCACAACTCTGTTATGGCATCGCTGTGTCTGTCGCTGTGCGCTCTCTGGCTGGGTTGATACGCATATTAAATAAGGCATATGATTATATTTGCTGCGATAACATCGCACATGCACGGCCCATTGTATTGCTGCTGAGGCTGTGGTGTTTGGAAAAAAAATAGCGAGCGTGTTATTTATTTTGACAGCTCAAAGTCAATGTTTGACTGTGGTATGCTATGGCTACGGTCATAACTGCTGTTAACTATAACATTATATAATGCTAATAAGCATAGAGGAAATGATTTGTTGGACATAAAATTTGATGGGGAAATTTTCATAATTTAAGTGGTTTGCAAATGATTTGTAATAATCTATATTCTTATATAGTTTCTATCTCTCTTTATCTCTATCTCTATTTCTATCGCTCTCTCTATCTGTAGTTTCAACCATAATAATCAAAAATCTTCTTGATTTAAGTGATTAGGTTCTTCTTATTCTTCTACAGTTTCTATCTCTCTTTATCTCTATCTCTTTCTATCGTTCTCTCTCCTCTATCCATATCTCTCTCTGCAGTTCATAGCTATCAAAAATTTTCATGATTTAAGTGATTAGGTTTATTCTTCTACTGTATGTCTCTTTCTATCTCACTCTATCTCCCTCTCTTTCCATATATCTTACTATCTATATATCACTTTCTGTGCAGGAAATGATTGATAGTTTAATCTTAAAAATTTTCTCTCTCGCTCTTTTTCTATCTCTCTCTCCCTCTCGCTCTCCCTCTTACTCTTACTCTTAACAAAGCCAAAGGCAAGTTAAACATACCAAACTTAAAGCATCTCTTCTTATTCTGACTTATTTAAAGGATCAATTTGTCTCTGAAGTTTACTCAAAAGATATATGTAGAAGGATACTTTAGAAACTATAGTACTGAATCTTTTCTTATAAGTGAAATGAGTCCAACGATCTATTCCTACGATCCTTAAAGTATAGCTGATAGCTCGAGCTTTTACCAACTTTGCTTCAAGACACATAATAACTACTGACTCTTCAACCAATCTACAACAAAATCATTTTCTGTTCCCAAGACGTTTAGGCTTATATTCCTGAAACTGGCCCGGATTTTTATACAACCAAACATTGTTAACCTCAAAATGATTTGGGATATATGCTTTTCCTCACACTACAACAACAACTACAATAAATCCGTTTTATTTATAGATCTTCTTAGCTGTTCCCGGGCCATTTTTCTATTACTTCTACAACTTTGCTTCTGCCGTTTGTTTTGTAAATTTAAGTTGTTTTGTATAAAAACAGTTACAAATATCGATAAGCCTCAGCCGCACTTTTTTTTGGAATTAAAAAAGAAAAGCAAAATTTCCCGCAAATGTCGGGACTTCGGCTCAAAAAGTGACATTTTCAGTTGAGAATAAGTTTGGGATGCAAACAGATCTCTACAAATATTTTGGTGGCTTAATGTTGACACAAATATCCAAGATCGATAAAAAACGATTTAATCGACCAGTATTTGACCCTAGAGACATCTATTGGAAAACGGCGGAAACGACAAAGTTGTAGACCAATAAAAAAAACTACGTCGAGAGAAATTAATTTTTATCAGTATATCCTATCTGGCAACACCCTCATAATTGTATAAAGAACTTTACAGTTCAGTTGATTGAATTGTTCTTCGATCAATTCTTTTTTACTATATGTAGTCCCTTAATGTGGGCACGTTACTTTGTTTTAATCCCCATATTAGCTTTCGGTCTATTATTAAATATTATTGAAAAATCGCCACATGCATAATTAATTACTTTTAGACATTGTTTCAGCAGAGAAGGCTTTCAGCACATTCTAAAGCCTTATTCAAAAATTACAAAAACAAAAAGAAGTAACCTACTCACTTTAGTTTTGTGAGTGTTTTACTTGTGGTTTGTTTGTAAGCCACACACCAAAGCCTAATTTGAAGCCACAACAGCTTAATAATATGCAAATTTTATTACATCGGTGCTTTATTTTATTAGTATTACTATCATTGTTATGTTTTTTCGATTCCTCTTTGTTTTTTATTTCATTATTACTACAATTTGTATTTTGTGCTGTGCTGGCTCACTTCTTTCGATACAAAGGCTCACAACCGCTCGCCCTCTTCGTTAGTTGTATTATGTGACATTGTCTGTTGATTAAATAGCTTATTCAATAATTATATTGTATTCACAGGCACTACCGTTAATTTGTTTTATACACAATTTTTGAAAGTTTTGTCGCATTGTCAAATGATGTGTTAAATTTGTTCAATAGTCGCGTGTTAAATGCGCTTTTGTTCGCTTTAGAGAGGTATATAAATCAGAGTTCGAAAGTATTCGCAAGCTTTTATGAAACTGAATAGACGGACTTGTGTGTTAAAAATGAAAACAAAAGCTACTGATTTACAGGCTGTAAAGTGAAAGACATTTGTTAGAGGCTTCAACTCAGGTAGCAAAATTAGAGTTTGTTAACAGCGGTTGGCGCTTAAAAGCATGAAAAAATTTAGAATCTTACTCAGCGAACTGCAAACATAATTAAAATATGATTTCTCGATGAATTCTAAGAAATAAAGTGTGTTTTAATGCAATAATCTTAAATGTAGTAAAAAAAAGTGATATAAAAGAAGTGTTCAAAAACTAACGGAAATTTCAAAAATTTCAAATTTTAAGATGTGTTCAAAAAATAACGGGAATTTCGAAAACTTCAAATTTCACTGGTTTGAAAATATTGGGATTGTAAAATTGTTTTTTATTATTTTTTTTCAAAAATGAAAATTCCCGTTATTTTTTGAACACACCTCATACTGAAAAATATAATATTTTGTTATTATTTTCTCAAAATTCCCACAATATTAAATACAAATTCATTTTGAATCGCTTACTTTGCCCCAAATAACCAATTGTTATGGTGAAAACTAATTTTCCAACACAAAATGCAATTAATCTGAGCTACATTACAAAGCTTCCTACTGTTTTTGCTATAAAAATATTTTCTCAAGACAAATACATACCAATAAATTCCATTAAATTTGAGTTCTCACCATATTGACTTGCGCTCTGACTTATCTTTTTGTTTATTTTTTCGATTTTCCATATGCAAAGCGCTTCAATTAACATTTTATGCTTCGATTTGGCAAGCAGCAATTACAGCAAGTAAATGCAAAACAAATAAATTCGAAGAAGTAACATATGAGTGGATATTACGTGGCATACATAGCACACATAACATAACTTAACATACTTCAAATACAAACATGTTCAGACATATTTACATGATCAACTGGGTGTTGCCAGCTGTCTTAGCAGCAATATTGTGTCTTCATAATTATTATTATTTTTTTCACATTAATTTGCACTTTGCTGCTGCGCACGTACAAGAAATGTAATTGAATTCGAAATTTGCTTGACCGCGGCACTCATTCCCAACGAAGGCGCTCTAAGCGCCTGTAAAAGAATAATACTAGCGTAAATCTGTTTACATAAGCAGCTATGTATGTAAGAATGTAAGAAATTACATATTAAATAGTTAAACTCTTTTTGTACCATTGTTGGTGTATGTGCGCGCGTTCATAACTATGTATGCAAAATAATCAGGTGTGCAACAAGTCAGCAGCCGGCAAGCAACATACAATTAGCATGTCAGTAGCGGGCAACAACAACACTACATTTTATAATAAATATAAAAAATAGTTTTAAGTTGTATACTTTGTGTATTACAAAGCAACAACAACAGCAATACAGCGAGTAAAACCGAAAATAATTGACAGCCAAGCAATTTTAATGCCAATCATCATGGCAAACATTACATATTTTTTTCCTAAATAAACAAAAAAATGCAAGAAAACAACAACAACAACTATTTTTACGCAATCGAATTCCAAAAATTTGTAGGTTTGTGCTTAACGCCTTGCGGCAAAATAACGCACAAACCAACCACCGCCTTGAGTTTAGCCAAGTTTGTGCCTTAAGTCTTTTGCGTTTTGGTGGGTGGCTACATTTGATCGATGTTTAGGGCGGCAGAGAGGCGCATCAATGGCAATAATTAATGTTATTTCTAATTGCATAACAATCAGCGTTAATATGTTAAACTTTATACAAAAACAATAACAACAACAATTACAAAAAAGTGCGAAATACTGCAAAAGCAAAGAGAGAAAAATAAAAAAGCAAAAAAAAAAAAAAAATACAAAGAAAGCAGACATCATTATAAGTTAATCAACTTAAGAGGCCTTTGACTGTGCAGCGCTAACACAATAGCAACAATAACAACAATGAGACGAGGACTTAGTGCGCAACAAGTGTTTTGAGGCATGCAATGCAGTCGAGCTGAAAAACAAAAGCACACACAGACAACAACAAAAATGAAACATTTAAGTTTTTGTTGCATGCAACTTTTTTTTGCATCTTCTGCCACACAGCTTGATCTTATATATATGCAGTTGCAGGTGTTGCTGCTTGCATTGTTGTCTGTGTTGTTTTAGTGCATTTAGTCATTTGATTGTCTGTGCTTTATTTGCATGTCTCAAGAGTGTTTTGCCACCATTTAGGTATTCTTCAGGTGTTGCATACAACATAAGTGCCTATAATAACAACAAAAACAGCTACGCTATCGATCATTATGACACAATGGATACGCTTACAACGCGAAAGAGATGCTGATGTTGCATACGCTGCGTAAGTTTGTCACGAAGTTTGTAACACCCAGAAGCAAGCGTCAGAGGCCCTATAAATATATATATATATATAAATGATCAGTATGTTGAACTGAATCGATTTAGCCATGTCTGTCTGTATATATACGAACTAGTCCTTCAGTTTTTAAGATATCGTTTTGAAATTTTGCAGATGTTATTTTCTCTTCAAGAAGCTGCTCATTTGTCGGAACTGCCGATATCGGTCCACTATATCATATAGCTGCCATACAAACCGAACGATCGGAATCAATGGCTTGTATGGCAAACTTCCGCATTTTACTACATATCTTCACGAAATTTGGTGTGAGTTATTGCTCATAGAAATAATTTAATCTGCGAAAAAAATGTTCAGAACGGTTTACTACATCATATAGCTGCCATACAAACTGAACGATCGGAATCAATGGCTTGTATAGAAAATTTTCGCATTTGACGTGGTATCTTCACGAAATTTGACATGGATTACTGCTTAAGGTAATAATATAATCTCCGAAGAAATTGTTCAGATCGGTTAACTATACTCACTTACTTTTTCTTACGTCTTTAGATTTGCTTAAACACATAGTTATTAAAAGAAATGCACCTGTGAAGGGTATATTAGCTTCGATACAGCCGAAGTTAACGTTTTTTTATTGTTTTTGTAATATTTTGGTTTTTGTGGATGAAATTTTTCTTGTCCAGGAACCAACAGAGATGCAGCTAATTACCCAAGTGGTGTGGTAACACAGGTGTCTTGTAATACTTTCGCTTCCCGGCTCCTAGAACTGATCACAAGTCTCCTCTCAAAGGATTATTGAAACATTTCGGAAATCATGATCGAAATCCACTAACTTCGAATATGACACTGCTTCCTCTACAAAATTAACTTAAGTTCGACTGCTGTTTATTGTGGTCCGAGAGCTGAAGTCCTACTTGTAAGTCCCCTTTTTTCACGTTTTCGAATTCGAATATGTATAACCTACCACTTAATGGGTCTTGCAATATATACACTTCTCAAGTTTAGCGCGTAATATACCCATCATCAAGTCAAACTGACGTCCAATGACAGCGTATACTTTAGTGACAACAAAAAAAAAACACGAATTGTTCCTATATTCACTCAAGCAATCATTCGAGTAAGAATTTCAACTTAAGTTCAGTTCTGCTGGCATTCAACAGCCAGTTGGCGGCGGTAACAACTGTTGCTGTAATTGTTGTCGCTTTGTAAACTTACTTTTTAACTGTACGCTGCTGCTGCTCGTCAGAGTGCAGTTACACGCGTTGTGCGCGAAGCTCATTTTGATGTTGCTGGTGTATTGTAAGCGCATTTCTTAGCCATCATTTAGTTGTTCCCGTAATTTTTTCGCTACATTTTTCACAAGTTAGCTGGTTGTTTTTTGTTTTTGCTTTTGTTTTGCCCATTTCTGTTGTCAAGTCATCAACATTTGTTACGGCTGTTGTTATTGTAGCTGTCGCTGTTGCCTGTTGTTGTTGCCTCTTGTTACTGCTGTTGCCATTGCTGCTGTTGTTTCTGTGTATTTGCCATATAGCGCTTGACCTAAACATTCGCGAACATCTGTTAATGCTATTATTATGTGGTAACTGTTGTTGTTCGATATCGGTATTTATTCAAGTGCTGTGTGCAGCATTGAGTTGTTTGTAACTGTGTCTTTTTTTTCTACTGCTACTGCTCGCAGGTGTTTAGTATTGTGGCGGTTGTGTTTTTTGCTAAGGCATTGGTAACAAGTACTTGAACAGCAAGCAGTCTTTTTGTATTGCAAATGCCGTATTATATTGTAAGTGAAACAATTTAATGATATGTATTAGAAATTGCAAACAAAATAAACTGTTCCCATAACTGAGAACAGTTTTTTAATTGAAAATTTACTCTAATAGCTGTTAACATCTCTGCTTAGGTGGTAAAAATACTATTAAAGCCTTTTACAAACTGTTCCCACAAAGTGGGAAGAGTTAATTAGTGTTGATTTTAGCTTTATAAGCGTATAAATATGATTTAAAGCAAGTAGTACTTATTAGCTCCATTAAATAATCAACTTATACTGCAAAACGTAGCAAATAATTATACAAATGCCTAAATAATTGTTTAATTGTAGCACCTAAGTTAAACATGTATTTAAAAGGTGCACCATTTCTCGCAGTGTTGCAATTTTAGTACAATTTCTTGCCGCATTTCTCCACTTTTTTCGCATTCGAGTAGCTTTCCATTATACAATAAGTACTTGCCAATATTTGTATGCAACTCTCACCGCTGTCAGCCCATATTTGTAAATCACTTAAACAACTCGCCAGCGGCAATATTGACAGGCCGACCAGCCAGCCTGCCTTTAGAGGTGAGGAGCAGGGTGCAGCCTTGTGCCTTAGAGAGCCCAGCGATTTACCAATTTTGGTTAAGACGCGGCCACAGCGCCCGTGGCAACACACCAAACATCAACAATCAAATACACTTAGGGCTGGGTTAGCAAGCGATAGTCGCGCTAATGGCCGCCAATTGCTGTTGCCACTGCTGCTGCCGTTTGTCTGCATTGCAACACGTGCATAGTATTGTGTCTAATGCCAATTGTGTTTGGCGCTGTTGTTGTTGTTGTTGGGCAATATTATTGCATTTGTTCTTGCAGATAATAATTTTTATTGTTGTTGTGTTTTATTTCTGCTTGGTGTGGCAATAGCGCACTGGTCGCTCCTTGTTTGCGAAATTCGCGCGAAATACCCGACGCATGCGCGTGCGCACGTTTTCGCCACAAATGG
The DNA here is from genome assembly GCF_028554725.1 of Zeugodacus cucurbitae. Classification (NCBI taxonomy): domain Eukaryota; kingdom Metazoa; phylum Arthropoda; class Insecta; order Diptera; family Tephritidae; genus Zeugodacus; species Zeugodacus cucurbitae. The sequence goes on from NC_071671.1 coordinate 2,086,116, forward strand.
AGTTATCAACCAAAAGTGTCTTCATTGCATAAACACACACACACACGTGCGTACTCTGGCTTAATGGCAACGCTATTGTCTGCACATGACTTGCCACATCAATTGGTTGGCGTAATTTTCCAAGGAAAATGTTTGCACGCTTCTGTAGCCGCTACTGCCACATAGCCGTTGCACACTAATGTTGCATGCAACATGTGTTGTCTGCGCACTTATTTTGTGCGTAGTTGTCAGCGCTATTTGTGATTGCAAACCGCTCGCTTACATTTGCCATTGGAACTAATGAAGAGCGCAATATAACACATGTACAATGAACAACTGCAACAATAAATTGCATTATAGCAAGGAAAGTCAGAAGAAAAAATGGCAACAACACCAAATAACTTTGCAATACACAAGAGGCAGCGATGCACGCGTAGGGGCTGCAGTTAAGGCCTAAACACTTATTAGACATGTTTGGCTGGGCAAGTGGAAGGAAGTCAAGACAAATGCATTGGCAATTGTTGGGCTGTAATGCGATGCAAGAGCTGCAACTGTTGTCGCTAGAGATTTTATGGAAAATAGCGAATATTAACAACACACTACAATAATACAACCTTTTATTTTAATCATTTCAGTACCTTAGATGTTTTCGAAGTTGTTAAACTTAAACCATTTTGCCGAAACCAAAAATTTAAGACTGTTCCTACTTAATTAGAAATAAAACTGATAGTTAATATAGATAATAAAAGTTACTGTTTATTACTTGAAACACAAAAAATCACAAAATTTAACTGTTCCCACATACTGGGAACAGTTTATAAAATATGCTGGTAATTTTACTAAGCAAAGCTAACGATATTTGAATACGTAAAAAAGTGTTATATTGAAATAGGAAGATATAATTGTTATAATCTATGCTTTCATTAACTTTAAACTGTTCCTAGCTACGAAAAACAATTAGTAGTATACCATATTATATATTTCAAAGTATTCTTCATTTAAAATTATTATTTAGATTATATTTAACTGCATTTCTCTTAATTTAAAACTGTTCTCAGTGCGAATATTAACATTCTTCACCTCCTTATAGCCACAATTTAATTGTTTTTGAACTTATATTATATATTCCAAAGCATTTTTCGTTCAAAATTATTATTTAGATAATATTTAACTGCATTTTTCTTAATTTTAAACTGTTCTCAGTGCGAATATTAACATTCTTCACCTCCTTATAGCCACAATTTAATTGGTTTTGAACTTATATTATATATTCAAAAGCATTTTTCGTTCAAAATTATTATTTAGATAATATTTAACTGCATTTTTCTTAATTTTAAACTGTTCTCAGTGCGAATATTAACATTCCTCACCTCTTTACAGCCACAATTTAATTGGGTTTTGAACTTCAAAAGCGTTTTTATAGTAAATACCTTATATAAATCCATTCCCACGCATTTCAGCCGCCAGCGTGCACTATTTTTAAACCCGTCAATCGCAATTTTCCAACCATTATTTGCTACGGATGCATATAAACTATTTCCATAAAATTACTACATGCCACTTAATGTTCGAAAAGTTGAAATACCACTTCTGTACTTTTGCTTTGGTCATTATTATTACAGTTTTTTGCTGCTGCTGCTTTTGCTCCATTTGCAAGGCATGCGCGTTGTTGACATTTATTTTTACCGAGCTCTCATCAATTGAGAAATTGTTGGATGCAATTAAAAAAATTACATGTACGTGCCATAACATTTACCATGACCGCGTGATGCGAACGCCTGCGCTTGCTAACATATATAAATACCCCGATGCAGGCCGACTGACTATCCATCATGCGATTTAGTGTGACGGCACATATGTGTATGTTTGTGGCAAGCATAAGTGGCACACTAATGCTGCGCCAAACTGGAACACACGAGCTTGCTTGCCACTGATAACAGCAGAAGCGTGCGCGACTTCATAGAAAATTGACAGCATCGCCACTTGCATGCCATCACATCAGTCAGCCATCAGCCGCCATCTTCAGCGCTACTTCATCCTTCAACACACGAGCAAACAGGCGTTACTGCTATTACAATGCCTTTTGTTGTTGGTTTACTAGACTAGTGTGCTGATACCGCTGCGAATTCTTCATCCTGTGCTGATGACGGTGATGATGCCATCAGTTGCGCACAGTCCAGCCAGCAAATCCTACTCAGCGCCTAAGAACAGTCTAAAGCAGTTGATGGCAGTCAATAATTTTCGCTGCTGATCTGGTTTGCTTTCTTCTTCTACTTTGCTCAAACGCTTGCCAACGCGTTCCATGGAAGTTATAAACACAGAAATGTTTAATAACATATATCATTCATGCGCTTACAACAAATACGAGTATTTGCGCCAGCGCATCGTGATTGGGAGGGCAAAACTGCTGCGCTTGTTCGAAACTACTCTACATATTACAGGCATGCCATGTAAGGGTGTGTGTGTGTGCGTGTAGGTAGCTAATCGTTTATCTTTTCGTAACGTAGATCATTGAGTAGTGCTCGGTGTCGATTGCCAAGTCGTTGCGAAATCGCAAAACGCTAATGATACGATTTACTTGGTATGTGATTAAGATGCGAAGACAAGATGCAAATGTGTACATATGTAGCTAAGTGCCATCTATGTATACAGTTGTACATATGTACCACTAAGTGCTTTAAAGCAAGCGCACACACACTCAACGCTCTTCGAAGTTAAAAGTTTATTGCTTGTTTTTACTTTTCTGTTTACAAATAGGCATAAGAAGTGGAAGAGTGAAATAACAAAAACATATCGAATAAACTATAACGAAAGGGAAGTGTTAAAAGTTATGCGAACATCATTAAATCTTATATGCATGATAATTACGCGATTTGAATGAATTAGGCTGAAGAGAACATTTTAATATGAACAGTTTTTGAGTAGGAAGTTTTCACAAAAAGATATGGATGGCATTATATGCAAAAAATATGTCAAATATATTCCAACAAAACCAAAAAATCTGATTTTGTGAATTTGGGAACAGTTTTATGTAACCAATATAGGGTAAAACTGAATAAAAACTTAGAAAATTTGTCCGCGTTAAACATTTTTAGTGAGTAAGTGCACATTAGTATCCAAAAATAGCGATTTTAAAAAGTGAGAACAGTTTTTTATTGAATTTAAACTACACAAAACCATGTATAACCATGTAAGCAATGGGTCTGTATGTAATAATACAGTTTAAAGAGAATTTTAAAAAGTGAGAACAGTTTTTTATTGAATTTAAACTGCACAAAAACAGCCATAAACACATAAGCACTCGATATGTATGTAATAATACAGTTTAAAAATAATTTTAAAATGTGAGAACAGTTTTTTTAAGTAGCAGATGTACAATTGATATTACAAATTAATATTTTGGCATTGTCGTGAACATATGGGGAACAACATTTAGACGACCCAGACTGCTTTCGGTGACTTAACTTCACCATAATTAGATTCAATTAATATTTACATTAGAACTGTAGATTTATATATTTAATTTCACTCACTATAGCTGCACTCCAAAAGCGATATTCCTTTGCAACTCCAACAACTTGTTCGCAATCCAAACATATGTATGTATTCTTGCAACACACGCATATTTGTCCTTCGAAATTAATCATTGGCGCCCATTCCCGCTTTTACCTTAAACTCAAGTGAACACATGTAGTCATTTAGCATTGACATTGTTGTCTCAAAAGGTGCGCCCTACAATTTAACATTCCCGACGTTGCAACAAACAAATGCTTTCCTTGCAAAAAGGCAGACACACGCACTTATAAACACTGTTGCACGCTATCCCACCACAAATCTTGTCTAACCAGTCGCTAGGGAGGCAGCAAGACAAGTGCACTTTGTCGGCGGTGTGTTGTGGGGGAGACACACACAAACAGATCCTTGCCAAAGCGTGTTACCATAACTGCCAGTAAGACTCTGCCAACAACTTGTGACGCAATGTTGCAACATGTTGCAGCAAGCAGAAGTCAATTGTTGTAGTACGCAATGTAAGATAACATGCAATCGCCAAAGCGACATTTGCTAGTGTTGCTTCATTTAACCAGGTGTCGACACTGATCCGCAATGACAATAACATATTTTCATGCTCATGCTCACCTCACCGCGGCGGGTTTGTGGCAAACCGGCTCGAGGTAGTCAAAGGAAAGAAAACATCATTTGAATAGCGTATGACTTATAGCAATACTGACTGAAGGAAGAGATGTTGCGTAAGGAATTTCTAATAAATAGAGAAGAAGTTTATTACTGGATAGAAGGAAAGATGTTGGCTACATTCTTCAAGCAACATTTCAGACTTTGACAAATTTCATTTCTGGCTCTTCTATCTTAGTCTCAAGATATATAGACTCCTTAGCATAGTTTTCTTAGATACCTCAGCTTTACTATTTTCATCAGCTCCTGAAACCATCGATCCACCAAGGTCGATACTTCGGTTGTTTCTCCTTCGGCTCACAGATTGTTCTTCATTCCTTTGGTTACTCATAAATCCTTTTCGTTAGATCTACTGGATTTATCTTATTTTCACTTTCATCTTCATTCGTCTGCGATCTAATCTTTTTTTTGGAACATATAGGAGATTAGTCATTCTGAAGACTCTGGCTCATATGGGACTAAATCTCTGGTTACTCATAAATCCTTTTCATTAAATCGGCTGGATTTATCTTATTTTCACTTTCATCTTCATTCGTCTGCGACCTAATATTTTCTTAGAACCTGTAGGAGATCAGTCATTCTGAAGACTCTGGCTCATATGGGACTACTTGCAAAATAGTTTTCCTTTAAGTAAGGTATACTTTCTATAACAACCATGTCCAAGTCTTACAGCTTCATTGCAACAAATAACATCGACTACTGACTAGAGAGAATCATATGTTTGATTCGTGACCCCGACCTAAAAACATGTTTTTTTTTTTCAAATAAGATTCAATAAGATGACTCAGTCAAAGTCTTATCGGCGATTTCAAAGCTAGCAAAGAAAATGCTAGAAAAACTTTCTACCAAAATCAAAGCTATGAGCTCAGCAAACCCAGCGCAGCCATGCAACATTTCCGATGACTCATTCGAATGGCGCTTAACCGAAGAAAATAAAACTAATTAGCCCACACACACACACGCACACGACTGCAACGAAATGAATAATAAATTATCATACGAAAGTGAGCGGTGCAAAGCCAATGGAAACAAATTTACAACAACAAAAACAAAAAAGAAAAAGAAAGAATCTAAAGATTCTTAATTAACTTGACCGAACGGCTGCGTAGCATCAGCAAAACCCCAGCGCATTGCCACTAACTGCCGACAACAACAAAAAACAACAGCAAAAGCAGCAGTAAACAAACAACGACAACAGCAACAACAACAACACTGTATGCAGTACAACAACAGTGCTTAATAGCTAAAGCGCAGCCAGGCGTTGGATGCCATTGGCAACGGTAACTTGTCAAACAGGTGTTGCAGCCGTTACGGATGAATAGCAACAACAAGTATAACAATAACAACAAATACAACAACAATAAAAAATAAAAAATAAACAAAAACCCAAAGTCGCTGGCAATGCAATAGCGCATAAAGAAACCGAATATCAACCAAATGACAACAACATTTGGACACTAATTTTACCTTGTGTTTGTTGTTGTGCCAGCAAGTTATCCAATATGCAGATGTATGTATGTACGTTGGTCCGTGTGTGCATACATATGTTCTGATATATGGTAACTGCGGCTTGCAACATAGCGCGCGCTGCCGCTTACATTGAAGGTCAGCAACTTTTCAATGCAACAACAACAACAACAACTATAACAGCGCCAGCGCATTATCAATAACAACAGCAGCCAGAGTTGAGGTAACAGGCAGGCAGCTCATACACCGGCAAGAATCGTGTTGTCCGTCCTCGGCTCTTCGTCGACCCTAACCGGGTAATCCGGCCCGTTTGTCTGGCAAGCCAACGACATAGTCATCGCAGCTTCGGCTACTGTATTGTTGTTACCCCCGACTGCTGCAGGTTGCAGTAAAAAAGTTTAAATTACAGCTACTTCATGTGATAACACACACACACACACACGCGCGCGTAGACTTGGCAAGTGTAAGTGGTCAGGCAAAGAGATAAAGCCGGAGCGAGCATAGAATGTGTCATGTGGCGTCTAAAATGCAAATTGTTACATATTTAATTAAGAAAAAATAATTGGCAGCAAATTTATTTTTAGCCTGACTTGCCGCAACAGGTTTTGCAATAAAAAAATATAGTTTAGAATTTGCTTGCTTGGTAGCTGCGGTTTACAAAGGAAAATGTTTGAAAGTATTTTAGCAGTGCTAAAACATACAGAAGAAACGTCGTGGGATCTGGAATTAGGTGGGAACAGTTTTTGAAAAGTGGGAACAGTTTTCAAAAAAGCGCTTAAATGTCATTTAAAACAAATTTTGAACGTGAGAACTACTTCACATTCCCAACCATGCTGTTATATACATTGAAAAGTATTCATTATGACTATCTTAAGTTGTAAGCACTTTCAATTTCCCCACTCAAAGTTACATTGCTATCTATACCTATCTATGCACAACACTAGCATAACCTAGCGTCTGGGTTAACTCAATAGCGCATATCGCATACCAAAGGCATGACGCAACAACGCATAACAACAAACAAACCACAGCAGCCACCAACACCAGCGCGTAGTATCCACCACCGAACGACCTCAGAACGCCACGCAGTTACGTTGTCCCCAAAACGAAATTCCACACACACAACCGAGATCAGATACAAAAGGCAGCGCGTCAAAAAGAGAAAAAATTTGCGATAAAAATTATACAAAAATATACATAATGAAGTCGAGAAGAGAAAAGAATGTTGTAAATTCCACATTTGTGCTGCATTTAAACCGGCAAGTTAAGTGTTTAACCGCTTTGGTTGCGTTAGAACTACAACAAAATGCCGGTTGCAACGCACGCCCACATTGTTGACGTGCTTTGACGCTTTGCAAAGGAAAACGAACGCGACGCAATTTGCGTGCAAGTGTTGCCATATTACGTATGCATGCGTGTGCTTGGCGAAAAAAGCATACAAATAAAAGCGGAATGGCAGGTAAACGGCAAGCAAAAGTGCGAAAATCAGAAAGTAAAAATACGAAAATTTCTGCCTTCGCCAAACTAGGAATTTATAGGCTGAGAACAGCAGCAGTGAGAGGGAGAGTTTGTGGCAACGTTTGTGCAAAGGCACGCAGTCGGCAAGCCAAAGAAGGCAAATCCGCAAGCCACTTGCCGCGAGTTATACTTACGGGTATACATACAACTGGGTATAACGCAGTTGGTAGACGTAAATGATGAAGTATTAAAGATTATTTGCTGAAAGAGTTGATCAATAGGAACTTTATTGCGGTGGGGATGATTTATTTAAGAAAATTAATAGAGTAGCGTGTATTTAAATGCGATTTTATGAGTATAATGTAAAAAAATCAAAATCTGCCACAAAAAAATAATACTGGGAACAGTTTTTTGGCGTCTAAAAATTGATTTTACTAACTAATAAAGTAATTTAAATTGATTTCTGCTACAAACAGTCTTTAATTTAACAGATTTTAAACCGAGAACAGTTTATTTAAACAATATATAACTGTTCCCATTAATTTAAATTTAATTTAAACTTAAATAAGTCGATATTTTCTAAGTAAATTGCTGTCTAATTAATAATTATTATCAAGGAACAGCAGTAGGTGGGTTTTCTAGAGTGGGAACAGTTGTTAATGGAAAATTTTTTGTAGAAATATGGCTGTTTGTAAGAGTTATTCGATAGTCTTAGTTTATATTGCTGTAAAATCGTCCAGAAAAAGAACTTTAGACCATATACACAATGCCACAAGCAATATGCTTTCAAAAAAAGTTGATAAAATTTTATGGGAATCTTTGTTCATTTAAGCTAAATGTAGAAAAATGTGAATACATTTTTTTTTATACCAAATTTCCTACAAGCACGTTCTGCATGCATAATATAGACCACAACAATAAATACAGACACGGTTTCGGACAATTCACTTTGAAGTTGGCAACCTTTGAAAGAATGCGGACTTGCCAGTTCAGCACAACAATAAGACTTAGCTAACCAACACCGGTGAAAAAAGGAAAGAAATAAATAGCGCAACCAAATACACACACACACATAAAGAGTAAGCTAAGTGCGCTTGTATTTGTGCATAGATAATGAATATGAGAATAAAATAAACGGAAAACCGAAAGGGAATGCCAGCAGCCGCAAATAGGTGTGAAAAAATCACCTCATACCAATGCATATGAGTGACTGTGTGTGTGTAGAGTTATCTGCAACAGCAGCGTGACATGGAATAAATTCATAATGATTTGTGTTGCCGCAAGATTTGTTTTTGTTCACCTCATTTTGTTTACATTCATGAAAAGCAAAATAATAAAATGCGCTAAAGCGCTCCAAAATGCAGTCCAACCCAGGAGAGGTTTAGGTGGTGGCGCAGCAGAGCAGCTGTGAGCTCATATAATTTGTGGCATATGTTGCATGCTTACGACGTCGTCGCTGCTGTGCAACTATATAATATGAGAATTGCATTCCAAGCAGCTGCCGGCAAGTAAGCGCTTGTTACAGCAACAACAACACCGGCAACAGTGGCAGCATAGAAAAATTGTTGCACGTGCTGATGTTGTAGCTGCACGGCGTAGCGCTATGCGGTGCACTGGCGCTTGAGGCATGCAACAAGTAGAAAACAAAATGCGCGCATTGTAGTCTGAGAATGGAAATTAAAGCGCAAAATTCTTACCACAATTGTGTGCGCATGCCGGGCTGTGTTGCACGAACCAATGCGGTTTGCGGCTGCCTGGCTGGCTGGCTGGCGGTCTCTGACCATTACCGCCGAATTGCGGTGCAAAGCAATCGACCTAATAATGAAAAAAGGTGGGCGCTTTAGACAGCTCAGTGCCAGTGGCAGAGTGGCAGCCGGCGTAGCGGCAAAGGGTTGGCAGTTTGAGGTCGTTCAATGACTGCGCCGGTTGCATGTGCAACATTTTCTCATGAGAATTTCGTTTTCAATTTTTATTTCTAGTTTTTGTTCTTTTGTTTTTGTTTTTGCTCAATCAAAAACGGTGAGAGTGTTTCTTTGCGTGCTGTGAGAATGTTATAAGAGGAAGTAAACTGTTCTCAGGCGTGACGGTTGGCACTTTGTGGTTAGGGAATTTCGTATTTTGGGAAATAATTTTGGCAATATGCATCACGCTTTGCATATTGAACGAACAGTTCTGAATGATTGAATTTGATTGAAAGACAGTTGGGGAGCTGTGGTAAAGCCTTGCTTCCTTGGATCTTTAGATTATCGTTTTTGTGGCATTTATTTTCAATCTGAAGCCGTTATCAATAAGCTTCCGTTAAATTATTGTTACTATTGTGAAGTATATTCTATAGAATCTATTTCAGTTCCGTGTAATAATTCTCCATCTCTCATTCTTCTCTTTTTCAGTGGCCCAAAACACACAACAAATAATTTGCCACCAAAATTCAAAGCTCATTACACTAAAGTACTACTTTAATCAACTGCGCCGCTCGGCAGCCTAAATTATGCGCCTCTTCAAGACACGCAAGTCCATCGACACATTCGGCAGCACCACCACCACCAACAACACAACCAGCATCCATCCGACATATCAGCAGCACTACAACAGCGGACCGCAAACCACCACGCCCACACCGACCGCCACAACATGCGCCGTCAAATTCAGCAAAACCATCGCCGGCAGCACATCCATCTCGTCGTCGCTACCCGATCTGCATGACTCGCCCGTTATGATCCTGAGCTGTACGAACCTGAGCGCCAGCCACACGCCCACACCGCGCACACCCACCAGCGTCGGTGGCGGCGGCGTGCTCAGTGCCAGCAATAGCGGCGTCTCCACGCAAACACATTCACCAGCTGCAGGTGGCGGCGGTGCCAGCTACACACACAACTACAGCAGCCTCAATAGCAGCGGACGTCAAACACCATCCGCGCTGTCGGTGGCTTCATTAAATGATGCGGCGCTGCAGCGATTGCATCATCATCATCACCAACAGCAGCAACAACAACACCACAGTGCGACACACTTATTTCAAAATGGCAGCGGGGGCGGAGCTGGTGGTGTCGGCGGTGGTGGCGGCAAGTGTAAAAGTAACACTTTGCTGGTGAATTATGGCGGCAGCAGCAATAATATTGCGACAGCGCAGCATTATTACCAAAAACTCGGACAACAGTCGTTGGGGCAACAACGTAACACCTCGTCATCGAGCAGTTGCATCTACGAGAAGAGCAGAAATGCGAGTTGCCACAACATTTCACTGACGCCAAATGGCGACAAGAGTGCGGGGGGCGCGGGCAGTGGCGGTGGCACACCAATGAAAAGTTGCAATGGTTCAACAATATCGCTGATGGCGTCAAACGGTAAGTGGTGTCATAACAAAATTTAATCTCAAATGTGGGTCAGCATAAAATGTTGTCATGCGAGTATGATATGAAATATATTGTAATGTACGAGGTGTGTTCAAAAAATAACGGGAATTTTTGTCCAAAAGTCCAATTGTAATTTTTTTTATTATGTTAGTCATGATTGTTTGACAACATTAATATAGAAATGAAGAAATATAAAACAAAAACGAAAATTCCGGTTATTTTTTGAACACACCTCGTAAGTATGATAGTATAACTATAAAAACAGATAGATAGATAAACTCCATAGATATATGAATACTTGTCCTCAACAATTTTCAATCCCATATTTACAAGCTGAACAATCTAAGATCAAAGCATAAGATAGGAACAGATCAACTTTGCTCCAAGAAGAGACCTTTTCAGCATATGGTGCATAGCGCTTCTTTATATAGCATCCTTAGCATTTCTCAGCTAGTTGATCTATATATTACGATTTATTCTGACATCTACTGTCTTTGCTGTTACCTCGAGCCTCTTAAAACGGTTATATTTTGAAGTCTCTCGAGCCAAAACTTTCATTACTAGTTCGAAACCACTCTAAATCGGAATTCTTTAAGGAATATAAAAAAATATTTATTTTCTAAATTCTTTTACTTTTCTATCCTATCTTTCTACTACATGCCTCTTTCTCTCTCTTTCTCCCAGGTCATTTGCCCAACTATCAATTGGTGACCGCAGTGCCTGTTGTCATATTGGATGATGAAAAGAAATCTACTTCCAACGCCGGAACGATAACTGCAAGTGCAACAACAACCTCAACGACATCCGCAACAACAGCCACAACCACAGCGAGCACAACTGCCAATAGCGCAACAAGAAATGGTGAGTAATTTTTGAAGATCTTGAATTAAAAAACTATTAATAAGAGTTAATAATGCTGATTTCGAATCGAAAAATATTAGAAAAGTTCAAAATCAACGCCAAAAAAACAACAAATCACAACGAACATACTAAGGGCAGTGTATACAGCTTCTGGTAGAGAGAACTCTCGCTAGACAGTATCGAATAAAGCAGCTGAAAGTATATGTAGTTCGACAAAACTAAAATAGTTCCTGAAAAAAATAGTTCAGCTTGAAAAATAAATTTTACTGCGTCTTCACCAAAATTACTTTAATTGCTTACTCCATAGTGTGGTCCAACCGCATGAATTTTCATTACCAAACTGTTTCTCACGCGTCATTTCGACATTATTTATATGCCATTCCAGAAAGTTGTTGTTGTAATTTGTAATATTCAGATTTTGACTGTAATTTAAAGCGGAGCACAGTTTGGAACGGATGTTTGTAATTTATAAAGTTACCGAAAACTGCATTTTTGCACATTTGTTTGTATGTATGTATGTACAAACTCAAAAAGGTGCTCAAAAAGAAAACCAAGAAGAAACAGCGCGAAATTCTTTGATTTCTGGTTGCTTCAAATTATCTGAAATTTCGCTACAATTTAAATAAAATGCATGTGTATTCATTCATTCCATACAATTTTTTGTTGCTGTGATCACGTACGCGTGTGAAGATTATTATTTTGCATTTATTGCACTGTTACCGTTTCCTTTTCAATACAAATACATTAAGTGGTAATAAGCATACAAAACCACATGCAATACAATAAATACAATTAAGATTATGCGGATAGTGATGTAGATTTGTTATTCGGTATTCGCATGAAAGTGAAGATTTTTAAAGAAACAAAAAATTTTTTTTTAATTATTTCCAAAAGGAAAAAAATATATATATTTTTGATATTTATTTTTAATTTTTTGAAAAATATTTTTTTTTGATTTTTTAGCTATCGCATTAAGGTGATAATTTTGAACGAAAAAAATTTAAAAAAAAGAAAAAAAATTATATTTAAAAAAATTTCACAAATTAAGATTATGCGAATAGTGATGTAGACTTGATATTCGGTAAGAGATTTTAAAGAAAAAATAATTTTTTGTTGAAAATTATTTCCAAAGGAAAAAACATATATTCTTTTCTTTAATTTTTTGAAAAATATTTTTTTGGATTTTTTTAGCTATTGCATTGAGGTGATGATTTTGAACGAAAAAAATTTAAGAAAAAAAAAATTAAATTTAAAAAAATTTCACAAATTAAGATTATACGAATAGTGATGTAGACTTGAATAAAGGATTGAGTATTCGGTAAGGGATTTTAAGAAAAAAAAAATTATTTTTTTCAAAATTATTTCCGAAAGGAAAAAAGATATATATATTTTTGATATTTATTTTTAATTTTTTTAAAAATATATTTTTTTTGGATTTTTTTAGCTATCGCATTAAGGTGAAAATTTTGAAATCAATTAAAAAAAAAATTAAATTTAAAAAATTTCACAAATTTAAAAACAATTTCGGTAAAATTTTTTTTCTTAAATTTTTTTTTTTAATTTTTTTTCTTAAATTTTTTTTTCTAAGATATCGGCCAGTTTTATGCTTAATATATATTTTTGGGATTTTTTTCTGGGTATAGAACTGTTTTTTTTTAATGTGTTGCTCAATCTGAATCTCTCATCACTCACAACACTATCTATCACCGCTCAGCACAATTCACCCCAAAGAAACGCACTCTTAACACACATTCATAGAAATGCGTTTATTTGTTGTTTTCTTTTTGTACTCTGTTACTTTTATTCTTTTAAATTGGATTTCGCATATAATGATTAACTCGAACTTTTACGCTTTACTCTTTTGGCTCTATCTTTTCTCATGTGCTTTTATTAACTGCAAATTGCCTTAATTTTCTTGCCAATCAACTGTGGCGATCTGCAGACAAAGAAATCATTCACTCTTTTCATACAACAACAGCAAACCAAGCAACAAGAACAACAACTGAAGACACTCAAATTAAGAAAAAAATTCAAAAAATATTTTTATAATATGCATAAGAAATGCATGAAGCTAATATAAATGTATTGTACAATCCCTCACAAGAGTGCAAATAAGTGGTTGCTTTATGAAAATAAAGATTGTATAGATTAAATAAATACTTGTTTCATAACTCTTTCACGGTTGTGGTGCAAAAAAAAATTTCAATTTTTATTGCGGAAGTGATTAATTTTGTATTTTTGCTCATATATTAAGTCTTTCTGGCGCGTCTCCAACCGTATGTTGACAGAGAACTCTGCTTGCCAATCACTACAATTCATACATTTTTTATTTAAAAGTAAATATTGTATGAGCGAGCTAATGAAAACCACTTAATTCTGCATTAGCACACACAAATCACTATTTGTATAGTGAATTCGCAAGCAAAATTTAGTTAACTAATTTGCAAACTCAGAGATTTTATGCAAATACTTTTCGCAACTTTGTTAGATTTTATAATAAATCAATATAAATTAGACGGTTGTGATGAAGCAGTGATTATTGGCTTTAAGAAAGACCCATACCAATTCTAAAATATGACACAAACACCTTGGGAAGGGATGAATCCGGATTCAGTCTGATGAGACAGACGTCGTTCTAAAGATCTAAAACTAGCTAATATGATCTATGGAGATGACTTTCATTTTTTCATCCGATAGGTGCATACATCCCTTCCTTTCATATTTCATTTGCACTTTATCCTCTCCAGACGTATGTGGTTCTAGAGTTCTAAATCTAGCTAATATGATCTATGGAGATGACTTTTATTTTTTCATCCGATAGGTTCATCCTTCTCCTCCTTTCATATTTCATTTGCACTTTATCCTCTCCTCTCTTTTTGCATAAAAGTAAGCTTGGTTGTAGAAGTTTGTTGAGGACGCGCTTCATACTCAAAACATGAGCTAAAATATGCTGAGTCAATCTATAAGTGATCTTGAGAGTAGCTGCTATTTTTTTAAAGCTCATCCTACAATTCACTCTACACGTTTCAATATCAACGTTATTGTCGAAAGTGTGACTGTGAAGTTTAAACCACTCGCATGAGTTTATCCAATGAGTTCCAAGTCCTCTGTGAATGCTTTATGTCTCTCGAGAACTTGAGTTCGATGACAAAGAACTGAGGTGTGTCTTAAAAAAACTGCTGAATTACCTATAAATATCCTCGGCATTACGCAGCTACCGTTTCAACAATCACTCTTCGAAAAGAGATCCAACTGATTCCACAAGATAAAACTGATCTGACAAAGTAAGAGCTAATTATCCAGCTGGAACTCTCATGGTTGACTGTTATGCTCGAAGAGATGGCCAAGATGATGATTAGGATTTCATCTGACTTTATAAAGTGCTAGTTTGTCATGCGTCTCAATAAAACCTTGAAAATCTACAACAAAAAATCTTCTTACAACACAATCAAGCATGACTAAATAAGTAATAAAATATTGGACAAAGTAGCGGCCATCAATATTTCAAGTCACAGCCGTCATAAACAATCAAAAAATCGAAAGAATCAACGGTAATTACATAATACAGTAGCCAGTAAAAAGGCAAAAAAGGCGCATAAAACAACAACAAAGTAAGAAATCATTTTTGAATGTTTCACAGTGCGCCCTGCAGCCAAATGTGAGCTTAGCATTTTTTGCTATACGAGATGCGAGATTAGAAAAAAATTGATTACAATAATGAAATAAAAAATGTGCAGAAATTATTATTATAAAAAATAAAAACAACAACAAAAAATCAAAATCGTAATGACACATGAGCGCGTTGAACTTGGAGATAAAAATAAAAAAGCGCATATAAATCTTGTCGATGAGACACGCAAACTTGAAAGGTTTTGGGCCGAGTCGCGTTGTCTGCGCAATTTTATACAAATTAAGGCCGCCAGCGCATGGTAAATCATTGCGTTGAGTGGAGGGTTTCACGCCAGCAAGGGCACGAAGGTTTGACTACAAGAGTACAGTAGAAAAATGTTTGTATTTCCTAGGGTTTGTATGCGCCACCGCCGATAAGTTGCTATTGAGCTTAACAGCTTTAATTCAAAACCAAAACAACAATAAAATGTATGCTTTCGTTGTACAAATTAAAAAAACTTAACACGCATTTCTACATACATATCTACAAGTGTTTTTCGTTTTGTTTTGTATGCGCACAAATGCAGACGACTGCGTTGGATAGAAATTAAGTCAAATTAAATGGAAAGCCAACAAATTCGCGCACATACATACTAAGTGCCAGTGCCAACAACAACAACAACGTCGCAAAATTTGCATACAATGCACGCATGCAACATTTATCAGGCAGCGAACCAGTTTGCTTGTTGAGCTGTGATGTGCGCTTAAATTTGTATTTCATTTTCATTTGCTTAAAGTTCATTGTTTTTGCATAGTTTTAATTTTAAAGCCAAAAGTCGAAATCACTCGCTACACACGGGCTTTTTGCCTGCTTTGCTTGGCGGCGACGCGTCAGTCGTACGCGTTCGTCTCAGCCACGCAGACATAACCAGTGAAAAGTAAATGAAAGCATTGAACATGTTTCAGCTAAAAAGCACTCAATTTGAATCGAGCGAAAATTGTATAAAAACAACAACAGCGACACTTAAGAACTCTACGGAAATTGTGAAATTGAAATGCGTTTGAAACTCAAGCACATAGCGCCCTGTCTGCGGTTCAAGGTCAAAACGGCCAAACGACCTTGGCCGCAGCAAGCGCCACCGAAGTGCGCAAAACACAAAAGTTTGAAGTCGAAAACAGTTATGGACATGGATATGTTAACGGATTATGAAAGTGAAAGAGAGGGTGCTGAAGTGGCTGCGGAAGAAGAGTTCTGTTTAAATGATAAGAGTGAAAATGTTCACTTAAAAAGGAAGAAGAATAAGCTCATAAGCAAAGGTGGGATGGAAAATAATTAAAAAATAATAATAAAAAAAATACAATAAAGTGGAGAAGGGTATATGCGAGGAGTGTTCAAAAAATAACGGGAATTTTGTTTTTCTTTTCATTTGACTACTTTAATGTTGTCATAGACTTTGGCCTGTACATATACTCGCCTATTATAATTCTATAATCAATTACACTGTGTGGTTAATTGGTTAGTTAAGGCAGTACTCTGCTTCAAAAAAATCGATTTTTTTGTTTTGTTTTAAATCTCTTCCAAAACTATCCAAGAATATGTCTTTAAAATTCCAGAGACCAATTCGACATATTTTCGACGCTAGAGCAGTTTTAGTGGCCGAGCGTCGAGCAGGTGTGAATGCTCAGGCAGACTTTAAAGCGCGTTTTCTCGAGTTTTCATTTTCACAAGTGTTAGAAAACGATGCCGGCGATAGCAAAAAGAACATATGTCCGATCGAAAAAACCAAAGTGATCCAGCTTCAGTATTAAATTATCTTCTATTTGAACTAAAAAAGTTGGACAAAAGTATTAATTGAACTACCTGTTTTGCAACTTAAAGTCAATTTTTTTTCTTAAAGAAGTAAGTTTTTTTTTCAAACTTCGAAAAAATTTGGAATTTTATAACTTCTTCGGTATTTTTTTAGTTCATAAAGAAAAGAAACTTATAAAAATTAAAAAAAAAATTGGTTCGACTTTTTCAGATGCATCGCAAGATCTCCATCACTACTCCATACTTACAACTTTGAAAAAATTTCAATATTTTTTAATAATAAATATTGTTTTTTAAGCCTTAAATATAGTACACTATCGTCTTAAAATTCCGTTTACCGCAATCATTTCCTTCCCTTAAAAAAAAAAAAATGCTAAAAAACGCTTTTTTTCGGCTTCTAAAGCAGACTACTGCCTTAACCGAGTCCTTGGTACTGAAGGCGAGCGTGTTCGGTTCATAAGTGAGCATAATATTCCATGCTGATTTTCAGAACTAATTTTTTTATCAAAGTTTTTCGAACATTTTGTTATATTTCACACTCCTTAAGTGCTTACAATTTTCTGCAGTATTTACTACTACATAGCACTTTCTTACTTCTTCAAATTATTAGGTCTACAACTTTGCTTCCGCCGTTTTCCAATAGATGTCTCAAGGGTCAAGCACTGGTCGATTAAATCGATTAAATCGTTTTATATCAGTCTTGTACATTTGTGTCAACATTAACCCAACAAAATATTTGTAGAGATCTGTTTGCATCCCAAACTTATTCTCAACTAAAAATGTCACTTTTTTGGAAATTTTGCTTTTCTTTTTGTAATTCCAAGAAAAGTGCGGCTGAGGCTCATCGACATTTGTAACCGTTTTTATACAAAAAAATCTTTAATTTACAAAAAAACGGCTGGAAGCAAAGTTGTTGACCAATATTTTCTAAGAAGATACAGTTGCAATTGATTCAAAATAGAAAGCCCGAAAGCTGGCCCTGAAAATGCTTCCTAGTTGTATATATCTACTCCAATGATATGCATTTCATTACACTAAATACCTGTACGTATTGTTGTTGTACGAAAAAATTTCATTAAAGACATTCCCCAATTGGCCTCAGGCATAACCAACGCCCACGAAAACGTATTAAATTCGTAGCGTGGCAAATGAAATTGGAAAATTACGATCGAATGTGTCGCGTGTCAAGCCCACTTTTTGTCAATACACAAATTATGATTTTCACCGCCAGCACACTCTCTCACACCCGCCCACACACAATGGTAGTATGTAGAACAACATCTTAGCTCTTTGACTATGACCACTCACGGCCACGGAAGGTGAAGAATTTTTACACGATTCGTTTAAATGGTCAACTCTTCATTTTTCGCCACAACAATAATACTTTTCCAATTTTTATACGCTACAATGCCTTTGCGAATGTGTAATGTGATAGTTTGAGCGTGTCGCCGCTCCCGATCGCTAAGCGAGCGCTTTTAGCATTTTTTTGCAACGAAATATTTTGTCCATTTGGCTCAAGTTGAAGGCATTTGGTGTGCTTCCTTTTCATTTTTTATTTATTATTTATAGTTCTTTTAGCAAATGTGTGGTTTTTTGTCATAAATACCGGTGAAGCACTAATGAACACCATGTTTAACGAGTTAAAGTTCAGAGTGTCAAGAATGTGTACTAAACTCGTCCAGATCAATTAGGTCTACACTTTAATTTAATAAAAAAAAACCACGATAAACGTCTTCTAAGTGCCTCTCATTTGCTTGTTTCTCTATAAAACACACTCGTCTTACTCATCCAATCGAGAGGGTCTGAAAAGGTGTTCCCAGCAACATTGAAATGAAATTTTATAAACTCGTGTTTCGTGTATCATGGAATCAGCATTGATTCCAAACAAAATGTCGTTCATCATCCATCTTCTAACATGACGAAGGAATATCTCAAGCGCCCGATCTATATGTGCTAGAGAGAGAGAGAGATTCTCGTTAATATTTGTATAACAATCTAACAAATCGAATAAGCGACTAGCGAGATATGGTGAACTTGACCATAATTATTGATACGTCATCATCACTAAGCCGATGAGGGTATGTCTATAGTGTGAGCTCAAATATCATAGAACTTATAAGCCACTGTGGTCACTATGATAGCCACTATGGGATTCATGAATCTGATTTATGCGTCGCGTGGGGTTCGTACATTTTATCTGTTTTTGTATAAGGAGGAAGAAAACATGAAAGTTACCTGATATCTCAATTTCTCTCTCAGTAAAGAATTTCTTGACAGTTCAAAGTCTGGCTTGCGGTATTTCTCATAGCTTTGCGCCACTCTACATTAAATTACTAACAGCAAAATGGCAATTGCTCACACTTCAACGCCAACAACGGTAGTAAATTCTTTGACTTTGTATCTAGATATATATAATATATATCAAAGAGCAACAACAGCAAAGTTGCTAACAAAACTTTCAATATAATTTGTGCAATTACACTTCCACTTCAACGATTGGTTTAGTTCGCTCCGATTGAGTGGTTGGAATGCAACACCAAATGGACGCCAATGGCAATAAATGCAAGCAAATAGTAGGAACAACAACACAAGCAACAACGCTTGACAAACGACAGCTATAACTAGTATGAGGCAACATCACACCGCCATTGCCATCAACAGCAATCAATATTAAATTAGAAGCCAACAGACAATTGCAACGATGACACCAATGCGCCACACGAACAACGCTCACATATAACAATAATAACAACAACAATGACAAGAACAACTACATCAATATATGTATAATAATAATAATAACAACAAGCAACTAATGCTAAATGTGCGCCAATGGCAAAAGTAATCAAAGCGGACACGTGCTGCGCATGCGGTCAAAGGCGCTGCGGTGCGGCGACGCGCGGTGATGTGCGGTGTGGAATGAGTTGGCGAGTCTTGTAGCCGCACTTCAAGCCAGACGGCGGACAGGCCGATGAATGAGAATGAGGGGCGCTTTTGGTGCTTGTAAGAAGCCGCCTAAGTAACCGCAAAGGATGCGGTCCGGTGCGGCAAGGCGCCGCGCCGCCATACTCGTGCACCGCTTGCATAAGTATTTACATGTAAATGAAATTGGCAGCAACAAATGGCTTTGATTTGATGAAGAGCACGATGAAAGCAAGCAAACAAAAAAATACATTGTAATAAAATAGTCTTCCGACTAACAGGAATGCGCCGACGCGCGCTGAGTGTGTTGGCGGCTTAACGGCAAAATGCGGGCGGCAGGACGAAGTGGTCGCCAACAAGCAACGCGCCGACAGGCAGACCAATGCTGCGCTCGGCATTGTTGCGGCTTCTACTAAGCGAAGTCAATGTTTTTGAAGTCTTCAGGCGGCTGAGCGTTCGATGCGCGCGTGTGCTTTTGAGTGTGTGTCTCAAAGTGTGACTTGAAGTGTGCTGCGCGTCTCGCCTATCAATGCCGATAAGTTGCCTCAACAGAATGTAGAACAATTTGTTGTGTGGCATGAAAAGCAGCGTCGCATCGCTGTCTCGAAGTACACATGTGTGTAATCTTGTATTTGGCATGCTGGATGCTTGATTTCGGCCGCTCGCAGCTGGGCCTCAAAGCCACACGGGCGCATGCAACATAATCGACAATTTAAAGTGTATTTTTATTATTTATGATTTTTTGCTTTGCCGCACGAGGCTTGCATGCCAGAGACCACTGTACCTCCAAAACATCCGCTTTCCAGCGTGGTCGGCAACTACTTGATTCGATTCAGATTTCGTTAGATTGCGCCGTCTTCGGCTTTACAACTACAAATCGCCGTGATATTAAATATTTCTAAGTGGGTGCGCAGGCGGACGTCCAATCGTACAGCCAGCCGGTCAAGTAATTCCTCTTGGACGTGCGCCGCTTGTTTGTCTATAACAGGCACCTCTTCTTGCCTTATGCCAACGTTTAGTGTGGCGCATTGTTTCATTTACAAGCGTCAGTTTTTGTGTTCGTCGCTGCCTGCTGGCCAATGACGGCTGCAACATAATTAATGGTCCCATCGCGACCCACGCGACCAATGACTGTAACCGCACAAGGCACTAACACACCAACTGGTGATTGTTCACTGGCGGCGCAAAGAGATTTGAATATTCAAATTGTATTCATTTTATCGACGCTGCGCCTCCTTCGCTTTAGGGGAGGGAGGGTGCCGTTGTGTGGCGCACTTTCAGAAGCTGCTCAACATTTAACCAGCGGCTAATCGCTGTTGTAGTCGTTCGAAATTAGATTGGATGCCAGAGATAAAATTAGAATGGCAAGCGATGTGAAGAAGCTTGCGGCAGCCAGGTTCAACTAGCTGCGCTGAGTTAAGTAGTGGGCGGCCCAACGTCTCCTGGCCGGTTTGAATTATATATGATTAGTGGTGTGTTGAATTGGGTCAGGTATATGGGTCGGTTTGCGGGCGTTTTGATGGAGAGGTACTGCAACTAAAAGAGGCGAATAAAATGAGACACATAAGTGACTTCAATTTCCTTACCAAGTTTGGTCGGACAAAAATTCAGATGGTTGTATATGCCCTTCTAGATCTTTCCTATATATTTGGTTCCACTAATTTTTGATTTTGAGAATTCTACTAGCCTGAAGTCGTCTCCGAAATAGGACTCTATCGGTTTCATATATCGGTTTCTGGCTACGGACAGACCCTGGCGAATCCGAATGTCTAATCTCCGCACCCTTTCAAAGAAAGTTCTTCAAATCTAAATACCGGACTACGATTTCCACCTCTGATGTAAACCTCGATAAGATTTTTTGATTATTTGTATCATATTTATTTATAGCAGTCTTTTTTGTGGAATTCTTAATTTAAAGACCTCGATTTCTCATACTTGAAACTCCCTCTCTTTTACTTCCAGTCTTCACCTGGGGCAAGCGCATGGGCCGCAAGCTGGATATACTGAAGCGTAGCGACACCACCAACACACATAAGTCACACACAGACCTGCGTTCGTTGTTTCACACATCCACACATAACAACAACAACAATGATAATGCCAAGGACAACTATCAGACGCATACGCTGAAAAAATGCAAATCTGGACCCATTGAGACTATCAAACAGCAACAAAAGAACCAACAACAGCAGAAAGAGCAAAGAGAACAACAAAACTCACAGCCGTTGCAAAATGGCGAGGCAAACAACAAGAACCAACAAAAACCAGATAAGACGAAGGAACACAGCAGCCACACCAACAACTCACAAACGAACACGCCGACGCAACCGAACGCGCAACAACGCTCACAGAAGGCGATTAAGAACTTCTTCCATCGCATCGGCTCCACCGGCATGCTAAATCACAAGTCACACAACCTGATTAAGGCCGCCGAGCCGAGTGGAACGACCGGCAGTAATTTGTACCGCAGCAGTTCCACTAGTCAGCTGACCAGCTCTTCGTACATCAAATGCGACGATCCCACGGAGGGTCTGAACTTGGCCAACAATCGGCAGAATAAGCTACAGAAGAGCGCGACTAACGCCGTTACAAATCTTAAGTCCAGCAGCTGCGATGATATCGCCAAAGTGGGCACAAGCACCTCACCGAGTGGCGAAGACGCGACGCTGAGCGCACAGCCTCACAACGCAGCTGGGCAGAGCGGAGCGACCGGTCAAGAGTCAACAAATCGACGTGGCGCCTTCCCCTATGCATTCTTGCGTTCGCGCCTCTCCGTTTTACCAGAAGAAAATGGCGGTTCGGTGATGAAGCAACCTTCACTCAGCAGTCTACATGCCATGGACGCGGGTGGCTTGCAAGAGCTGCACCAGCAGTATCTGCAGGTGGGTCAACAACGTTCACCAACACCACAGCATCGGAACTCCACATCAATGCTGCCCAGTGACGTAACGACGTTGACCGATGGCACATTGGACTCCATATCGCTGGCAAGCACTTCTCCAAATCACCAACAGAAGGTGATTTACCGGAATGGCGCCCTGATCAAGCGCTACTCATCGGACGACAGTGCGATCAGCAACTGCTCGCCGCAACAGACTGCGGCTGCGGTCGGTGCAAACGCTTTCAATGGTGTGTATGTTAATGGCGAGGTTCTAGTGTCGCGCAACAACAGCCTCTCCTCCAAGGACTGGGAACCACTTTACCAAAGATTAAGTAGTTGTCTGAGTTCGAACGAGTCGGGTTACGACAGTGACGGAGGTGGTGGCGGCGGCGGCGTTGGCGGTGGTGTTGCAAACAACAGCAGCGTCGGAAGTAGTGAAAGTACATGTGGTAGTGTCATTTACCTCGGTAATGGCACGAACACACAACTGCTGGGCAATAATCTTGGTATCTCCGGTGGAGATACGGAATCTATTGCGTCGGGTACGTTGAAGAGGAACTCGCTGATTTCACTCACCTCCTCAGAAAGCGGCGTCGGTTGTGGCGGCTTGCGGAGTAGTAGCATATGCAGCACGACGAGTGGTTCGGTCTCACTAGGCGGCTACAACTATGACTATGAGACGGAGACAATACGACGGCGTTTCCGACAAATAAAATTGGAGCGAAAATGTCAGGAGGACTGCATTGGACTGGTCTTGTCGCCGAAGACCGTGATGACTTCAACAAATGAACAGCAATACCGTTACCTGATAGTCGAGATCGATCCGTATGGCATGGCGCAGAAGTAAGTAAACCGAAGGAGATTGAATTTTGTTTGTGGTATACCACATGGTATATAAATGGGTATAATATTTATGAATCCTTCTACTTTCACCCACAGAGATGGCCGCCTACGCATAGGTGACGAAATTGTCAATGTGAACGGTAAGCATTTACGTGGCATGCAGTCCTTCGCCGACGTCCAGCGACTGCTGTCGACATTCGTGAACAACTGTATCGATTTGGTGATTGCGCACGATGAGGTCGCCACTGTCACCGACTTCTACACTAAAATAAAGATTGACGGCAGCGCTACACAGTCCTACAACTCAATGCTGTCTTTGAATGGCGGTATTGAACCCGCGCCTGCCTCAGCGCCGCCCACAGCCAACCCGCAAAGTGAGTATTTGGCACGCGCGCGTAAACGGCTCAGCTATACGCAGCGCACGCAGAGCACGGACAGCATAAACTATGATCTGCAAAGCCTACAATTGGCGCTGGAGAATGAGGATGAGCGACAAAAGCGACGACCCTCTTCGGAGGTTATGGACTCGACCGCTAGTGAGCTGGATGTTGACGATGACACGCGCTCACTGGCCAGTGTGACGACGATGCATTCGCTGAGCTCGATGCCAACGCCGATGCCGCTAATGCAGCACAGACGCTGCTCCACACCGCGTCACTCCATGGACTCAACGGCGAATGGTGGTGAGTTTGCTGTCGAGCACATAAGGCGTCGCGCGCGTTCCTCGTCGGGGCAGCGCAATCTCGAGCTGACGCCACTGTACAATGCGAGCGCCGAGTACACGCCGGTGTATGCGAATCGCGCGTCCAGCATATCGCTGGCCACGCACACCATCAGTGACGATGAGAAGTGGCAGCTGTTGGCGCGCAAACGTTGCTCTGAGGGCGCGGCATTGCTGCGCGTTCAGCAGCAGCAGCAACTGCACCAACAGCAGTCGCAGGACGAGCTGCTGGCAGGTTGTGGACGCGTCGCGGGCAATCGTAGTGCGTCGCTGACTTATGGCGCGCCGGCGCCGTTGGCTGCGGGTGCATTTGCGGACGCAGTCGATGGTGCGGGCGGCCAGTCGCAGCAGCAGGCGCCGGCGTTTCCGTCGCGCACGCACTACACGCGCAACTCCATCAACCTGTCCAACTCGCATTATCGTTCGCTGCGTTTCGCGCATTCGCGGCTCAGCTCGTCGCGCTTGAGCCTGTTCATACAGTCGCCAGCGAGTGGCGCCGCCGAGGGCGGTAGACTAACAGCAACAACAGCCACGTCTAATAACATTAACAGTAATTACCAAAACTCCAAAGCCACTAATAGTACAAATAATACTAAAACACAAACAACAACAACAAGCAACACTACACCAACAGCAACAACTGCAATAAGGGCGACAACCGTAGCGCCGAGAGCGTCATCTGCAAGCGTTAGAGGCACAACGGAGTGTAACAACACGGACGATGATGTGCGCCAGCAGCGAAGACAGCAACAACAGCAGGCGGCGTCTGATCTCACTAATAACACTAATACAAACGTTAACCCGTATCATCTCATTTCTTACCAACAACAACAACAACACCAAAATCTAAACGAACAACAACAAGCACACCACCAGCAGCGACATCATCATGCCGCGCCTTCACATTTATACCAACAACATTTAACCGTACCAACATCTTCTATGCCAACAGCATTAACCACTTCGAACTCGAATTCGAGCTCGTCTTCGAATGCAACAACAAGTGCCAATGCTGTGGCAACCAACTCATTGCAATATCATCGCCCTTCATTGCCCGCGGCGAAACTAACAATCCGCGACGAAGAAATGGCCGAAGTTATACGCGCTTCGATGAGCGACGGTGAGTGGGGGGCAGTTGGGTGGGGAAGTGACACAAAATTGGTAGAAAGGGGGGAAGTTAATTAGTCGTGATTTTGCAGAATTCTTCTAAAAGCTTCTTTTCTCTTCATTTGAATAAGTGCAAAGTACAGATATTTAAATTTAGATTTCTTTTCAAGGTCAAGTAAGGTCGGTTTATTATTTTTCATATTTTAAATTGAACTGTGGTCCACTTGCAGCCAACTAAAGGCTCGCCAGAAAGAGTATTTACTAATTTTTTAATCAAAATAGATTTCAATAGAAACTAAACTACTAAATCGCTTGCTTTTAACAATTTTTAATTTGGTCTGAATTCTCTTGGAATTCCTGGCATTACCGCTAATACAAAATAAACCGCTAATTGGGTTACTAAGCGCTAACTAACGAGAGATAATTGTAAAAAAGACGCCTCTAATAAAATAAAATTGTCTCAAAGAAAATTTAAAAACTCGCACTTTATGTAACCCTCTACTATTGTCTACTGACAAACATAGCGCCTGAAAGTAGGCAGCACTTTTCGTGAATTTTGCGCCGACATTTGCTTGTTGCTGATGCTGTTCGCCTGGTAGATTGGCATGCGTCGAAATTTGAAATACAAATTTTAGAAAACCAAGAAGCACGTCAATTTGGCGGTCCAGGGAGTGCGAGTGACTCAGTTTATCACAATACTTACTTTATTAGAGGCATTAAGGGAACTAGAACCATATAGTAAGACATTAAAATATTTTAATATTATTTTCACAGGCGCCAGCCGCTCAACGCAGAAGACGATCACTTTCTTCAAGGGACACGGCATGAAATCGCTGGGCTTCAGCATTGTGGGTGGGCGTGACTCGCCAAAAGGCAATATGGGTATTTTCGTAAAGACTGTATTCCCATCGGGACAAGCGGCGGATGATGGCACACTGCAGGCGGGTGAGTCAAGTGAAGAGCTTAGAATACTTATGATTATAAATAAAAATTTTGAGTTTAAAAATCTCCACTTTTTGTACCATCCACAGGCGATGAAATAGTCGAGATTAATGGCACTTCGGTGCAAGGCATGAGTCATGCTGAAACCATACGGCTGTTCAAGGATGTGCGTGAGGGTGCGATAGTGCTGAAGGTGTTGAGAAGGAAGTAAGTTGAAAGTGGCGAGTTTTGAGAGAACACAAACCTAAATTAATTTGAATTTATTTGTTTTGCTTTCAGATTACAAAAGGCCAAATCAATGGGCGCTTAAACGGTGCACCAAAAACGCTAGTAGGAGCGTAGTTATCGCGAGTTAGAGCCGCTTGTTAAATTTATTAGAATTAAATCTAATTTAATGTAAAATAAATAAATAATGTATGCAGATCTGTAAGTTAGTGTTAAAACAAAAACCGTTTGTAATATGTTATGAAATAGTCTAATTTATGTAGTGATAAGCTCGAGCTTGATTTTAAACAATAAAATAAATTATTAAAGTGTAATATGCGATTATTAATGTTTTTTGTTTTTAAAAAATTGGTGAGATTTGAAAAAAGCGAAAAGTAAAATTTAAAATAATAAAATTAAAAAAAAAAAAATTAAATAATAAAATTAAAAAAAAAATAAAATAAAAAATTAAAAAAAAAAATTAAATAATAAAATTAAAAAAAAAATAAAATAATAAAATTGAAAAAAAAATAAAATAAAAAACAAAAAAAAAAAAAATAAAATAATAAAATAAAAAAAAATAAAATAAAATGAAAATAATATGATAAAAAAAAATTTAAATAATAAAAAAATAAAATAAAATAATAAAATAAATACTAATAATAAAGCATAGGGTTAGTTGAAAGAAAAAACAAATAAATAAAATAAAAATAATACTAATAATAAAAAAATAAAAAAAACCAAAAATATTAAATAAAAAAAAACAAAAGTATTAAATAAAAAAATAATAAATATATAAAAAAGTTAATACATACAAATAAATAATAATATGAATAAAAAATATACAAATAAATAAAAAAATAATTAAAATCTATATACGTAAATGAAAAAACGAAAATATATATAAATAATATTGAAAATATTGAAAATAAAAAAATATAAAAATTAAATTAAATAAATAAATAAAAAAAATAATAATAATAAAAGAAAAATAATATAATAAAAATAATACATTTAAAAATAAAAGATATGTAAACAAAACCAAATATAAAAAATAATAACATCATAGAATAATAAAATAAAACAAATTTATTAAGAAATATAAAATAAAAATAAATAATAAATAAAAACATAAATAATCAAAAAATAAGTAATAAAAACCAAATAAACAATAAAATTAAATAATAAAATTAAAAAAGCAGAAGTATGTACGTAAGTAGCAAAAATAAATTTAATATATTTTAAATTTAAAAAATAATAAAAAGGAAAAAATAAATTAAAAAAAAAACGAAAAATAAATTAAAAAACAAAAACAAAAAATAAATTAAACAAATAAAAAAAGATAATAAAAAATAAATTTAAAAAAATATAAAAATAAATTTAAAAAAATATAAAAATAAATTTAAAAAAAAATATAAAAATAAATTAAAAAAAAATATAAAAATAAATTTAAAAAATAAATTAAAAAAAAATAAATTAAAAAAAATAATAAAAAAAGATAATAAAAAATAATAAAAATAAAAAAAAAATAAATTAAAAATAAATTTAAAAAATAATAAAAAATACATTAAAAAAAATAATAAAAAAATTATAAAAAATAAATTAAAAAAATAATAAAAAACAAAAAAAAAGATAATAAAAATTAATTATAAAAAATTAAAAAAAAAAATTATAAAAAATAAAAAAAGATAATAAAAAATAAATTTAAAAAATAATAAAAATAAAAAAAGAAGAAAAAATAAATTAAAAAAATAAAAAAAAGTTAATAAAAAATAAATTAAAAAAATTTTTAAAACAAAGTTAAAAAAAAAATAAAAAATAAATTTAAAAAATAAAAAAAGATAATAAAAAATAAATTTAAAACAAAGTTAAAAAAAATAAAAAATAAATTAAAAAAATAAATTTAAAAAATAAAAAAAAATAATAAAAAATAAATTTAAAACAAAGTTAAAAAAAAAATAAAAAATAAATTAAAAAAATAATAAAAAAACAAAAAAAGAATATAAAAAAATTAATTCAAAAAATATAGAAATAAATGAAATGTAAAGTATACATTAAGAAAATAGGTAAATGAATAATTACAAGTCACAATAATTTCAAAAATTAGTTTTTAACGAAGTACAAAATTTCTTTTCCTTTCAATAAAAATTTAAGGCATGTAATTCAATGATTTAAAAAAATTATTACAAATTTTAAATTAATTTGTTTTGCTTAATTATTTAAAGCATTAGCAAAAAATATAACCTTTTTTTAGCAAAAAAATAAAAAATTACACACATGATGATATATGATTTGTGAGTGTTAATGAAAATAAAATGATAGACAAAATTCAATGGAACTCTCTCTCTCTTTCGCTATCTCTGCTCACTCCACAGCAACCTTTAGTTAGTATTTCGGAACGGCATATGGACAACTGCAGTTTTCATTTTTTATTTACATACAATATATAATTTTATTTCGAAATTTTTTTTTGAGTTTATCTTTGTTGTTTTGGTTTTTTGTTTTTTTTTTTGTTTTCAAGTTCTTACAAAAAAGAAATGCAGTAATAAATTGACGCGCATGCGCATTACAATTACAATTGTTACATTGAAATATCATTTACGCGTCTTATATAATAATTTATGTTTTGAAACAAACAGTATAACATATAAATGTATAATAAAGTGTAATAATCAAATATTCTAATATAATAATAATGGAACATCGATGAAGTAGAGCGAAACATAGTAAACGGTATTTCTTTACAAAAAAAATGTTTTTTTTCCTCTCTAAATTCAGCAGCCAAGTTGGGTAGACGAACATGCGAGGGAAGGAAGAAATTATTTCTAGACTTTTTTTTTACAAATTGGCAATTAATTAATTCTACGAAAATTGAAATTCAAAAACTGGTGAGCGCTACTGTACTTTAAAGGATTTCAGAAAATACTCATTTCAAAAATATAATTTTTTCAACTTAAAAAAATTGCTGCAATTCATATACACTAGTTTTTCACTCGGCTTTTGCGTTTTTTTACACTCGTTTATTATTTTTATTTTTTTGTATTTTCTTGTGTGTTTTGCTTTGCTTCCGTTGTTCCTTATTTCGATGTGGCTAACTACTATACACGGCAACTAATGAAATTAAAACTTATCGTACAAAGTGGATAAACAAAATTCTGCTTTTGCTCAATTTAACATTTAATTTGTGGTTATGTGTCTTCTCTTCATGCATCTCTTGTTGTTGTTGTATTAATAATAATTCACTATTGTTTCCAGAACAAAAAATAATTAATATTTAGTACTGCTTCACACTTTTGCTTCGAACTGTAGGCGCGCTCAACAGATTTGTGGAAAGTTTGCATGCATTTTTGCATTGATTTCGCTAGCATTTTTGTTTAGAATACCCCCCAATAGCAATGAACAGTAGCAGCAACAGGCAGGAGACAGTTTCTGGACAGCTTTTAATGTCGAAAGTGTATTTCCATAATCTCATCGCCCGACGATGATGAGTCGCGCTGCGCTTGCCCATTGTCGTCGTCATCGTCGTTGTCATCGCTCATGGACGAATGCGAGTTCACGTCCACCCAACCATCGCCGTCGTCGTCATCACCGTCATTGTCGTCGCTGTCATCATCGCTATCCATGTCATCGTCATCGTCGTCTTCATCGCCGTCCGAACGATTTCGTTGACGGCGCTGTAAACGAAGCAGACCGTTTTCGCTCATATCAAAAACTGCAATGGAAAGCATATAAATATTTAATATATGTAAAGAGGTGTTACGAGGATGTTGGAATGTCACACTCACTGTCTGTTGAATCGCTGTCCGAACCGTCCTCATCAGACTCAGGCTCTTCATCATCTTCCTGAAAGCAGAGATAACCAATTATTCATTATCGCATCGATGAGGTCTTGTGCTGCCGCGTCAATCCCAGCGCCGAGGTCGGCGCGCACAGCGTTGCCATTAACAGCCAGGCCTCCGCCGCCGCCGCCACCGCCGGCACCACTGCCGCCGATCACACGGCCTGCAACAGCGCGTGTGTTGCGATGGGTGCGTAACGCACCACTTCTGCCTGCGGCCGCTGCTGCTGTAGCTGGTGCTAGTCGCGCGCTGCGTGCACCGCCAGCGGCACTGGGACGTGGCGCAGCATGACCATTGCCTCCGCGACCGATCATTACACCGACGCCGCCATTGCCACTGGCGGCTGCGGGCAACAACGCTGAGCTCCGTAAGCTCACGATGATCTCTTCACCACCGCCGCCGCTACCGCTGCCGCCGTTGTGTCGCCGACTTGCGTCGATGTCGATATTGATTTCGCGTATGCGTCCAAAACGACGAATATGATCACCGGCACGACGATTGTTAGCTGCGTCGGCGTTATCGTCATCGTCGTTCTGGTTGCGGGCGAGGACAAGGCCAAAGCCAAGGCCACCTCGGCCTGCACCGCCTCCACCACCTCCACCACCACCATCACCATCATCATCATCAATATCAATATTTATAATGGCGTTATTGTCGTCGTCGTCATAGTCGCCGACGTCGGCATGCGCCGCATCGCGTTCGTTGCTATTGCTGGCGTCATTGCCGGCGCCGACACCTATGCAAGACGCGTCGCCGTGACGCACCTCTTCTTGATTCTCGATCTTCTTCATGCCCACGGCATAGATTTTGACGAACGTCTCCGGTCGCGAGTCGTACGACGGTTGGTTCTCCACCAGCGCAATCAGACTGCCATTATCACTTATGCTCATGTCGTAGATGCCGCGTCGCACATCTATCGTCGATATAGAGGAGTAGTCGTACGCGTCCAGCACCTTGAAACTTGTCTCACAGGCGGGCAACTCCTCCAGCATCGCGTCGATCCGCTCGTCAGACGCCTCCGCGTTGTAGCTGTAGATGACGCGCATGGGCGAGAACTTCAGGAAACACTGGTCCAGCACTGGCACCGTCTGCAGCAGATGGAATGTACGCAGATCCCAGACTTCGGTGTTCGAAATAATCTGCAATGCAAAGTGGTTAGTGAGACAAATGTAAACCGAATCGGTTCGAAATTGCGGCACAGTACCTCCAAACCATTCGGATGGAATACCCCGGAGAGGCATTGGTTCAGCTTGTCGAACTTGTGTATCTCCTTGCCGGAACGTACATCCCATAAAACACCATCTGAAAGCCGAGACAGCAGTTAGTATTTGAGGCGAAATTGTAGCGTGACGAAAAGCTTACCTGAGAGTATGAGCTCGTCGGTGGGACAGAAGGTGGCGCGATTCTTCACATACTGGTTGCTAAGCGTTGGCGTGAAGGTGGAAATCTTATTCCCTGTAGTTATGTCATAAATGATGGCGCACTGCAGCGAAAATAAAAAAAATATTATTCAAAAAAGAGAAGAGAGAGAAAAAAGAATACTTCGAATTCACGAACTCACATCATTTTGCGTGCCGAGCACTTTGTCCTGCGTCAGATTGTTGAATTCGCAATAGTAGTCGTCGGCAAAGCTGAGTTTCGTCGCGAACTCGTTATGTTGTATGGACCAGAGCACACTGAGCGGTGAACGCCACGAGCACGATGTCAACACCAGGTCGCCGACGCGGTTCGAAATGATGGAGTCGACCACATAACTGTGGCAGACGGACGAGAAGACCTCTGTGCCGGTGGAGAGATTGAAGGCTTTCACCTCGCCGCGATGGGTGCCGACGAGCAGCAGTTTGGAGGGCGATACAATCTCACACGTGGAGAACTGCAGCGAGGGGAAGTCGTTGGAGCGCACCGAACGCCAAGGCGCGAAGTTCGAATGCACGTAGCGACGATCCAGACGCGCTGTATTGTAACCGGCTTGAGCTTTGAAAATGCGCGCTGTCAAATTCAGATTGTCGCCCGAGCGGTTGGGCTTGGGATCCGGGCACTTGTGTGGCGTAAACAAGTCGAATTGTGGACATGTGGTCATCGGGTTGTTGCACAAGGCATGCTGGTTCGTGAGATACTCCGTGACGATAGTGCCCAGCGTGATGCCCGTCTGGTTGCCGTGCTGCAGCGGCGGCGAACCGCTCTCCGAACGCACATCCTCTGGCAGTGAGGAGATTTGCTTCTGCAACGAACGCTGCGCATTCGCATTCGCAATGGCCAATGCACTGGCGCTGGCGCTGTTGCTCGTTATCTTCTCCGACTTCTTCACCAACTTGATGGGCGTCACCGCGCTATTGCTGCTGCTCGGCAGCTCGTCCAACGTCATGCTGCTGTTGAGCTGTTCGCTCGTTGACGTGTTCGCTAGGCTCTGTATGGCATTGTTGACGTCCTGCATGCGGCTGCGCAGTCGTTGGCGCACCGACGATGAAGGCAGCACTTTGTAGTCGAACGGCGATTGATGGAAGTTCTTCGCCGTGTTCGCGAAGGTCTGCGGCAGCCCCGCCTCCTTCTGCAACATTTGCGCCGTCTGCATCAGACCCTTCGATTCCAAATGGTCGTGTATGAGTTGGTAAAGCTGCTGCTCGTTATACTGGATCTTCGTTTGCGCGATCACATTGGCTTTGTGTATGTTCGCGAGCGACGGGTCCATTTTGTTGGATATGGGTTTTGTCTTGCCCGAAACGCGTTCCACCAGCTCAATGGCGTACTTCTGAAACAAGACGTGCTCGGCGCGTTTCTCCTGCAATATGGGATCGCGCATCAGTGTCTGTATTTGTCCATTTGAAAATAGCGTTAGCTTGCCGACGATTTGACCCACGCGCTCGGAGCGCGCCAAACCGGCCAAAGCGCGACAGGCCATGCCACGTATACAGTCCGCATCGGTGATTGGCGCTTTGATTTGCATCAACGAGAGCAATATGATTATGCCGTTATTGGAGCACACCGACTCCCACACCTTCTCGATTAGCTCTTCACAATAGCGATTCGCCGGCTTGTTGCGCTTCGACGAATTAATGCCTTTCGCCGCGTTATTTGGCTCTTTCTGCAAGGAAAAAAAAAGAAGTTAGAAATGCGGCTGCAAATAGGTGACTCTAACTAAGCATACCTTGGATGAGTGGAACACCTTCAGCGCTGTATTTGGTTCCTTCTGCAAAGCACAAACAAGATTATTAGGAGATAATTTTTACTTCGTAGACCTAAACTTACACGCGACAGCGGTGCACAGACGCAGTGCACCAACACAGCCAACGCTGATTTTTGCACATCCGCATCAGCGGTGATGTCGCCCGAAGCAGCGGCCAAAATGAAGTAAATGCCTGAGGCCCCAGCGCTATCTGGCACATCTAAGCGCTCGCAGTAAACCTGGAATACGCGCGGTATCACGCAGCATATGGACAACACATCCAAGGCGGAGCGCACTATTTCCGATCTTTAATGAGAAATATTGAAATTTGTAAGCTCGAAGACTTTAGAAATAACATAAAGACCTACCTCACGTTGTTGTTCCAGTCGTAGGAGAGCGCTATGATTTTCAAAAGCAGCGTTATGCCGCTCACTTTCAATAGCTTGTCCACAGGCGCCCAATGCGCGCGCACCGATGTGTTCTCCTGCAAGGTGCGCACCTGTTCGCTGATCTGCTCCAAATTCAGTTTCGCCGCTTTGGTGATAATATGCTGCGAGAATTCAGTGGAGAATAAGCATTGCTGACGCATGAAGTTGTTGTACTTGTAGAACAAATGGCTCTCCATGTAGCGTTTGAGCGCGACACACACATGTCGCACCAATTGACGTGAGGCGCACTCCAAATCGTCGTTAATGGGGTTCTCATCGTCATCGTTGTTTGATGGATTCAAAATTTTAAGTATCGAAATCTAATAAAAAAAAAACAAAAAATCATATCAAAAACCCGTTAGTGCAACAATATACCGTAGAAAACATACCACATTGTAGAGTTTGCGCAGCCCGTCTTGTGCATCGAATTCGTCCAAAATCACTTTGAATTGAAAACTCAAGCCAAAGAACATGGTCGCATGGCAAACGCCCGAATCGTAAGAGCGTTCCATTAGCCAAAGCGCGTAGTGCACCAGCTCGGCAATCACATTTCGCGGCATGCTGCAAATGCGTTCCATGGCCTCTTCACAGTAGGCGAGGTAGTAGAGTGTTATCGAAACGCCGGTGGCTGCGATGCTGGGACGCGGCACTTTAAGCAGCAACTAGAATTTATACAGTTAATTAATAACTGTAAATATTGTAAAGAAGAAGAAGAAGAAGAAGAAACCCATTTACCTCCAATCCGCCGTGCGCTATGAATTCCAAAGCGAACTTTTTGTGACACAGCAGTGAAGCGAGATATTTGAGCGCCTCAAATGCCAGACATGTGTCACGCCTATCCAAGTTCTCTAAATAGCCGAACACCAATTGCATAGCACGATGTTCGAAAACGAGCCCTAAGTAGTCCTGATGGTTGCCGAGTGATGTTAAATACCGTAACATTAGCGTTTGGCTCGACTCAGCGGTGGGCGGATGTAAGGGTATGTACATTTTTTTGTAGTAACGCGAGCCACTGCCTTGTGGGAAGGCATCACGACTGTTCTCCATCAAAGTCGATATGTTCGAATTCGAAACATGTGTGTCCAACAATGTGCTCTTCGTAGATTGCGATGTTGTTGCTTTGTCATCCTCATCCAATTGTGGTGACGATACATACATACCATCAGCCGTAATCCAAGAGGGCAGTGATTGTTCAAGTGAAGATATCGGTGATATTATCGGTGAACTTGTTTCGGATATTGGTAATATGGGAAGTGTTGGCATACAGTCACCGATAGTCTTGTAGATTGCTTGTAACATATGCAGACGCTTTAGCATTTTTGGTATAAGGCGTACGTTGTGCTCCTTGAATGACACTGCTATTTCGGTTACTTCCATAGCGGCACCAAGGAGACCCGTCGCGTAACTTTGTAACGGCTCAATACTATCTTCGGCCCAACCGAAAATTCTATGAATCAGATGTTCGAATTCCCCTTGGAATACTGCAGATGTCTCCAAACCAGGTGCGATTATTAATATTAACCGGCATGATAATATATTGAGTTCCAAGGAACTTTTTTGTATATTTTGGCGAGTAAAGAAATTATCACGCAGATAGTCACTCAACAGCTAAAATTCATAAAGTTAATTAGTAAATAAATTTTGTAAATATTAAATATTTTTTTAAGTTACCTTACTCATGAATACATCCTTGCGGAAAAGCTGTTTTAAAAGCAAACCAAATTGGCACTTGGGATCTGTACGATACGGATGGCGATCCTCAAATGGATCGTGATCTTTACGCATATAGATTTCTTTTTCCTTTTCGAAGATTTCGGCCAGTCTGAATGTAGAGATTTTAATTATCAATTTCTGTGTTTAATTTCAATAAATTATAAAAAAAAAATTGTTATATACATAGCCAAAGCCGCAATTAAATAAAAAGCACGCTTCTTTAAGTAGAAAACTATTTTTAGATTTTTTAATCACTCATTTCGACACAACACTAAGTAAATAACAAAAAAGTAAAAAACAAAAAAAAAACTAGAAAAACAACAACAATTAACCAAAGCACGCTTTTTGTGCTTCGATCAACATTACTTTTGCAAGCAATAAAAAACCTGTTTGCGTGCATAAACGCAGACGACGAACAAACCTAGAGGTATGTTTGTATGAGCGCTGTCATTTACCTTTTTAACACTGGCACTGGATCGAATCCGGAACGTGTATGTCGCGTTTCCCAAATTAGCAATACTTGCGACATGTCTTTACTATCGAAATTTTCATCTTCGAAACCATAAAATGGATCCGCCTCTGCAGCAGCGCCATCTCCACCCTCTTCATTTTCTGCTGCTTCCTCATTTTCCGCTACTTCTTCATTTTCAGCATCTTCATTAGCATCGTCGTGGCCATTGGACTCACCCTCCTCAGCATCGTTCATCTCCGCATCTGTTCCTGCATTTGGTTCTTCTGCTTGTGGTTGACCATCATCTGGATTATTGGCACCAACATCACCATTCGTATCCTGATTTTGCGTCGTAGACCCTGTTGCAAGCGCTATTGATTCCGCTGTTGATGTTGTTGGCTGAATTTCTTCTGCATCACGCATTTCCGCATCACCTTGTTGATGCTCAACTGGCTCTAAGTTATTGGGCGGCATTTAATGCCAAAACTTTATATTTTGTACAAATCTAGTCCTAACCTAACAAAACTTTTCCACACGGCCAAGCAAAGAACGGAATTTTTCCTTTCTTTTAAGTTCGCGTGTACAAATTATCGTTGTTGTTGTTGCTGTAATCACCCCTTTCAATTTTTTGCGAAATTGGTATTCAGTACTATTCAAGGTTAAAACTCGTTCTTAATTCGACCGATAACTTCTGCACACTTCTGTTTATAAACAAATGTTTTTCTTAATATGCACTTATTTTTGGTAATTAAATAAAGAAACAAAAATTGTAAAACTATGTTTAAATTTGTGTTTCACATAAAAGAAATTCCACTGAACTAAGCAGAAGGAAAATGCACGCGCTTTTTTCGCTGCTGTCAAATCGGTACTGCGACAATGCTGCCACACCAGCTGGAGAACTCATTTAGTGTTATAAACAAATTATAGAATTAAACATATTCCAAATGTTCTAACACAACATTTATCAATGGGGAATCATCAGAAATTTACATTTAAAAATTTAGGACGTTTAGTAATCCCGAGTTGTCTTACTTTTTATAAGAAATTGTATTATTTTCGAAAATGGCACCCCTTCAAGCTTTTTCAAATCTTCTTTACGCCTATCCGTGATTGATGTTGAGTGAAACAGCTGATCCACAAACAATCAGAAAATAGGCGGGTGGGTGACGTTTATCTTTGCATTGTTTTCCTAATAAACAAAATTTCCAATTTCTCGAAAAGTATCAACTGTATAGAATAATAAATAAAAACACACACTGTTGAGTTAAATACAAAATGTCTTTTTTGTATATACTGAGTTGGATATCGACGGCAATACACATTGTTTTCATCACAATATCGATTGGTGCGTAAGCATTAATGTTTTTTATGCAATGGCTAATTATATATTTCTTACAGCGGCGGGTTTATACTATGTCGCCGAATTGGTGGAGGAGTACACACAAACTGCCCGCAAGCTAATCACCATGATGATTAGTGCAACGGTATTTGTGTACATATTGTTTATGTTCTTTGACAATTTACCGTGGAAGATGATAATATGTGGGCTTATAGCGCAAATATTCCACGGACTAATCATGAGCAATTTCCCATTTGTACGATTCCTGTCATTTCCTTTTATTGCGGCAGTTGTATTCCTGATTATTAATCATATGTTGGCCTTCCAGCATTTCATAAGCTTCTACTACCCCTTCGTTGAAGTAAGCGGCGAAGATATAATTTTCTTTTGTGGACAATTTAATGATTCTTGTTTGTTTTTAGGTTTTAGCATATTTCACAATATGTCTGTGGTTGGTGCCATTTTCACTATTTGTGTCATTAAGTGCAAACGACAATGTGCTGCCGACGACGGTTAATGACAGTATGGGTAGGTTGTGTAAACATAAGTATTGCTGTAAAATACTGACCGAATATTTAATATAATAATAGGCAGTCAAGATGTGGTTACGAATTACTTCAGTCGTGGGAAGAAACAAGGGCTGCTATCGCTTTTCAACTACGCAAAAGACAGTTTATTACCCACAAGAAATAAGAAATCTTTTTGAGAATTTCCTTCACTTAAACACAAATATTTTTAATGTACATAGGTAAATTCTTGAAAATGTGGACTGTAACCAAAACATTTTTTGTTAAGGTGGAAAAGCTTGGTAATTGAATAATTTATTATATTTGCTAAATAAAAAGAAATTATAGAATTTACACTGAAACTTTATTTTATTTTCACGTGTGTGTCAAGTAGGGTAAAAAATGTAGGAACATAAAAATTTAAAAAACTAAGAGTACATACTTAATATCGTAAAAATTCGCATTATCTATCCTGAGTGTTGAACGTTTTATTTGCCCCATTTAGTAACTTATTTGTCCTGTGTCTTAACGCTACCATCATTCATACCGAAATAAGCTTTTGTTGCCATATTCACAAATAAACCCGTTTCAACAACGCCGGGAATTTGTAGCAGTTCGTTGTTAACCTTTGCCCAGTCACAGTCGCAGTTTTGTTTGAAGTGCCAGTCGAGTATGAAATTGCCATTATCGGTTACGCAAGGTCCAGCCTTAGCTACTGCCATGCGTAGTTTAAGCTCTCCACCATATTTAGCAGCAATGCGTTCTCTAATCGGTACATAAGCCATTGGCACCACCTCAATGGGTATACCCTTCTTGTACTGATCGCCCAAATGTTCCGAATTTTTCGTATAATCTGCAATTATTATCAACTTCTCTGCGCATGATGCCACTATCTTTTCCTGCAGTAGACAACCGCCGCCACCTTTTATGAGTACCATCTGCCGATCCACTTCGTCGGCGCCATCGATTGCCACTGCCAGTTTAGGATTGCGATCAAGATC
Organism: Zeugodacus cucurbitae; assembly: GCF_028554725.1. Lineage (NCBI taxonomy): Eukaryota > Metazoa > Arthropoda > Insecta > Diptera > Tephritidae > Zeugodacus > Zeugodacus cucurbitae. The sequence goes on from NC_071671.1 coordinate 2,124,904, forward strand.
GCCGAGTATCAAGTTGTTCTCCACAATTAGCTGACGTGCTTGAAAGCTGGTTGGCACACATATGACCTCTAAACCTTCATTTCGCACACGTTCAGCCAGGCGCTCCACAGCAAATACTACTGTGGAACCACTTCCAATACCTACGACTGTGTTTGTCTTCACCCATTCGTCGACGGCGCGATGTGCAGCAATACGTTTTGCTTCGTTCAATGACATATTTGTAGGAGTTACGGTGGACGTTTGCGGGATTGTTTTAGAGCAGCTGCTTAATGATTTTCTGCTGAATTTGTGGAAATTACAATTGTAGTCAGCTATTTTCAGTAAACGTAACACTGGCGTTCTTGTCATGTGCTGGCGTTAAATGCAATGCAATTAATATTGTTAACTATTAGCAACAGCTGCCGTACGAGTATAAACTTTAGAAATACGTAACCAAAACAGTTTATTAAATACCCCCAAATGAACTTGGAATTCTTATCAATTTCTGTATTCCTTTTTACCACCTTTTCGCTTTTTTACGCTGCGAACGTCACTTGTTTCGCACGTGTCTGCTGAGCTGTGTTTATTTTGTTTAGTGGATTTCAGAGTTCTCGCCGTTGTTTTGAAAAAACTTAAAATTTTAAAATTGAATTGTTTTTAATTAATGAGTTTATTTATACATTTGTTTATATACAGATACGTTTCAAACGGCGTTTAGTTAAATAGTGGTTAAAGAGTGTCGGAGTTAGTCATAGCACGCAGTGGTGTAATAAAAGTAAGGCTGACGTTTCATAAATTCACCTCAGCTATAATTGCTTTGACAGGATGACCTTGTGTTGTTTGATGCTTTTCGAAGGTCATAACGAGGTATCCAGGGGATTTATAATGAACAATCTTGAACCATGTTGAAATTGAAGAGCTTTATTGAAAATATGACTCCTTATATTAAGCCATGTTTAATTCACCTCAGTTCAGATGTTTCACCATGGAAGTACAAGGGATAACACATCCTAAACAAATATCTTCCAATCTATCTTTCGTTGTGTAAGTTTGAGAGCATAGAATATAGCATAATTTTATCAGAGGCCCCTCTTCCGTTCTGGTTCCAACGATCCCCGTTGAATGAGCTAGATCATTTGCTGACTCATTCCCGGCCATGTCTCTGTACTCACTTTGGAAGCTCGACAAAGATACTAGCCTGTTCTACTCACTTATATAGTCAATAATTATCCATGCACCTATGGATATATAATCGTCGTATCATCTACGACCGCAATAAAGTAAATTAAATATGCAGATGATTATGCTTTGTCAAATTTCGATGTTTCCATCGAAAGTAATTTGGAGCTCAACTGGTCGCATGGCAGCGCATCTTCCGTTAAGCTCCACATAGCTTTCTAAAAATATTGTTATTGTTCTTTACATCGAAGCGTATATGGAAGTTCTTCTTCGTTACTAAAAAAAATCGTTGATGTCATCAAAACACGATTTCCGAATAGGCAAATGCAACTAAAAATGGAACAAAAACACATATCAAAATAGACGATGGAACGAAAATAATCGAATTACCTCCCCGAATTGCGCTTGAGTAGTGCATAAGTAGTATATTTATTGTGTCGCAGCCGCCCACACATTTTGGCATATCCAAGCATTTCGTCAATAATGCCAATCAACCCGTTCGCCAACGCCACAGTAACGGCCATAACTTCGGCGACGGTTAACTGAGATAGTAACGCTGACGTAGGCGTTGTTGCTGGCGTGAGTGCTTTCTCCGTTACGTCATGTTGTGCTGTGGGAATGGGCGGCATATTGCGCCGTCTTCTCATTTTGTTACTCGATTCTTTTCATCGTGGTTGTCACTGATTAGAGGGAGTCCAGGATTAGAGTGCCTTTAAGGCGTTGCCATGCCCACCTACTACACACATCACACATTCATCTACTTTTCTCTTGATAAAAAAAAACTTGGTTGCTCCATTTGTAATTTGCAATTTTCCAATTCATTTGAAAATTTGTTTGCCTCTTTCTTGTATGATTGTTATGGGAGCGTATTTCGCTGGCTCTTCTTGCCACTTCCCTTTGTTTCATTGCTTTATTTATCTATAGTACTCGTAAAACTTTTGATGTGTAGACATGTTGGAGTAACGCAATTGCCAGCAGCCACTTACGTAGTGCGGGACACACGCAGACTTCTTTAAAGGCTTATTTGGTCGAATTCGTTGAACCCAGTATACAACTCAATCGGATGTACATATTTTTGTATGTATGTGATTGGCGTTCAACCGTTTAGCCGGTTATATCCGAATCGATGAGAGCGCGCCACTCCTCTCTTTCCTTCGCAGTTCGGCGCCATTCGGAGATTCCAAGTGTAACCAGGTCGCTCTCCATCTGGTCCCTCCAACGGAGTGTAGGCCTTCCCCTTCCTCGGCCATGTTTTTAAAGAGAGATATTAATATATAATCATTTAATACCGAGGTCATTGAAGTCATTCGCTTGATCGAGATAAAATTTTCGTCGTCAAATAGTAAGTAGAACTCGTCAGATAACTCAAACACTGAGGTTAAAGGTCTCAGGTGTCGAATTGAAATCAACTATAAAGGACCGAATGTCGCTATTAAAATCTTCTGAAGAATATTTCAACTCTCTAAAGCTTAAAACTCCTAAAACTTCTTAAAGAAATCTTTAGAAATAATCCAGTTAAATTGTTGTCGAAAGGTAAGCTTTGATCTATATAGTCCAAAAGTAAGTGGTTGCATAAGTAGTCCCTGAAAACACTAAAATGTCTTCAAAGCAATCATACGAAATAAATCGGTTCAAATGGTCGAAGGTTATTAGTTAATTTGCCATTTTCCTCATCATAAGCTTTGATCTATATGGTCCTAAAGTAAGTAGTGTCATAACCAGTCCTTTCAAAAAACGCTGTTAATGCTTAGGTGACTTGAGTAAACTTTTATTTTCATGCATTTCGGCAACTTCCAACAACGGGAAATGAGACAATCTTTATGACAGAACAAGCTGCATGGAAGAAAGGAAAAAAACTATAAAAGTTGAACTTGTTAAAAGCGTAGTAACTAGGAGCAATTCAATTACAGGCTTCATTAAGTCGACTTACGCGTATTACTTGCCACGCTGCCGTTGGCTTTCCGTTGTAAGCCGAATAACAGCTATTTAACCCTTCAACAACCAAAACGGCATACATACAAATATTCAAGTTTAAACATTTCCAAGAGAGTCTACTGAAAGGACACATACAACTTTTTGTTGCACAAAAAATGTAGAAAATATGTAATCCAGTCGGTAATAACTGACAACTTGTACTAAAATAGCCGTTACTCAACTTCTGAAAGCGAACCGAAGAACTTGGTAGTCTGTAGTCTGCTGTCTTAAAAAGCTCGCACGTGCTGCGATTTTTCGATTTTCGATTTATTAATAAATGTAAATGGGCAATTTCTCGCTAGAATAAACAGCAAGTAAACTTTCATTTTCAATGCGACGCTTATTTACCGCTACTTGGCACCTTTTTTTAAGGCAAAAACCATTTTCACCTGCAAAGAAGACACGTTAGGCGGCCGGGTGGATGAAATCTTTAATGGGTTCGAGAGTATCTGTCTGTATGACACTTGGCGCACTCGCTTAATGTCAATGTCACACTTAAATAATAAATGAAGAAATGAAGAAGCGCCGACCAGATAACACCGAAATGCGTTGAAGAAGCAGTGGAGCTAAGAAAAAGTATAAAAATCAAATCACACGCCGGCGCTTTGAAGTGGAAAATGATCAAAACCATATTTTTTTCATTTCGAAATCGCAAAAAAATGAAATGTCACTACGACGGTCAAATTAAATGTTCAATTTGGCTACGCCTTTTTAATTTCCATCAGCCGGAAAGCGAACGGCGGGTGTTGCATGGCGTTGCTGCCGCAGTTGCCACAGACACCACAGTTGCGTCTGCCAGTGCCCCGGGGGGAGTAATCGAAATTAGTCTTCAACCTACATTCGCGCTTGAGTTCGGTGAGGGGAGTAGCCTGTGTGGGCAGAAACCACAAAAAAAAAGATTAAAAAAGGGAGTAAGGCAATGTGAGGAGGCGGGAAGTTCAGTGAATGGCTTGCGGAAGAGCAGATTGTTGCATTACATTGAAGAGCAGGATTTCACTTTTATTTTCTTCTTTGTGTGGGTTCGCAGGGTCCTCGCCATTGTTCTTTATTGCTTTAAAGTAATTGTGTTTGCTGTCAGTCGAACTTATTTTGTATTTATGATTTCCTTCTTAAAAAGAAAGCTTTTGTATTAATTAAGGATATGATTAAGGGTATATTTTTTCATTTCTTGAACTTTGTCTGTCGGCAATTATCGGAGATTTGACGTTATATGACGAAGGGCCGGAAAGAAAATATAATCTGTTTCTGGATCGGTATCGAGTCGACAGACCAAGGCGGGATATAAATCCGATTCCGTACGAAGCCCAGACTACCGAGAGAACGGCTTTCAACTCACTCTACTATAGTGACCAAATCCCACTGGAGAGACCCTTAGTCTCGAATGACCGATAGGAATTCATAAGAAGTAAGAATAGCAACGCTACCATAAGGCTGTTTCATTAAAAACGGTCCAAAGTACCGCATGCGACAAGTGATACCCAACCCTAAAGACATATATTTACGTTAGAAAAAGCGCTTTGAAATCTTCGCACGAAGTAAATGAAAAATTTCGCCATTTGCCTTCATGCAGTCTGCGGTTTAAAGTCACTCGCGCAGATTTAAGCTCTCCGGACAACTGTTAAATAACTAAATTTATCTCAGGCGATTGCACTGCTTAAAATCTCGTTAAACAGCTGCTGGAATAGCTTTTTATGCACATCAATTCACTTGTTAGAACTTTCAAATCCCGCTAAGGGAAACTGCTGAGACCGACCTCAGACCGTCCCCTACTCCCTCGCCCACCGCAAAGCATACGAAAAATGTAAATGACGACCATTTTTCTAATACGCATAGCGTACCGCACACGGCACCGCTGCGCCGTTGACGCGACGACGCCAGCACACACCGTCGGAATGCAACCCTCGGCATGACAGAGCGCAACGCGTGGCCCTGTGCGGCAGTTGACGTTAAATGATTCGACCGTAAATGGCAGCGACCGCCCTGAAGGTCATTTATTAAAACAAAAAGAAACCGAAGGGCGAAGCGAAAGAATTGCAAAAGCAAATGATGCTGCGCGCCAAAGCGCTCCCCGCACGCCAATAAGCAAACACAAATGAATGGCGGTGGCGGAATGGAGGAAATAAAACGAATACGAGAATGAATGTAGTGAAATCAAACTGTAATAACGTTGATGATGATGACGAGCGCTGCGCCGAGTCAGCGTCGCCGTAGTTGCTCCTTTGTGCCGCTTGGCGGTCGCCTGCCGTCAAATGAAAGGAAACGCAATTTTTTTACTCGAACGGTGCTGCCAAATGTCTCGACGCCGTCAATACATATGAACCGCATCGATGTGTGATTCTGTGCGAGCGAAAAGGTTAAGAAATCTACGTGGAAATGTGTGTTTGTGGAAAAAGTAGAAAGAATTGATTGCCTTTTGTGTCTCTGTGTGCCACCTGATGCCGTCCAACCGACCAGTAGAGGATTGGACTAAGCGCTGAGCCCGCACTCAACAGCACTAGTCCGGACCGACCGGCTGGACGAATGAGTGCGCTGAGGCGGCCACGCATGATTGATTGAAACATTTTTATGGAATTGTGCGGAGTTGTGGAATTTTATGGTGTGCCTTCACTGCGAAATTTCGCTGCATTTTTCTTCAATGCCACAAAACGCTTTTTCAGCGTTGCTGTGTGCGGCGTCGGCTGTTGCATGTTGCTGTTGCTGGCATGCGTTCGGACGGCGCTCTTGTGCTGCTGATGTGCTGGACCACAACTGTTACGCGCAGTAGTGTTGGGCGCCCTGTTGTTGTGATTGCATATTGTTGTTGTTGAGCTTGCGTGTTGCCTGGTATGCCGAGTGCTGGTGCCGCGCCTCGACGGCAACATTTAAGCATTTAATTCACAATTGTTTTTGCTGATGCCATTTTGATGACAACAAAATTGATTTAATGCCTCTTGTGTTTCTCCTTTTGTTTTGTTTTTCTTTTTGCTGCGCTGTCTTGCCTCTCGCTAAGTGTAAGCCGCTGCGCCACACAGCACAGGTGGTGCCTTCGCTTGAAACGCGCTTAATTGGTACACGTAGCGAAGAAAATGAGTGCTGAATTTTAATATAATGCGAGTATATTATGCGCCGCGCAGCACGGCACATACACACAGACGTACGCTCCCCGTCTGTAGAGCCGTGGAACTCGCACTATGCGCCTCAATGAATTTTAAAACTTATTAAGTTGTTTAGCGCGACTTTTAGTGCAGCGCTAGGCCAACGTATGTATTTAATGAAATACATATGTATAAGTATGTGAATATTATTGGAGAAACTGAATGGACTCTTCATTCGGATCACGTTTGATCCGCAATATTTTCAGAGTTGGGAAAATTCAATTCACTTTCGAGCTTCCCAGCTAATTAATCGCATAAGTTAAAGAGCGTGAAGGCATCCTCGGGGGTTGTGTAACTTGGTAAGTGGGATTAATAACGGTGAAACTATAACGCAAACTTATTACGAGTAAGATATTGGAATTATTTCTTAGAAATTTTCGCAAAAAAGCTTTTGTGTGGTGTGTTCAAAAAATAACGGGAATTTCCGATTTTTGAAAAGCTATTTATTTATATGTCTATGTATGTTTTCGCCTTCAAAATAGTCCCCAATTGATATTATGCACTTATGTCAATGTTTCCTCTAATAGACTAATCTCAAACTCGATTTGTAGAAAAGCCTTTGGCTCTTTCAACGATTTCATATAAGCTTATACGGCCTTTTAAGATTATCTTTATTTGTGGAATTTTGGAAAAAATCACACGGACCCTTGTCTGTGGAATATGGAGACTTAAATTATTGCCTTTGGCCAAGAATTCCTGAAAAATAATTCATATCAACACAATAAAAAATGTTGAAAATTGAACTCTCCAAGTGCGTGAAGCTATTCCCGTTATTTTTTGAATGCAACACATACCTTGAGATATCATTTTGTTATACACATGAATAAGATTAGTTGTTCGTCTTCATAAATGCCATTCAAAGCTATTTCTGACATGAAAAATCTCTCCTGAAAACATATTGGTAGTTTGGAGATCGAGACTTTTGACTGCCTGAAACAGTAAGTTGGCCGATTATAAGATGAACAGTAATATAATAAGAGGAGTGAAGTAGTAGCATAGCATAGGAGATAAAGTTCTTATAGAAGTCTCAAGGGAACAAATCTGGAACATTAGAGCTCAGTGACGCTTCAACTCAATGTCTCTAATCACTAAATTACTACCCTCGCCTCTCGTTCCTCCTTTTTGCTTTTTGGCGCCAACTGGAAACACCAAGTGAAGCCAGGTCACTTTGCACTTGGTCTTTCCACCGGAGTGGAGGTCGTCCTCTTCCGCGGCTTCCTCCAGCGGGTACTGCATCGAACACTTTCAGAGCTGGAGTGTTTTCATCCATTCGTACAACATGACCTAGCAGCGTAGTCGCTGTCTTTTTATTCGCTGAACTATGTCAATGTCGTCGTATAAATCGTACAGCTCGTCGTTCCATCGTCATATGGGATGGGGTCATATGTAGAAGTTCACGCAAGTGAGGAAAGTTTCTGATTGCCATTCACTTGGGAGTGGCCAGGAACGATTCTTTTGCATGTGGCTCAAGCAGCTCACGACTTCCGGTTTTAGACCAAGTATCCCCTGGGTAGCCAACAGACATCCGTTTGAAGGCGAGCTAAAGTGAGAAGGCGAAGCCCTCTTCTGCGGTTGTTCGTAGGGTTTGGGACCCACCACATAAAAAAACCTCCCCAATGAAAAAACAACTTACTGGAACAAGCACTAAATTCAATAATTATATTTCCCTTATATATCCCTTCCCTATAATGCCTTCCTTCTATACCGTCCTACAGAATAAAGCAATTAAAGCATTCCTTAGCTTTTTCTCAGTGTAGACAATGCCAACAATTCCAAAACTTTAGTCAGAGAGATCTCTGTCACAATCCCTCGTATATTCATTTGTATATATGTATGTACGAGTAAGAAACAAAGAATGTAGAACAATTGAAAGTATAAATTGTCATGTTAAGTAGTGCCAAGAAAAACTTCAGACAATTATTGCTGTCAACCAGATCTCTCGTTTTTTGCCATGCCATGCCACACTCAGCACGCAACGCGCTTGAAGCTTTCAAGTCACTCAAAGGCAAAGCATTAAGTCTTTCTTATGTTTGTATGTGTGTTTAGTGGCAGCTCATTGTTGCTTTGTGATGTGTTGAAAAAAGGGAAGTCGTGATAATTGGCGGCATAATGATAACGAGTATGTGAAGAGAAAAGTGAAACACAAAGTGCCGCAGGATGTGAAGGAGCTGGGTATTTAGTTATTGAGGTACATACATATATACATGTAATTAGTGAAAATCACTATTTAATGCATATTTTAAGAAAATCAAAAGAAGTCTACAATTTAATAAAAATAATTTATTAAAAAAAAATGTTTTATTTATTTTTATTAGAACTGAAATATTTTATGAGAAATATCTAGAGATTATTCAAAAACTTCCAAATATGCCGAAAAGTTAATTTAATCAAAGCAGTATTTATATTTGTATATGAAAAATATCGACTTAAAGCCTCTTATTTATATTTTCTATTCATTTTTATACTCTCGCAACATGTTCCAAAGCGAGTAACATAGTTTTGTTCCCAAAACGGTTGTATGTAACACCTAAAACTAAACGAGTTAGATATAGAGTTATATATACCAAAGTGATCAGGGTGACAAGTGCAGAGCAAATCCGGATGTGTGTCTGTCCGTCCGTCTGTGCAAGCTGTAACTTGAGGAAGTTGCTTTCGAAAATGAGCTAAATCGGATCACTGCCACGCCCACAAAATGGCGAAAACCAAAAACACATAACTAATCCATTAATAAAGCTATGAAAATAAAATTTGATACAAAGGATCGCACTATGAAGGGGCATATTTGGTTGTAATTTTTTTGGAGAAGTGGGCGTGTCTCCGCCCCCTACTAAGTTTTTTGTACATATCTCGTAAACTGCTTGAGCTATATCAACCAAACTTTCTAGAATCGTTTCTTTAAGATACTACCTTATACATTTCAAAAATGAAAGAAATCGGATAATAACCGGTGGGCGTGGTCCCATACAAAGGTTAAGTTGAAAACCACTAAAGGTGAGTTTATTCACTAACGAAAAACGTCACGAGAAATGGCAGATGGAAACTCCAGTCAGATTTTTTTACAAAATGGAAAATGGGCGTGGCGTCGCCAACTTATGGGTCAAAAACCATATTTCAGGAACTACATAAGGAACCGATGAAGATAGCGGAATAAAACTTTACACAAATACTGTATACCATCTGTGGCTTCACTTATGGAAAATTTTTCAAAATCGGACTATAACTTTTCAAAGCCCTGGATATCGACATGAAGAACTCAGTGCCTAAGGATAATTTTTCACCGAAAATATCGGCAAATCTTTCAAATATATTAATTTAATTTAGAGGAAATTATTTTCTCCTAATTGTGTGTCTCTGTTCCAAAAATTATTAAAATCGGATCAGAACTTACCCTAGCTCCCATATACCTAATAATGTGTGGGCTTTATTCCGCATATATCGGTTAAATGTGAGATATCTTAGCAAAATTAAGTGAGCATATAATCTTAGGAATGTTTAGGTCGCACCCGAACTTAGCCTTTCCTTACTTGTTTGTTGTTGTTTTTATTTTCATAAGCGCAACTCACTGAGTGCAATTAATTTAAGTGCCTCTGTTGGCATTGCTTTAATTCGAAATTTCCGTATTTAATATTTACATTTCCAATGCTTTGACCTAATACCGTTATTGAGCAACATGCAACATGTGTGTTTTACATGCATTTGACTTTGTATATTTTAAATTTTGTAGATTTTTTCCAAACACCATATTTACATACGAGCAAATTCACACAAAAACAAAAACAAAAACAATTCCGCTTATAAATTCATCGCCTATGCATTTCCATGCCAATATTTGTTTTTCTTTTCCGAATTGATTTTATAGAATTTGCATTGCACAGTGCGCCGAGCAAAAAGCTTTGCGTGTAAAAAGTTACAGCAACAATAAAAACAATTGACTGACATTGATGTGCGCACTATTTCTATTTGCAATTCTCTGGCATTTTTGAAATAATACACAAATAATGCACTTTATGCCATATTTACAGACACAGCTACACACATTTACAATGCACAAATAGAACTTTGCAGTTAAATTTAAGCTCGCTTCAATTTTTTGCAGCTGTTTTGCAACTTTATTTGTTGTATTTGTTTTTGCTTTATCGAAATCGAGTGAAAAGTGAAATTCGCCAGTTTTAAAAGCAACAGTTGTCGCGTGGCAAATAAAAGTGCCCACACAATTGCTGCATTGCAAACTCATTAAAGAGTTTCAACTTTCGTTGCATGCACTTTGCAAGCTTGCTATGTTGAGGAAAGTAGAAAAATAATGGGATTTCGGATTTGCATAGAAGATGGCAGGAAAGATAAAATAAAACATATTGAAAGTGATTTAATAACAATTGTTATGTAAAAAGTTTTTAGAAAGCTTCTCAAAAGCTCGTAAAAAGCTTCAATTTTTGAATTTCCATAGAATAAAGCTGAAAAGAAGAAATCAAATATATTGAAAGAATGTTAATAACATTTGTTTTATAAACAGCTTTTTCAAAGCTTCTAAAAACCTCCTCAAAAGCTTTAATTTTTGAACCTGCATAGAAGATGGCAGAAAAGAAGAAATAAAATATATTGAAATAATGTTAATAACATTTGATAAGTAAAAAGCTTTTTGAAAGCTCTAAAAAGCTCCTCAAAAGCTTTAATTTTTAAATTTGCATAGAAGAAGGCACGAAAGAAGAAATAAAATATATTGAAAGCGAATTATTAGCAATTGATATATAAAACGCTTTTAAGAAACCTCTGAAAAGCTTTTCGAAAGCTTTAATTTTTTAATTTTCATGGAAGAAGACAGGATAGAGATAATATAATATATTAAAAGCCAATCATTAACATTTTTTAAATAAAATATTTGTTTTATAAACAGCTTTTTAAAAGCTTCTAAAAAGCTCCTCATATGCATTAACTTTTGAACTTGCATTGAAAAAGCCACGAAAGAGGAAATAAAATATATTTAGAAGCAAATTACTAATAATTACTATATAAAAGCTACCAAAAAGCTCTTCAAAAGCTTTAATTTTTTAATGTTTCAGGCAGGAAAGAAGAAATAGCATTTATTAAAAGCAAATTAATAACAACTGTTTTATAAAAAGCTTCTCAAAAGCTTTAATGAAGCACTCAAAGTAATCAGAGATCTTATAAGAAAGTTTTTCGATTTGATGAAAGAGAAAGGAGCTAGCCCTGGCTGTGATTTATGAGGTATAAAGATCCACTATAAAACACTAAATATCTTTTTCTGACTGTGCTTTACTTGATTAAAGGAATACCTGGAGCATTGCAGTGATGGCACTACGAAATGGACGAAGCAATACCAAGGTACTTAGGCTGCAGTTCTATGGATTGCATTAAACGCTTGTGGCATACTTTTAATGCAACGGACGAATCTTCAAGAAGGTCACATGCCTTTTGTTCAACAGTGATATAAGCAAGTAAGCTTTTATGCGCACTCTGAGAGAGCAAGCCGTTGTGAGGAAGGTGATTGCGATAAAAATAACGGTAACGGTAATGTTTGCGGCAATCATCATTAAGCCAGCGCGCCATTGTAAATGCAACGGTCATCAAAGCGCTGCAGTGGCAGGAAAGCGATAATGAACAGGCGAAAAATATGAAATTCCTAAATTTGTAATGTAAACTAATAAATAATTGAGACTTCTCGCTCGAAAATCCATTCCACACGAAATTAAATGCCGAAAGTCACGCACGAAATTTGCGCTCCATTGACACTTTGGAAAAAATTTAATAGATTTAGTATTATTTTGAATTTATGTTGCCGCACAATGGCATAAATATTATATGGAAATTAATTATTTGGGAATTTCGGTGTTTGGCCACGTACAATAAACAGCGGGCAAATACAATTTCTTTGTTTACACGGCATGTGCAAACATCCATACATATTATATAAGCAATAAAAATTTGCTAATACAATTTATAATGCCATTGAATTGTTGGGCCCACTTGTTTTTGTACCTATATATTATGCAATTTTAGTTGCTATGAATGAGATTGGACAATAATATAATATTATATGATAAAATTTGTTGTTGTTTTGGAAAATACACACATAATATTTTAACAAATTATTTATTGAGCTCAATATGAGCGAGATATTTATTTATTTATGTAGAAAATTTAATAAAAAAATTTCTGAAATATTAGCATTTGTTCTACAGTTATTTACTGTTATATGATAATACCGCTGTTTAAGTTAACTGTTTTCTTTTTATTATATATAACTGTATAAACCATTTCATGTCAGTTTGTGAAAAAAGGGATGGATACTGTTAATCTCGATTTTTAGATTAGTGAAAGCTATTTTTTTTGAGGGTAGGCTCGCCCAATCATTAAGATTTGGATTTAGATTTTGTTTATAGACCCGTGTTTGGAGAATCAAAAGCCCTTAAAAATGTATCTAAACTCTCACATATCGACAAAGCGCCTTGAACTGAACTAAAATGTATCGAGATCACTAATTTCGATATCAGCTAGCTCGGATGGTGAAGGTCCAAGATGTTTCAAACTTACTCTTACGAAAGCTAGATAGTCCAGAACTTTATATAAGCTGAGGTCCATAAGAAATGGATTCAGGTCTACTTCAAATAACTTCAACAGTTGATGAAGTAGCTGAGTGTCTGACAGACCCTATAATTCTTATAGTCATATAGTTCAGGAATATTGATGAGGACCTATACAACTGTTCTAAGGACTCTGATTGTGATATGGGCTTCCCAATAACAATTTGAACGAAAATTTGGCTTTGGAGTGCTCTGGAGTTGAATGATGTGAGGTTCTGGTTCAAGGCTTAAATAGTCCAAGTAGAATATGGATTTGAATTAAATACTCTGAATATATTGCTGCCTGGGTTTCTTTAAAATAAATGAGATGATGGCTCCTTATAACACACCTATTTCTGTCTTTGTTTTCAGAAGAATTAATTTAAGTATAAATACATAGTTTAAGAATTTAAAGCCATTACCTCTCCCAGTCGATTTCTTTTTTCTGTTATTTCAATCGCATTTCACATTAACACCTTTCTTTTCCTATTTCCTAATTCGTACTACGAAATGCCTGCAATTACACATCAAAAAGTCCGATATCTTGGAAGCCGGCCGGTGGAAGCCTTGCAAGGTCTTCGCTTTTAACATTTTCACACCCAATTTCGAAGCATTTAACATACCCAAGGCACCGTATAGCAATTGCTGTGCACCGCAATCATGTTGTTACCACACAAGGCCCACACAAGCAACACACAAAGGCACATGGAAGGAAGGATTCCTCGAACGAACGAACAACGGTTGAAAAGAAACCCTTTGCCACAGCGGCAGGCTTGCAACGCGAAAGAGTTGTTGTAGGCAATCATTTCATTATAAATTTGCGCTCATTTTACTACTAACAAAACTTGTAAAAATTGCAACGCACACACACAGCCGCTAGAGGGCGCGCATATCATTTACATAGCCATATACAATGCCACATTATACTCGTTTGTGCAATTTATTTACCGTAACGCGAGCGCTCCTTTTCTTACAGCTCTATTCCGCTTCCTTTGCTTACACACTGCGCGCCGTCGCATCGTCCGCGTCTCGGCATGTGCGTCTCAGCCGGGCTCGCTTTCTTTTCTTAACCGCGCTCTTGTAGTCCTTAGGGCTGTAGTTCGCGCGAATTGCACGGAATCGATAATTTATTAAAGGTGATTACGGTTGCGGCCTGTTTGCGTGTTGGCGCAATTTGACGGCGGCCTGGTGCAGGGCACCTGGCAGCTACAAGGTGCCTGAAAAATGGGTAATCATGAATTGTGTGGTGATTGTAAACTATATTTACTGGGTCCCACATGCACCCGTGCGTGTGTGTGTTGTTTGTGTACATTGCACATATATTTACATATGAACCGTTACTATTTATTGGCCTGTTGGTCGGCGGCTCGGCGTCGTTTGTTTGTACAAATTTCAATTGGCGAACTGCCAGCACCGGCTCAAGCGCCACAAGCGCTAATTGATAACGAGGTGGCGCGGTGGTGGAGTTGTGATTTGGGCTTTTTGGGCTGATTTGCGGGGTATATTAAGTTATTACTCGAAATGAAATTGCTAGCGCGATGTCAAGCTAATTTCGTAAGGAATTCGGTAACGATTTATGAGCCGCAATTGTTGAAATGCGAAAATTAGCCAAAGAAGTCTTTGGGGCATGGCGTTTCATTTTATTATTCTACTCACATTTGGGTATTATTTATGAGGTGTATATGAGTGTATAGGAATTTCTACCGGAATCTACTGACGCTGATATATATATATATTTTGCGTAGGAACCGCTTAAAGCGATTATAGTCGAATCCACCAGAGCGCGAAACTCATTTCTCCTTTTTGCTTTTTGGCGCCAACTGGAAACACCAAGTGAAGTCAGGTTACTCTGCACTTCGTCTTTCCGCCGAAGTGGAGGTCGTCCTCTTCCACGGCTTCCTCCAGCGGGTACTGCATCGAACACTTTCAGAGCTGGAGTGTTTCCATCCAGCGTAGCCGCTGTCTTTTTATTCGCTGAACTATGTCAATGTCGTCGTATAAATCGTACAACTCGTCGTTCCATCGTCTGCGGTATTCGCCGTTGCCAATATTTAGAGGACCATAATCTGCGTTGGATTTCAAGGCTGACTGGTTTGAATCCCTATAAATCAAATGCAAATATTATTGTGGTACTGAAAAATCTTGACTTTCGATATTTCTCAAATAGAATGCTGGATAAGTGGCAGTACTTGGATGTACAAAAAACTGACGTGTGTTTCCAACGAGAAGCCCATCTTTATTATTTATTTCTTCCTTCATTAACACCTCTTCCACTTTCATTAATCTCTACTTATATGTCTTTATTTGAAAATCAATCGAATTCAGCTAATTGTATCTACATACAGATAGTCTAAATGGAGTCCATTCCAATAACGTATCTATTAAATCGCAAAAATACTCGTTTAACTATGTAAAGAGTGCAAAATAGAAGCTATCTAAGCTTGTCTTCATATATGCATGTAAGTCCGTACATATTTACTTGGCCCGGTTATCGCGCAATTTGCTGCTTCTCTGTTGATTTGCATCATTTTTGGCGTTCCAATCCATTTGTCAGATTTCCCCAACTGTCAGTGTCGACTCCAATAATGCATGCAAGCAAATATTTTTATACTTTGGCAACAAAAGTTGCTAAGAGAGTATTATAGTTTCGTTCACATAACGGTTGTTTGTAAGTCATAAAACTAAACGAGTTAGATATAGTTAGATATATATATCAAAATAATCAGGGTGACGAGACGAGTCAAAATCCGAATGTCTGTCTGTCCGTCTGTCCGTGCAACCGATAACTTGAGTAAAAATCGAGATATCTTAACGAAACTTGGAACACGTATTCCTTGGCACCCTGAGGAGGTTGCTTTCGAAAATGGGCAAAATAGGACCATTGCCACGCCCACAAAATGGCGAAAACCAAAAACCTATAAAGTGTCATATTTGGAATAAAGGATTGCACTAGGAAGGGGCATATTTGGATGTAATTTTTTGGGGAAGTGGGCGTGACCACGCCCCCAAATCGGTTATTTGTATGTATCTCGCAAACCAATAAACCAATATAAACCAAACTTTCTGCAGTCAGTTATCTTAAGTACCCCACCACACACCATGAAAATAATTGAAATCGGATAATAACCACGCCCACCTCCCATACAAAGTTCAGGTTGAAAATTACTTAAAGTGGGTTAACTCACTAACGAAAAACATCAGAAACTCTAAATTTCACAGACATAATAGCAGAAGGAAGCTGCACTGAGATTTTTTTACAAAATGGAAAATGGGCGTGGCGTCGCCCACTTATGGGTCAAAAACCATATCTCAGGATCTATTCGACAGATTTCAATGAAATTCGGTATATAATATTTTATTGACACCCTGATGACACGTGTGGAAAATGGACAAAATCGGTTCACAACCACGACAACTTCCCATACAACTCATTTTCGAATTCCATCGTATTTCTTCACTTTATAATATATACATAAGGAACCAATGAAGATAGCGAAATAAAACCTTACACAAATACTGTATAGGATCTGAGGCATCACTTGTGAAAAATTTGTCGAAATCGGACTATAACTTTTCAATGTCCCAGATATCGAATTTGAAGAACTCAGTGCCCCAAGGTAACTTTTCACCAAAAATTTCGGTAAATCTCTCAGGTATCTTAATTTAATTCAGAGGAAATATTTTTCTTCTAATAGTGTGTTTCTGTACCAGAAAAGGTTAAAATCGGGTCATAACTTCCCTTATATATGTATATACCTAATTATAGGATTTTAAAAAATACGATGAGCTTAATAGCTTATAAATCGGTTAATATGTGAAATATATTTATGCCGAATATATGGGTCAAATTGTGTGTTATCTTAATAAAAATATAGCAATAAATTGCGAGAGTATAAAATGTTCGGTTGCATCCGAACTTAGCCTTTCCTTACTTGTTTGACGGTAATTTTATTTACTTCCAAGAGTGTGGAAGCTTTAAGCAGCGAGGAAATGCAAGAAAAACGAAACATTGGCGAATTGAAAAAGAAAAAGTGTATACAAATTGATACTTCCGTAAACTACAGATCTACATACATAGATATATGTATATATGGAAGTGCCCTGGTTAAGCTAACTCCTCAAAGCTTTACTCTGCATTTGTATGAAATATAGTACAACAAATACGAATGCTAAGGGAGAGCACTGCTAGTTACTTGGCATGTGCTTAGCGTGGCGCTAATGAAAAGTGCACACACACACACAGACACACTCACACAAATGCATCTCTGCATGCACTAATAAATTTGCACACGAGCTCCATGCAGATTGATCTCCATGCCATGCCATATCTGTTTGTCTGTCTGCATCTCCGTTCATCCGTCCGTCCGTCCATTCGCCTGTTGTATGCGCTAATAATGCTTCACTCGACACCTTGCCACACTTTGGTGCAAATGCATCTTATCAGCAGCATCATCCGGACAGCAGATGTGCAAATACACAGACGAAGAAGCGCTTTCGTATGGATAAATTACTTACTTAGCAACAGCAACGGAGCATTAAGCAGCAGCAGCAGCAGCCGCAACGGCAGTCAGCACACATGCACAGTTATTAGAGTAACTGTAACTGCAATGCTATCATTATCAAATGCTGTTAACAACAACAAAAACAACTTTCCTTATCTGCTTTGTGGCAACGTGCAATCAAATGCAGGCGCTCTGTTGTTGTTGTTATTGTTGTTGCTGCAACATTGTTACAGCATTTGTTGTTGTACATATCAGTAGCTTACGTCTGCATGTATGTTTGATGGTGCTCTGTGAGTGCTTTTTAGAAAATTACTTCATCAGTGCTCCTTGCCTTCACCGCTTTCGGTTCGTGTGTCCTCACTTTGTGGCAAGAGTCGAGCAGGAAGACTCTCGTTTGGCCATTTCCCACATTTTTGCAATTCTCACATTTTCACAGAATTTGTACATTTCCATTCGTCAAGAGGTTTAATCACATAATACGTTGCCGTATCATTGCCTCCGGAGTGTAAGATAATCTTTTCAATGTTTTCATTTTCAACCTTCAGGTGTGAATGCATCAATAACACAAATGAAAAATTCGTTCTTCATTCGGATAATGTTTTCTGGTTTCTTGTTTGTTTTTTTGTCTTCTTTTTTGTTTTTGTTTTCTTTTTTATTTGTTGTTGTTATTATACTTGTTGTTGTTTTTGTTTTCACATTGTTCCACTTTCGTTTATTGCTATTTTTTGCATATTTTTGTGTACATTTTCTAAAATTTGAGTCTGCATTGAAAGCTAATCACTGCTGCTGTCTTGAGGCACACACCCACACATATACATATATATTTGTTCATTTGTATATTTCTTTAGCAATAATCTTTGTTTAGAATTTCCGAAGAATTGAAAAGCATTAAGATATTTAATTTCACTCATTTAGATAATTTAAGATACCTCGAATTTCCTTTTTTAATAAGAAAACTCGTTCAAGGTTACCCTATTGCTGATAAAATGTTTCAGAACCATGATTGGTATTATTTTTGAGGAGAAATGGATTTACGGAAATTTCGGCTCATCTGGAGTTCTACTTAATGGCTGAAACCATCCTCACATAAAACTTCGAGAATCAGTATGTTCCGGCCATAAGGTTCAGATTATTAGCTTAATATACATAACGATTGTTTTAATGTCTCAATTCGACCGATCAAGTAAACCAAGTAATCGTTTAGATCGGAAAATAACTAAGAAAACTGAATCTGTATTCGAAAATAATCGTATTAACAATAGAGAGATGCATTGGTTCCGAACATATCTCAAGGAACTACTCAGCACATTTGAGTTCTAGTTGGTCTTACCGAAATACCGTTGATCTCCCAAAAATTGTATGAAAAGGGTAGTGTTAGGTTAGGTTAAACTGGAAGACCACTAAGCCACGCTTAGACCAGTTTGGTACTTAGCGATACTAGAGGGAGTTCCGTAACATAGTACATGAGGAGTAGTTATCCTTTATGAGGACAGCGCTTGACATGAATTTAAAAGGTTATTAAATCTCACTATCAAAAGGACAACAGATGCTTTATGGTCCCCCTGGTGCCTTTCCTTTGACATTTTCTGCAGTCCTCGCGATATGTCAGATCCATCTAATAGGCATGCGCCGCCACCAGACTGTGACCAGTGAGTTATAATAACTATAACTACATTCCTACAGTTCCATTCATCAATCGCCAGTAAGAATTTCGTGTACTTTTGATCTACTGCTTTACACATAACATTTGCGTTTTTGCATCCCGGTACATCCTTCAAATTTTATCTTCCCAATCATGATATAGAAAGTGCATGGTCTTCCATATGTCTGTCACAAGACGATATTAAGAAGGGATAGCAAAAGAAATATATATATGTAATAATAATTTACTAAGAGACAGAGGGAGATAGAAGGGAGAGAAAGGTAAAAAGAGATACAAAAATAGTTGAGAGAAATAGAGCCAGAGCGAGAGAGAGAGAGAACGAGAGAGAAAAAGTGAAAGAGATAAAAAGGAAGAGAGTTAGAGACAGAGAAGAAGATATACTTAAAGACAGTGCGAGGCAGTTGCTTTATTTTGGTTGCGATATTCATTCCAGCTCTTTTTCTCATCAATCAGTAGAGACAATCCTTGAAAATTTGATGTTTATTATATAATCATTTGCATTTGATTAACCACACTTCAGAGTATTAATAGCAATTTTAATGCTTTATGCTTATTTGCTCCCCGCTTTATACTGCTCAAAGCCAAAGAATTTATAGTTATAGTGGCTTTGGAAACTTCCCCAGCACTAACAGTGTATTTTAAGTACCTTTCGACTTGAAGTTGGTTGCGGTGTAACTTTCCATTATATTTTACAAATTCATTTAGGAAAACTGAAAGCCAACCGCGCGGCTTTAAAGGCAAACTTTCACGCAAATACTTTCATAAAAAAACACACTCTACAACAACACAGATTTGCCAAATAGCGGTTAAAGCGAAACTTTCGCTACGCAAATAGAAACCTGTTGAGCTCGTTGTTGTTGGTGGATTGGGGGATTTCGCAAAAAACTTTGACAACTGATTTCACAATGTTCATGTAATTAAAGTGGACGTCAGAAATTCGAGCATTAAAAATGAAAATTTCATATTCATTTACATTTGAAGTTGAAGTTGAAGTGGAAGTTGCAGTTGACTAACCCAAGAGTGCTCGGTGCAAATAACGGTGCTCGAATGTGTATTGCTGCATGCAAAACTTGCATTTCAACTCGGAATTAATTTGAACAAAACGTCAATTCCCTCAGCTAACGTAACTCAACCAACCCACAGACCCAGTTGTAGCTGAAAGGTACACTGACTTAGCGGGGTGACGAGGGTGCGAGCCGAGGGTCCAAAATGAAATGCTAAACACATGCAAACAAACGAACAAACAACGAGTATGAAAAGCTGCCTGTCGACCACAGCAACTTTCCACCCGCGGGCGATGTTGCCACAACAACAACAACAAGGGCTAGGAAGCAATATTAAAGGGAGAGTCGCGAGCGCAAGATTACAGTTGGATTCGGAGTTGGAACGTTTCAAACTCTGTACGAGTATAAGTGTGTGTGTGTGTGTGTGTGTGTGTGCTATAACGGCAAATCCGGTAAGTAGACGGTAGAACTTCGGCACTAAGCAAATTGTAAAAGTGCATTTCGCCAGCAAATCCACTACAAATACACAGTAGCAACAATAACAGTAACAACAAACATTGCAACAGCTATGGCAACGAATTACTTTGAAAAGCACTATTGCAACAGTTTGCGAATGCGTCTGCGGCAGGCAACGTACAATTTTGCAAAGCATACAAACAGGCGTAAAAACACGCATTTGCGCTTGCAACATAAACGAAACTCCAGACTCCACTACCGACGCGCTGGAGTGTAAGTGTAACCATGCAATGTGAGTCCGTGTGTCTCACATATGACTCGGTAAAAGGTCTCTGTGTGTGTGTCAGTTTTCGATATTTGCGAACTTTGTGGTGTGTATACAGGCGACGCCGCCGCTTGATAGACACTTTGATGGACGGCAATAGCGGAATAGTAGGGCAAACCGAATGAACGACCGACTGACAGGCATTTCAATACTCCAAATGAATAAAGGGTGTCTCAAAAGCGATAAGCATAGCTGAAATGTAATTTTATTGGGACTTTCATTGCTGTGAGGCTACGAGAGATCAGTCCGATTTAGAGTTTCTGAGTCAGTTTGAGCCCCTACGACTAAAGCTCAAGTTTTAAAGGCTTTACTTTGCAGGTTCTATTTATGCAGAAACCAGAAAAATATTTTGACTCCTCTTAATTGAAGAACCCTTTTCTAAAATATAGCAATTATAAAACGCCACCCTGTGAATGCCCATTACAAGTCATTCCAGAGTGGCAGTCCAGGCGTGAACTAGCACCGCAAATACCTCAAAAGTGTTTATTAATATTTTGAAAAGCGCTCACGAACTCCAACGCGTCATTCAGGCTAGACAGACGCACGTCAAACGCACAGCTCGTGCCATACACGTGTACTCGTGCTTAGATAACTTTGTTTGGACTACACTTGTATGGTGGCGTGTGTGGCAAATGCAACTATGTGGCGTTGCCACATGTTGGGGTGCTTAGATGCGCGTATGCAATTTTGCAGTTGTTGTTTTAGTTTATGCCATCCATTTATGCAATTATTTTCCAACCAAGCCACAAATTACATTAGAAATTCTTCAATGTTTTGGAGTATAATTGGGGAAAACTTTTATTCTAAACTGTTGTTGTTGTTTTAGTGCATTGTTGCTGTGGTGATATGAGTGGATTTTTGAAATGTTTTTTTGTTGTTTCTATTTTTTTTTTCAATTAGAAAATATCAAAATAGAAAAGTTTATTAAAGAGAGTCTCTTTATATGCGAGTACATTAATTGGCATGATTTTGGTGAGAACTTCCTAATATTTGCATAAGCTTCGCTGACTCTGAGCTGAAATGATTCAGGATGACTTTCCGTTCCATATTAGTCAACTACGGAGCAGCTCTGCCTAATTAGAAATATGAAAACTTAGTAACCGGAAAGAATGAAAATTATTCTTTCTAGACGTTAGCTTTGGCGTGAAGAGTACTAACAATAGCAACAGCGACGACTTTGAACAACAAGTAAAAGGTTTGTCAAGCAGATTGTGGAAGAGAGTTGGCGGAAAAGTTTCATTCCAAGATCAAGTCTTCGAAAAGGAAACGTTCATATCGGTCACGAACTTTATAGTAGACTTTGGAAGATTTGTTCGGCTTGGTAAAACCTTCTCCGGGTTCATAAAATCTTATGTTAATCGAAAATTATGACTGGTATACGAAGAATATATTCTTAAACTGCTGAAGATGCACAATTACATAGGTTAGGTTAGGTTAAACTGGTAGGCCAATACGTCACACATAGACCTATTTAGGTGCCTGCGCTTGACGCGAATTTTAAAAGCATTTGTGGCTTTACTTTCGATACCTCGTCCAGATTCTCATATTGTGAGGCCCCCAAGTAGCGAAGTCGCTGCCTGGACAATGCAGGGCAGGTACACAGAAGATGCTTCATTGTTTCTATTGCACCTTGCTCATGACATTTCCTGCAGTTATCTCGATCTGTAAGTCCCATTTTGTAGGCATGTGCCGCCACCAGGCAGTGACCCGTGAGAGTCCCTTCTATCGAGTGACAGAATGAGTTTGGTGTACTTCTGGTCTACGGTTTTACACATGGCTTTAGCGGTTTTACACCCCGGTATATTTGTCTAACGTGCTAGGATTTTTCTTTTCATACCCCTGTCCAGATCATCGAACAGACAGTGCATGGGTTTGCCAATGTTATTCGCGTTTCCGGAAGACAGTTTTACACCATTCTTGGCAATTTCATCCACAATCTCGTTGCCTTCAATGCCTTTATGTCGTGGCACCCAGTAGAATTGAAGACACGTGTTCCTAGCAACTCTCTCCACTGCCATCCTGGTATCCAAAACACTTTTGGCCGAAATGCAAACCGAGGTTGTTGCCTTGATTGCTGCTTGACTGTCTACGTAGATATTGACTTTGGAGTAGCCGGCTGCTGTATTGAGGGCTAGCTCTGCGGCTTTCCCAATAGCAAATACCTCCGCTTGAAAAATACTGCAGTGGTTCGGAAGTTTAAAAGGCTGCTTTACACCTAACTCCTGACAGTATATTCCAGCACCTACCCCGTCCTCCATTTTCGAGCCATCCGTGTAGATATTCAATTACATAAGAGTTCTCTCCAATCTAACGGAGCTTTAGGACGTCTTCCCTCACGAAAGTAGTCCGGAGGGGTTGATATGACTTTTGAACTACATAAATTTGCTCCTATACTGCCGAAAATACACCATTACATAAGAGTTCTCTTCAATCTAACGGAGTTTTAACGTCTTCACTCATGAAAGTAGTCCCGAAGGCTTAATATGGTTTTTGAACTCCATTTTTGGCCCGAGCTACTCGAGGTTGGATCAAAAGCGACTAACAATTGAAGTTATATTGTATTCCCAAATTGTAACAACAATAAAACTTTCTTGAAAGGACGAAATTAACTAAACCATTACATACAAAGAAATGGAAATCGAATTTTATTGTGACCTTGAATAATCAAATTATGTTTCTAAATTTATTGGTGTATCAACTGAAAATAAGGATGTTATCAATTTTATTCCCTACATTTCTCAGCCTCCCAACAAAAAATTTTAACGAGGTGTTGCAAGTTATATTCTCGAAAATACGATATCCCGTTACTTTATGTATGTCTAATTTACGGCCCACTGAAAAATGGAGCTTGTTTGCTCAAATATGCCGAAATTCGGCAATCTTATTTATTAAATGCCTGTATATCGAGAATGTGAACACAGTTATACCTAGTATTTTACCGTATTAACAACAAAAAAGCTTGTTAAATATTTCATGCAGTCGGTGTTGTTGCAAGTAGATACCACCTACAATGATAGTATAAATCTGATACACCGACTTTGTGGGAACGAAAGTATGTGGGGCTGTGTGTTTGTGTGTTATAAATGACTATATTTATGTGTTTATTTGTATGCCATTCGACAATTTATTAAGATTCCAATTGCATTGAATACCGACGTCAGCGTCACAAATTTACATGACACTTTTACAAGTTTGCAACATGTGTACCGCTTCGAAGTACGAGTACCAGCCAGCTAAAGTAGGCCTAATAGAGTTGGTGTGCTGGCAGAGGTTAGGTTGAAGGGGTTGTGGCGCTGTAGCCGCAAGAGAAGAAGGTGGAGCTCAGTAGGGTTTGTGCCAGCTTTAGATGGATGGTTATATGGACTTGCCTTTCTGGAAATTTATGTGCGCATGTGAATATCATAAAGCATTATACAAACATACATATATATTATGTGAATATATGGTGCAAATGTGCTTGGAATATACGTTATTTTATATATAAATGTGTGTGCCAATACATTTTGTTGTTTCTGATAATACTTGAAAAATAAAAATCAATAATTTGCATAGCGTTCATACAGTTGGTAGTGGGTGCTGCAGGCTTAGAACATACATATACGGGACTACCAAATGCGAGCACACTTCCAGCGTGGAGTGACACTCGTGATGCCGGCCAAAGATAACCGGGCAGCCGTGTCAGACGGACCACATAAATTGCAGACATGCAAAACAGCACTAAGTTGCAAATACGCTTAACGGTAATATTGGCCAAAATCATAATATTCTAACCCCAGTCCGTGTAGAGGACACACACAGCCAAAATTGAAATTGCTGCCAAGTAAGCACTGCATGTAATATTTTCCTATCAATATGTCGTAGATCATCATAGAGAACACAAATATTTCAAAAGTTTTGCCGAAGCTGTGTTGGCTCACATAAATTGTGCACCCTCTCCCGCAACTAACCTCATATTCACACACCCGCACGCTTTGTGACAATCGAACGGCCACAATTTGTTGGACAGTTTTTGTCTAGCATATTGCCAAAATGGCAGGCAATGCACTAATGCTGCTCTATAATTCGCACACAGCCACATACATACCCTTTCCAGCAGTGATAAGGCCTGGCAATATTGTTTGGCTCGAGCTTTAAATCGACACACCCACACAGTGTGACGTGGTCTTCTACTGCAGGCAGCAGCCAGCATATGGTTGTTGTCCATGGCATGACATAGCCGTCGCCACTGTTAGGCAGCCGTTGAACCGTATTGGCCCCGTTGAGTGTGGCACAGCGCTTGCTGCAAGAGCGCGTCGCCCTAAAACTCTCGGCACTGCCACTACCACCTCTTCCACCACAGCTGTTGGAGCTGCTATAAAATTTTCTATGCATTTTCTGCCACACAGTTTACCGTTACTTGCGTTTTGTCTCCCTCTCCTCCCTTGCGTTGTTCGTTGTCTCACGTTCGCCCTTTTCATTTGGGTCGCTGCCAAGTAGAGTTTATTTTCCAGTCCGATAACTTCATCGTTGCAATAAACATTTTATTTCTTCATTGTAAAAAAGGTATCAGAAATACGTAAAATACGTAAAATTGGTGACAGAATTTATAGTATAGCTTTGAACGAAGTACATACATAGTGGCAAGGGTGTTGAGGTCTACTACATAAGTATATGTTTATTTATTTCATGAACTCGCCAAAGATACTGTCAATTGTTTTAACATTTATTTCTTTGCAATTTTTATGTTTTCCTCTATTTTATATTCTATTTTTACCGTTTACGTACTCGCAAATCGTGAAAATGCATTTAGTTATGTTGTCGGAATTTAACGGTCGAATTGGTGGCCACTTGGAGTCGTTTATGGTCGGTTGTTTGTTGGAATTTTTGTGTGTTAACCCTTCTAATATTTGTTGTAAATGTGGGTTGTATTCTAAGTAACTGTGTAAACGTGTTAACAGCTATTGCGGAAAGGGAGCACAATAAAAAAGTGAAGGATTTCCTAAATTTATATAGCTCAGCGTGTTCAACCTACAAGTTAGCAATCTTAAAGTGAGGTTAAGTAGCACGAATTAGCTAATAAGTGCACCGAGAAACCGAATGAAAGCAATCAAGTATTCTTCGAGCTGTCTTCAATAAAATTACCTACAATTTTGCATACGAATAAGCTTCACCTACTAGCTGAGCTTTTTCACTCTCATAGTTATCTATAAATATCAATATCAGAGTAGAACTCATTCAGTTTATAAGAAATAAGACCAAACCGTTATTTACACGCGCTTCTAGCTGCCATATTTAAATTTATATCGAAATGTGTTGCCAATTGTCTTTAAACTTGCGTTGCAAGTTCCTTTTCTCACACCAGCTGCACCAGTCCAGCGGGCCTGCAAATACCGTTATGTTAGACACTTTTTTCTCGTCGAAGACTTGTCCTAGAAACCCATAAATTTTGCATAACTGCATGCTGGTGCGTCGGACTTTGTGCCATCGCTTTTTTGGGCTATTCCACACTTTTTTGCGTTCGGCACACAACAGCTACAGCAGACTTTATTAAGAATTCACTAACAGTACTTTAGCGCTATCTTTTCTTTATGCTACCAGCTGTCGCTTCCTGTGCCACTACCGCTCTGCTGTGCTCTCGCTCCCCCCGGCTCATTGCACTCGCTTCCGTTTGCGCCTCGTTTGCAGAGATCGCCTTCGCATTAGTTTTTCATTTATGGCTCGCAGCCATCTGCGCGTCCATTTATTTCATTCACACTATCACTGCCTGCCAAAAATTTAGAAAATCATGCCGCAGCGACTGCAGCGTCTTCTTTCTGTTCCTCTTCCTCTGTACGTTACGTTCTTTCAATTTGTTTGCGGCAAAGTTTTTCATGAAAGTTTGTGTCAATGCAGCCTCGCTTCTTATATCTATGCAGTTTCTTCGTCGCCGCACGACAACATTTCATTATGATTTATGGCATTTGACCATCAAAATTGGCAAGACGCGTTCAGCCTATGCCGCATGCAAACGGACAAAACTCAAAACGGTCAGTCGGGAGTCTTTCTAGCAAGCGCCTAACCAGCCGGCAATGCTATCTAATCACGCCGCTGGCGGCGCCAACAAACACCGCAAGCGGCAACATTCATAACTCAGCGCTTTTCAAACAAATTTTCTGCTTTTCATCCGACACTTCCAAATTCTCCGCCGGCATAAAGAAAATGTGTGCGCGTCACTACGTAGCTGTCGATAGAAGTGCGAAGTCGTAAAATTGTTGCCAACTTATGCGCAAAAAAGTGAAAACAAGCGCTGAGCAGAATGCAATCCTCTGCCAAAAGCCGTCATGCAAAGACACGCCGCATAAAGCTTTATATATAAATTTAATTTTACCGTAAAATATGCGCCTTTCTTTTCGCACTTCATATCGGCACTTTGGCTTAAGGTGTTGCTGGGTTCATTGGCGGCTTTGCAGGCCTACAATTTTTACACTCAATTTCAGTATCATAAATCTTCGGCAAACTAAAGAATGGGTTATGCGTTGTTTTACTGTTGTTGTTGCTATTTTATTGCCTTCCAGTGCATTGTCTACAGTTTGGCGTTGGAAATTGTCGTAAATATTTTCCTTGTGTGTGTGTGAGAACAAAATAATAGGGTAATAAGCTGGAAAGCTATTTATCATTATTAGTACTAAATCTATTAAAATGTATTAAATTTGTTTAATTTCCTTTCAGTGTATTACTTCCGGCAACTTAAACATTTTTATACTCTCGCAACAAAAGTTGCTAAGAGAGTATTATAGTTTTGTTCACATAACGGTTGTTTGTAAGTCATAAAACTAAACGAGTTAGATATAGGGTTATATATATCATAATGATCTGGATGACGAGTTGAAATCCGGATGTCTGTCTGTCCGTCTGTCCGTCCGTCTGTCTGTGCAACGGATAACTTGAGTAAAAACTGAGATATCTTATATGTACATATATCATCTCTGGCTTCACTTGTGAAAAAATTGTCGATAACGGACTATAACTTTTCAAGACCCCAGATATCGAGCATGTTGAACTCAGCGCCTAAGGGTAAATTTTAACCGAAAATATGGGTAAATCTCTCAGATAATTTAATGTACTTCAGAGAAAATTGTTTTCTTTTAATAGTGTGTCTCTATTCCAAAAATTATTTAAATCGGGTCATAACATCTCCTAGCTCCCATATACCTAATTATAGGTTTTTCAAAAATACGGTGGGCTTTATTCCGCATACACTATTTGTATATGTATTGGTTAATATGTGAGATACCTTAGCCAAATTAAGTGAGCGTATAGTCTTGGATATAGTGTACCTTGCTGGTGAAAATGAATGAAATCAGTTCAGGAATTACCTCAGCCCTTATGTCGATTTTAGGTCACAACCGAACTTAGCCCTTCCTTACTTGTTTTCTTACGTTTTATTGGTAAGATATTCCTGATTTCTTTAATATCACAAAAAACTTTTCAGGCCAAAAATATACTTGTTGAACTATAATATATGAATTAAATATGGAACAGAATATCTGTTCCTGTTGCGGCTGTGTTTCGAGCCATTAAATGGAATAATAAGATTTTATTGAAAAAATTGAAGCACTTACCCGACCGAATATATGTACATATTGTAAATGGGACTGGTCACTGTATTTTGTATTGCTTATATGCTGTCGCTGCCTTCAGCAGATATGTTATAACAAATGAAAGAATTCAAAGATTAGGTTAAAATTTATATTATTATATTTGAAATACTCACTTACCCATACCATTTCTTCCTTCAGTTGTTTGCGCAGTCTTCTTTCTAGGTGCTCTTGATCTTATGTATAAATATTTTCCACAATATGGGCGGCATATTCGTATAAAACATGCAAACTCAAGTAATCACACTTACTCTCCACTCAAACCATATTTTAGTACATAGTAAATCAAAAATCTTGTAAATTTACTTAATTTAATATATAACTTTTATGCTAAAGAACACACTTTTCAAATGCGAATGCGGAAACTAAAGCGCAATGGCGGAAATGTCAAAGTAGGTAAGCCAAAGGAACAGAGTTGTATATTGTAATAAAATAATTGTAATATTTTGTGTTAAATAAAGTATTTTATATGTTTATTTATTAAGAAGATATTTTAAGGATTTTAATGATTTTTTATTATTATAACCAATTATTAACAATATTACAATATATTTATTGATAACTAATGTGCATACTGCTTTATTGTGTTTTAGCTAGTGCTTCTGAAACAAAGCTCAAAATTTACCAACAGATGGCACGTTGCAATGATCGCAGTTTAATTTAGGCTATTAACAATAAATTTATTCAAATATTAAATAACAGCGTTTATGCATTTTTTAAATAAATAATCAATTTACTTAACACAATCGAATTTATTTTATTTATTTAAATTATACACACAAATATCCAAGCAATTAGCTAAACACACAACCATCAATACGAAAAGTAATTATGGTTTCTAGCAAAGCTCATGTGACTCCGCTACTTGTCAGTTGTTCGCCGCCATTTTAACAAATTCTGTGCAGTTCCGCTACTCCAGTGAAAATTTTGTGAAAAATTCATATTTTGTGTAAAATATCGT
Organism: Zeugodacus cucurbitae; assembly: GCF_028554725.1. Taxonomy (NCBI): domain Eukaryota; kingdom Metazoa; phylum Arthropoda; class Insecta; order Diptera; family Tephritidae; genus Zeugodacus; species Zeugodacus cucurbitae. Next base: position 2,154,275 of record NC_071671.1, read on the forward strand.
TTGAAATCTAGTGCTTCTTGTCGAAAATAGTAGTTAAGTACGTGTTTTATCGAAAAGTAATGAAATATTAAAGCGGGCGTTGTTTTCTACGCGTTAATTTGAGTGTGTAAGCGCAGCGGGCCGGCGCAGTTGCAAATGGCAAAAAACTCTTTGACATTGTTTAAAATTATATAGAATGTATGAAAATGCAGTTAAGGCGGTTCACTACTTTGTAATTAATAGTGGTAAGTCATTTTTAAACAAAGTAATACTTTTAAAATAATAATTTCATCTGTGTGCCAGCAGAAGCTGCTGCGTCGGCGTTAGCGTCGGGCTTCAGTTGACAATTTGTTGTGGTGAGTAATTACTGTTACTTTTAACGCTTTTTTGCTACTTGTTAATTTAATTGCTTATTTATTAAATGTAAAATGTGTAGAATTTTGGAAATATTTATTACCTCTTTTACTGAAATCATAAAACAATTACAGGTACTTAGAAATTGATATATTTATATAGAGATTTATATATTTTATATTTGATTAAATAAGCTAAAAAGCTATAAGTAAAACATTTTATGCTTTTTCAATAATTATTTATGAAAGTTATACCGGATTCGGTGAATCTTCTGTGTCTTAGAGCAGGTCAGGACCTCGATAGTATACACCAAGATGTATGTATGTAAGTACAGTAGAACTTCTCTAACTCGAATCTCCATAATCCACCAAAAAACTTCGAGTTAGAGAGACTTCGAGTTATAGAATTTTCATTAAAACATACATTTTTTAAAAAAGCTCTAAAATATATATTTATAACCGAATTTATTTACAGTATACTCTCGAAAAGTAAATTCTCAGATAGTAAATAATCGCGGAAAAGTTAATCACCTATAAGATTACACATGCACCTCTAAAAAGTAAATTTTTTAATTTACTTTTCAGAGAGTGTGATAAAAAATTCGAAACGTAGCAAGCAGCGTTTTTTACGATGTTGCAAAAACACTTACTCTCTTGTTTATCGCGTCTTTTTAGTAAATAAACTCTCCTACTTGATCCACTGGTTTAAAAATGAAAACGATGCAAATCAGGTGTCAGACTTTTTGAATTGTCGTACAAAAATGGTCAGAAAATATATTGCAAAAGAAAAAAACAAAAGAATATTCAAGATTTTTTCTCTTCATAGTAAATACATATGTTTGTATGTTAATGCAAATATGTTTTTCATGTAAATCCATATGTTTTATTGAAGCAAATAAATGAATGAATTTGTTAAGTTTAAAAATGCATTTAATATTATAAAAACAGATAATTTATGTATATATTTGGAAAAGTAAATTATTCGAAAAAGTAAATTACCCAAAATACCAATCGATTTACTTTTCGGGAGTATACTGTATTTACTTCGCATAAAGTTATATGTACATACATACGTTAAAACCTGTATTTTGTAAATTTTTTTTGATGCAGTTTGCTTTTTTTTGTGGCTCTTGACGTCTTTATCCCAAGCCTTTCTTACATGATTTACACAATCCATTAGAGTAATATCATTTTTTTTGTTCGCCTCCATACGATATAGATGTACTATTTTAAAATTCTGCCTCGATAGTAAAATTTTATATTTTGCATTAAGCCCTGGTAAAAAAGTTCGATTTATGGAAGGAAATTTGTATGAGATTTGACTTCTATTACTCATTCATGAATTCGTTTTATGGAGAACTTCGAGTTAAGGAAGTTTGAGTTATGGAAGGAAATTTGTATGAAATTTGATTTCTAAACGCTATTGCCAATTCAAGTGTTCGAGTTATGGATGTTCCACTGTATTTTAAAAAGTATAATTTATATATTCTATTTATGATTCAATCAGCTTCTTCTAAAATTATTTATGAAAGTTATACCGGATTCGGTGAATCTTCTGTGTCTTAGAGCTGGTCAGGACCTACATAGTATACACCAAGATGTATGTATTTATGTAAGTTTCTCATTAATGCCACACATTTAATCGAATTACTCAATCTATTTGCGCCAATTTTGTCGCCGCATTAATCATTCTGCCACCAATGCAACTTCACCTCTCCAACACTAACATAAATATTCATACTCTTTTGCCAACACTTTTCAAATTTACATGCTCTCAGTGACGACACCATTGCACCCGTTGACAAGCAATTAATTTCTTAGAGCATGCAATTTGCATGATATTAATATTGAACTTTAGAGAGTGGCAGAAAAAAAAGAAAGCAAGTACGAAGGATTTTAAGCACTAGAAGTGTCACTATTGACAGCCAACCGGTTCGAATGAGGCGCTAACAAGCAGTCGCAAAAAATATAAGAGACAATGATTGCTTTGACAGCCAAGGTGGCGAAAATGCCCCCAGGCAAAACTGACACTTGCACTTGCAAGAGTGACAAGTCACACTCTGACACAGCACTTATGTTGGTCACCACTCCGACAAAGCCACCAATGAGCTTGTTGCGTTGCGCCGGTTAAGTATGGTTGAAGCTGTTAGGGGCGGGTGACGCAAATGGTGTGTATGTGGTGATAGCGATCATAATGATGTTGACTGACTGCGCCATACGTGGCACAGTGTATCACTGATGGACTACAATTATAGTGAGACACTTACACACAAACAAACATGAGGACTACAAGTGATGCCTCAAGTAGTTGTTTTGTTGTTGGTGTTGCCTAGCGCGCTTGTTGCTTTGCTGCTGGCGTGGCTTTATATTATAATAATACCTCAATGGCTTCTACACCTTCACTGGCGGCACTTGCTGTCATTTTTGCTTATCATCATCAGCCAGACACGACAACCAGTCATTTATTGTTGCTGTTGCTGTAATTGTCACGATAACAACAACAAGCAGCTAACAATCCAGCGTACAACTAAATAGCGTTAACTAGTGTCACTACATGCAACAACAACAATGACAAGTGCGCGATAAGAGATAGTAAATACGGACTCAGTTAAATGAAGCCATGGCGGACCATGATGGCGCTGGTGGCATGCCACACCATACCACCACATACCGCGCTAGCGTCGTGCCTTCGTGCGGAATCACGCCCATTTATCAATTGCGACAAGGAGCGCCCCACAGTGGCAGCATAAAGCCTGGTCGCTGGTTCGCCTACTGCAGAGCTCTGCAGAGCTGACGCGGTTGAGGCTAATTGCAGTTTATGCAAAAAACATCGTTAATCAACTCATTGACAGTTTGTTATTTGTTAAACAAAGTTAATAATGGCGGTGTAGCACAGTGTGACACAGATATCCCAACACTCATACACTCCAGCATAACATCAAGGCAGGCCAGGCACGCCAGGCGGGTCACATCCGTTTTCAATTGCTCGCGCTTCTCAAGGCAAAACTCATTTTTCTTATTTCACATTTTCTAGTTATTTTCCAATGCAGCTTCGCAGTTCTCTGTTAGTGTGCTGCCTGTTGTACTAACGGTTATTTAAAATGCCATCATGGTATGCATCAACTTTGACAGGCTCTTCAATATGAGTATAAGCTCGGTGCAAAACTTATTTATTTTTGTAATCATAATGAGCGTATGCTAATTACTGGCAGTTAGCGTTAGTTTTCTCATTTTCTACTCAACTGGGCGCTGTCAGTGAGATATTAATGAGCAAGTATTACATGCAGTTAGACTCATAATGGGTGTTGTTAATATTTATTTGTAATGGTAAGCCAACTAATACACAGAGTAGCCTCCGAAGCAATTTCGATATTTTCAAGGAGCAAGAAAATTCTAAGTTTTACGAAAAATAATAGGAATTTTTTAAGGGATAATGATTTTGATTCTAGATTCTTTCTAGTCTTCTTAGATTAGGTTAGGTTTGTCATACGAGGGCTACAATATATATTTCTGGCCTAATAATGAAAATAGGAATATTTATCAACGAAAATGGTTTTATTGTTTTTCAAAATATTCTCCATCAAGATTTATACACTTTTGCATGCGCTCAAACTAATTTTCGAAGCACTTTTTTTGAGCCTTTTTTTGAGTGATTGTCAAATTGTGCGGGATCCAACGAGAACAAACCTTTTGTTACGGCCTTGCTGGTGGGAGAAATGCATAGGCATGCCTCTATCTGAAGGTATGTTACATGACGGTCTTGCATTATCAGTTCACGTACGGCATCGATGTTTTCTGGCACAACGGCTGTTTTTGGACGACCTTTACGGAATTCGTCTTTGAGCGAGCGTCGGTCACGATTGAATTCGTTGTACCAGTTTTTCACAGTGCTATAGGATGGTGCTTCATAGCCATACAAAGATTTTAGTTCATCGATGCACTCTTGTCGCGATAATCCACGTCGAAAGTTGTGAAAAATGATCGCACGAAAATGTTCACGAGTTAATTCCATTTTTTTGGCCGAGATGAATTTTTTAATTCCCTGTAAATAAAACAATTCACGATTAAATGACAAAACGTTCTGAGTGATGTTATGCTAAAAAATGTCAATCTTTCCAATGGAAATGTCAGATTGCACCTGGCAACACTTAGTGTTGCCTAGGCCAGAAATATATATAGCAGCCCTCGTAATAGTAGTCATTGATTAGGATGTCAATTAACGATATCTTCTCCAATTTATCGTACTGTGGGGCCCCTAGATGTCTGAAGCGTTGTCTTGTAAACGCAGGACAAACGCACAAGAGATGCTCCACTCTTTCATTGGAGTCCTGCTCTTGACACTTTCTGAATTAACATAACTCCTTGTGACTTTTTCTATTTCCAAAAATAAAGAGAACCTCAGCAGGGCTATCGTTTTATAAGCTTAGAAGAAATCGCTGAAAGAGTCAGAGATTATTCCAAAAATCGAGTTTGAGACGTGTTTCTGGCGATTGGAAAAGCGCTCGGTGCGCATAATATCGAATGAGGACTATTTTGAAGGCAACAACATTAATGTAGACGAATAAATTAAAAATTGAAAACGAAAATTTCAATGGAAATGTCGGAAATAGAAAAATCCAAGGCCAAAAATATATTTAAAACCATACTTTACTTAGAAAAGCAATTGAAGACATCTGAAGCACTCTGTACTCGTTTGAACTTAGTTCTGTATAAAGAAATAAATTTCCTATTAAAATATTGCAAAGTAATCACTCATGCAATTTTTAAGCTCTTTGGGAAAATGTATTCAACTTGTTTATTTCAACTTACATTTTTAATAGGAAATTCAAAATTAAATGAACCACATATGTTTTATATCGGGCTTACTCTGTCAAAGGACTAAGTTCGCTTTTGCTATCAATTAATTTAATTAGATATACAATGAACTTTACATAGTGTGTAACTTATGTGAAATTCATAGTTTTATTTTATAAATTTCTGTAAATACATTTTTATTAAGTCAAAGCGTTTTTCCGACATTTATGCTGAGCCACAAAATTCCTCGAACAACAATTTCACAATGCTGTTATGTTGGAAAACCATAAAATCTAATTTACAAGTAATTGAACAAACAATTGTGACAGTGGGTACGAGCCGGTGTTGACACAGGCACCAAAGCAAACATGACTCGAACCCAACATTCATCCGTTGTACTACAAAACAACAACGCAATAGACAGGTGCGGAACAAAGGATGGACATGGAAGAATGCAATAGAAGCGGAGCGAAAGAATTACACACTTTGGCGAAAGCAGCGAGAGGAATTGCAGGCCATGAAAGAAAGGAAATGAATGAGCAGCTGTGTGGCTAGCTTGAGAAAGGAAGTGTATAGAAGCGGCTAAAGTGATTGCAAAGGGGAATAGAGTGTTGTGCAAGTGACCAACAAATAGGTGCATACAAAAAAGAGTTCAAGCTTAGCTCAGTAGAGAAAGGCTGGAAAACCAAGAATGCAGCAGATCTGGGCAGTTGTGGCGCTGGTTGAACGGATAAGTTCCTTGTTTGCTTTGCACCAAGCACCCACACACACACACACATACTCACACACTTAAAAAAGCTAAGAATTTGCTAACGCTTTTGTTGTTATTGCTATTGTTTGCTATTTGTATAGCTGCTGTAGCAGGGTGTGGAATATTGTTGTGGTAGACCAATAGAAACACCTCAAGGAGCAGTCAAGAAAAACCAGAGCAGATAAATGAAAAATAAGGAAAATATATGGCAACACATAAAAGAAAATGTGAAGGAACACAAGGCACACTGCTATAAGAGCGGTGTGTGAAAAATGAGTGTAAACTGTAAAAAAAAAATAAATCGAAATAAAAGTGAAAAAATGCGCCAGAGTCAGCGCTGGAGCTGATTCTCAAGCGGAAGCGAAACGCGTCAACCTGGAACATGCAATTTTATAAAAAGGATATGCGCAGCGTCGCACGACGATCTCTTAGCCTGCGGTGAGGTAAAAAGGACAATTGCTTTACAACGCTAGAGTGAATAGCAATAAGCTAGTAGGTAACAGAGGTACACGTTGTCGGTGGAAATGTCTGCGCGTCTGGGCATGTTCAAATAAGCCAGATGCGAAGGACCAACCAACCGGCCGGGTGAAGCCCAACGACTTGGCTTGCGACTGGCCGTGTTGTGTTGTGTCGTGCTTGGTGCTTGGCTTTTGTGACTGCCACGATGAATTTGCACTGCTGGCGGAATTGAATTGAATTGAATGAAAAGCATTTACAATGTGAAATATGCAAACATTTGTTTTATGTGGCAACACCAACGCCCGCACTAACGCACCCCGATAGCTTGGGCCTCCAATGTAAACACAAACAACAACATTGGAATGTTATAATGACTTCACAGCCATTGAGTGGCATTACAAAGCACTACTACTCAGAGGCAGCAGTTCGCTAGCATCATCGGCCGCCAGACGGCATCTGTTCCAGTTGCGCACCGTTATGCGTCGACTTCCGCAGGCATTCTTGCGAAATTTTGAATAAATGTCAGCAGACGAAATGCTTTTTGTTGGTTGACGTTGGGGTGCTGCTGGGGTGCCCGCCATCGCCGTTCGGCCTTGGCAATAATAGCCAGCTGTCAAAAGGTAAATTTAATGTCATTCGGATATACAAATAAACGCGTTCGCACAATGAAATGTTCGAAATTCACATTTTGAAAGGAATTTCGCAATTACGTTAACGAAATTACGAATTTGTTGACTTTTTGCACTGTGTATTTGCCAGCAGCGTCGCATAGCAATCGTAGCTGGAATGAATGGCGTCCAGGTAGTGAATAGAAAATGCAGTAAAAGATTAACTCTAAAACGGGGTGTGACATATTTGAGGGTTTTTCCAAGTTGGAGGAGAATGCTTTATGTTAGAAGAGAAGCTATCTGTCGTAGCTTAGTGTCTGGCTAACTAAATAGGATTGAAGCTAGAGGCTTCTAGTAAAGGTCTGATCTCAAAGAGAATCTATCACTTTCTTTTAAAGAGCGATGTTTTCTAATCCGGTGATACTATCTATAGAAGAAATGATTTTGAGTAAAACGCATGAAAAATAGGTGTAGATACACTAAAAGTTGTTTCATCTAATAAAGGTTTTATGCTTTTCAAATATTCAACTTTGACCTCTTATATATCTGCCATATCTGCTTGAATGAAAATTTGTATACCCTATTAAAATAAAAAGAATCGGCAGCTTGCAATATTTTTCGAAATTCGAAAATAATTATTTCGATTTAGTAGGCAAACTCCGAAATATTTTTTCGAAATTCGAAGGCAAATATTTAGCTTTCGTAGACTAACTTCGAAAGAGCCTTTTTCGAAATTCGAAGTCAAATATTTCGATTTCGAAAAGTAACTTCGAAAATTTTTGAAGGTGATTTTTTACTTATGACTCAATATTCCGTAAAAAAGTTGTTTGGTCCAGAGTGTTATAAACATTCAACTTGTCATGTCTAACTCGGAGTACCTCTCATTTCTTCCTCCTTCCGCAATGTATGATTTCTTCACTTCATTTTGCACTGTGTAAATTGGCCTAACCTCAAAATCGATAGCATTTTGCCATTGGTAACGAAATTGTGAAATTGCTCAACATAAAAACGAATTGAAATTAAACGATCTGTAAATACAGCTATTATACGCGAACTCGGAAAGGATTTTTTGCCACTTTTCACCAAAGAACAAGTGTTACACCAACGAATGCAAGTGTAATGAGAAAGTGTGTGAAAAAAGTAATTTGTATTGTTCCTACAGCGATGGATGGCAGGGAAGGACGCAACAGCCGGAGCAGCGCGCATAGAAAGCAATGAACTCGGTTTGGCGCGCAGCTAATAGTAGTAGGAGTCACCTAGAAAAGTAAGTAAAAAAGTTGCCAATTGATAAATTGAATTAAATTTTTTATAAGCAACAATGGCAAACAATGCGGAGTGGAAGGAGCAGCGAAGTGCTTTTATAACACTAACAGTATTGTAGTTGTAGGTAATGGCAGTAACTTTGCGCAGAACAATGGCTGCCAATAATGTTATTTAGTTAACTGTAAAAGCATTCACGCTGCCGAAGTGCTATCGATGTTTACCGCCGTGGTGATTGTGGTGTTGGTGTGGGTGCATATTTACAAATGATGCCACTTACACAGCCACTTTGGAATTCCTCTCTCTTGTTTTTAGCACTTTACTACTCAAACACTTTTCCATAGTTTTTCGTGCAAATTACACTTAACCTTTACGTTTGCCACTTCATCATGCGACTTCTGACTTTGTTTGTTAGTTCTGGTATTTATTTTTTGCAGTTTTCAAATGCGGATATGTTAAAAAGTGAGGGAAGTGACTTTTAGCTGTTATTACAAATTTGAAGAATTCTTTTTTGTGTGACTAAAATGCATATTTAACTACAAATATTGTTTGACTTACCAATTTAGCTTCTATTTACTGTTTGCTTACTCCCGTGGCACGTACATCTCTTTGTGGTGCCACATACCAACCATTCCTCTAATTACGAGCGCCTGTGATTTTTTTTTCACTCCGTTATGTGTTAATAGCCCAAGTAATTATCGAAATACTTTTGTGTAGTGGTTTCCACAACTATTTGTAACGGTACTTTAATACAAATGTGTTGATTTTAAGATAAGATCATGCAACAAACAAGGGAGTGTGAAAGTGAAAGAGACGGGAGAGCGTTAGAGAGAGAACAGGAGAGTGTATGCTCGAAATATTTGTTTAGAAAGTTTAAGAAATGTAGCAAATATGTTTGATGTGTGTTGGAAAAGTTTATTGTTAGTGCATGTTTTGAAAGTTTCTCGGCCACATGCAACAATATGAGCCCGGGTACTCTCAATATGGTAGGTGTGGTATTTAGAGAAATAATTTTGTATGAGTAGAGCGTACGATATTCGATTTTCTAACGCATAAATAACAACAAATTTAGGTAGAAAAAAGGTTTTCACTTTTTTTTGTAGTTGTTGCTACGAGGAAAGTGAATGTGAGTAAATTCACGTAGTGGATTCTGGGTAATTTGAGTATTGATTGTTCGAAATTTAACAATTTTAATTGGTATTAAAAGTGAAAAAGTAAACAACAGTGAAAATTTGAGTCAGACAACATGTATAAAATAACTGGTTACACGGTTCTGAATTCTATCTGAATTTGATTATACAAAGAAGAACCGGCTTTTTAGGTACTTTCTGTACTTCGTGATGCGGGTGCTTCCAAAACGTTGAGCATCATCGTTTACTAAAGTCTATTAAACCAGACTCCTCAATTTACTTAGCCTCACAACTTCGGTGTTTTCTTTTCCAATAGCGCCCACTCACACAATTTTAAGCGATCAAACTGAGTAATCATTAAAAGTATAATTAGGAGTATATCCGCTTGACTTTAATAAACAGCTCAAACCGTTGGCGCACAACCACACCTATCTTCATATCCATATGCTGGCCACATGACGCACAAAACCCAAGGATGATGATGCTACGTCATGACCAGCGCAATTTAAACTTTCTCAGTGCCAGCATAACGAATTGACATTTGGTAGACACGCCGCACTCACACCTTCGTGCCAAAAAGACATGCCGGCCATAATAAACTGCGAAATAAGGTACTCAAAATGCCGCAGCTACTGGATTGCTTGGACATGCGACCAAAAAAGCACACACTCACTCACTTACATGCGAGACGAGTATGCTGGCGCTGGCGGTGTGGACTTTGGCACAGCGACACAATTGCAATCAAACTCTGCAAAGCGCCAAATAAGCTGTAAGTCCATATATTGCTTGCCAAGTCTCTGCCTCTCAAACAAACACACACACACTCACCCAGCTAGCTATGCATGTGAAGCGTAAGCTGTTGCAGCCGTTGTGTGGTAAACACCATTTATCTGCTGAAATTGAATCAAGTTGATCCTTGAACTTAACCGCACACGCACACATACACACACACATATATACAAGCGCCCTCAGCAACTCCCGGCTCAGTGACAAACTTTAAATTGCCAAAATGAGCGCGCGTGTTGACGTGCAATAGCCGACAGCTGCCAGCCACCAGCTACCAGCTGACATTAGATGCTGCTGCTGGTAGCAAGCATCGGTTCCTTCAAGGGACGCCCGTAGCGGCACAGACACACGCACACCAAACCGGAGCTTTGCAGTGTGTTTTGCGCGCATTTCTCTTGCGACGTCGCATATTTTCAGTGGCAGCTCCAAACAAACAACCCTTCGCAACGGGCACTCAAGTCTTCCGAACGCCACTTCCTCTCTCCGTCTCTGGCATTCGACCACCAAATGGCGCTTAATGTACGGAGTAATTCATGCATTCATTACTGTGGACCAGCTTAATGTGTGGTGACACAATAATAACAACAACAGCAACAACAATATCATGGTTGCTCGCCAGCAGTCAGCTGCGAACGGCGCAATCAATGTGCGGGCAATATTGCATATCTCGAGGAATGGGTGTGTGTATGTACACTCTCACTGCGAGTGCATCGCGCTCTTGCTGCCGGCAGCCAAATCCTAGCGCTGGCTGATCAGTCCAGTCAGTGCTGGTCCATGGCACCGAAGACATTCATTATGTTGACCACGACTGCATGTACGTGACATTTTGTTAACTACCGTTAGGTGACATTGGCCCCTCTCTCTCACTCATACACGGGCGGTCGCACATGCATCAGCCATAATTGTGTGCCCTCATGATACAAATATTGCCGGTTCCAAAAATCAGGAAAAATTCATACTCATTTGTGTGCTTGACATTCGCCTGACGCAAGCAATCATTGTCCAGCAGCAGAGCGCCCGCTGTTGTTAGCTTGTAGCAACAATACGGTCTGTGTAGCCCCTCGAGCTTTCTTTCCTCTTCTGGTGTTGTTGCATGCAAGGAGATGTATGACGGTGTTGCAGTTGTAGCTGCGGGTTCGGAAATGGCACATAATGGCAAAGAGGACTTTTTTCGGAAATTTAATGTTTCAAAATATTCGCTTTGGTATGAAGAAGAATGAGTCTCCCTTTTTAGTAGAATTAAGAAAAGAGCTTCTTTGTTGGGGAAAGTGGATCCGAGAGGGACAGAAAGGTAGCCGACGAAGACTCGTTATCCTCTCAAAATTACCAGGTACTCGAGGACTTTTGACTGATTGCAATGTTTTGCATCAGTGGTTGTAGAGAGCTCTAAATCTGATGGTAAAATGAGGAAGCCCAGGTCCAAGCTACTCTCTGGTTTTTGTTGTTGCACTGGGTTAGCGACAGAAACCATTCCCGGAATAATTTGGGAAATCCGAGTTCGTTCGGATTCCGAAGACCCGACTGTCATGGGTACGGACTCTACTTTTTCTCACTGACCGCATTCAAATTCAATGACTAAGACTTCATTTCCAAAACCACAAATGAACATTTGACTATGCAAGTCTCTTTACCGACATCGACTTCAGCTCTCTAATTCTCAAACAACAATGTCACAGCCAACGATATCTTCAAAGTCATAAACACCGACATCGTCACTGAGACACGGCAACGCTGTCAATAATGCCAATGAGGCGGCTGGGTGGACATTAGTAGGCGTCGAGAAAGTAATGAAAGAAAAGCTTGTGAGAAATCACGTTGCACATAAAGCAGTGAAAAAGCTACCCCACACACCCGCACAACGTGGACGAAAATCCCTAAATGAACTTGTATAATTTTAAATCGAAGTAACTCGCTTGATGGCTGCCTAATCCCGGTCGCAGTCCATTACTTTACCTTGCCACTGCGCAATTTCCTGCTTAGTGGCACATATAACTGCCACAGTCATAGTTGCTGCAGTTGCATGTGCCACTGCCGGGCTACGTGTCGCGCATAATGATTCCGATTGCCATTTTTGGTTATGTCCTCTCACCAGTCGTCGTCGCCAACGTCCGCATATCCTCATCCTGCACCGCTTAGCTCTCTAACTACCTAAGTAGTTGGTGTTGTTGTTGTTGTCGTTTGGCGCTGTCCTCGTGTGAATGACACGTCTATGCTGCACATACTACAGTGCAATAAAGATGAATGGTTGCATGCCTCATGCAGCAACTTTATACATATTACCTGAGTCCACATAAGTTTGGATGTGTGTGCTCAAACGCATGAATATATAGTGGGCCCCATATGAGCTGACGCAGTCATGCTTGTGCAACTTTGTCGTTGGCATGTGTGTGTGTGAGTGTTGGCAGCGTTGATAAATGTTTGCAATCGGTGGCTGGTGTTGACTGGTCTCCGACTGGGCCATGTCTCGCCTGTGGCAAGCACTGCATGCGATTCTGATTTGACGTCTGTACGTGCCACACTCATTATGTGTCGACGTAATGGAAGCCCATTTTGAATATTTTTTTTATTGAAATTGGTGCCAAAGGCGGGTAAAGGCTTGGGAGATTGGACTTTTTCAGTTAATTATAAATGTTAAGATTTGAAAATTTGGCACCCATTTTTGAAATTTGTTTCTGTACTTTGTGTAGCTTAACTTTGCCGGGTCGAAAAAATCGTACTTAAATCTTTTTATTAACCTCCAGTTCGAGATCTCTGTAAGGCATGTTTAACCAAGTTAGATTGGAAGGTCGAAGGTCAGAATCCGAAGTTTTTAAGCAAGTTTGATCTCGATTCCAAACAGATCGCTATTATTTTTCTAACAAGCCAGCAGAATATTCGTGTTTTACTAGTCTTATTTGTTTCGAAGTGAGAGAGGGTAGATGATCTAGATTCTCGGTAACTTTGATCCCCATAAAGAGACCTGGCTGCGAAAGAAAGTTGTTATTGTTGTTGTAGAAATTGTTCCTAAATATGTTTGAGGGATTCTGCTGAGACGAAAATCCTTTGCCGAATACAAATCTGAGTGCGTTCCGATTACATAGACTCAACAACCAAAAAGCTGAAAAAGGAAGTTATGATGATCCCTTTTAGGGTAGAATTGAACAAAGTCATCCGTATCATAAGGCATTCTTGGCGTTCCGGGAAAAGTTCGTACAGAAGTGAGCTACTTCGAACTCCGTACATTTCGTTCTCATGGCTTTACTTTGAACAGTCAGACGGATGTTTCTCAAGTAGAAATATTAAGTTTCTATGCAAGAACTAATTAAAGCAATCACCTTTAAGGAAATACATTTGAGATACATTAGGGATACAAGGTATGCGGAACAGTTATATTGGTGCATTCACCTCAGCGGTTAAGATCAATAAACGCCATGAACCAGTGTCGTAAATTTTGTAGGCGGACAAATTCGATAAAATAACAAGCTAATATTTAAGTTGGGCCGACTGCGACGTGGACAAGGGATTTATGGTCGACAAAGATGACTTAACTAAAACAATGCCACAACAACAATGGAAATATAAACAATGGCTATGACGCGCGGACAATGCGGCATTTCACTAATCACTGACATAATGAAGCCGGCTAAATAAGGATCAACGGCGCTTGCCGTAGACTGACAGATGGACGCGAGTCCAAAGCGACCGACCAATGGCGGGGCGCTGCGCATTGTGGACATTGAATTTGCGCTTCCTTGATTGTTGATGGTCGTTACGGGTGACTAACGCAACATAAATACACAGCGGGTAAGACACACTGACAAACATTTATTTATTTACAAATGTACGCCTTGCCGCATAGAAGAGATGTGTGCTTAAAGCTCTGTCAGTATACACGTGTGCCTCCACACATTTGCTGCCTCGTACCGCACTCCTGACCGACCTGCGCGGCTCGCGTCGCCGTCGCAACGTTCAAAGTGCTAAATGCCACAAAGCGGCCCATCAATTTTCGCACTAATCCCGCACTGCGTTGCATAAATCTTCATTGTGTGTGGGGAAAATTGAGACATCGCGCGCCGAGCGAATCAGGGCAAACTGAGTGACTGCAATGCCAGTAGCACAACCCCGAAGGCCGAGAACGGTGCTAGTATGCGCGGCGTAGCAATGGCACCTAAACAAATGTACTGTTGTTGCAAGTTTGTGTGCGCTCATATGTTTGACGGTGATAAATTCCATTTGCAGAGTATTTTTGTGAGCGCCCAGCCTTCGCCTTCGCCTTCACCTTGCCTTTCCGCGTACGCTATGGGTCTGCAGAGGAGCACCATGTAGGGTTCTACCTCGTGTTCATACTTGCTTTTCAAGTGTATGCGGCAACTTTAATTTATGCACTTGTGGGAGTTGCGCGTGGTTTGTCGGACTCGCCGCTGTTTATTTGTTTATTTTGACCCTTAAAATTCATGGTGTTGCAGAATCTCTTCATTTTTTTGCTCTTTTGCTCTGTGCTACATGATTGCGGCCCTTTTTCACTTCGACAAATTATTTAGTTGCCTAGTGGAATGTACCAAATATGGCTGACTGTAGCGACTTTTGCTTTGACAGCTGTTTGACAGTCATCGTGCAAATGCGAAGTGGATTCCGCGACAAACTTGTTTATTTATGGGGTGCCTGATATGTTGACCCTAAATTACCGCTGAGTGTGAGTGCTTGAGGCGAGTGCGGAAATGACAGCTCGGCAAATTGCGAAGGGTTTCAGAAAAAATGTAATCTAGGGACACGAAATATTGTTAATTTTGGGAAGTGGTTAGAGGGAGTCACCTTTTGTCATGTATATTCTAAAATTAATTTTGATGAATGAAGACTTTTTAAAATTTTTGTATATCTCGGAGTCTTTAACTGAAAAATTTACTTTTTTCGAAATTCTTCTAGAAATAATGTCAATTTAAAATTTGAAATGGAACCAATGAAACTTTTATATTTGGATTTCGATCTGGCAGCTGTCCATTGAGAAATTTCGGTTGTTCTATGAGGTCTCATTCGGGTATTGTGATAATTTTTTTGTCGTAGAAGTATTAGTCCGTTTTTACTGATACAATGACGCAACATTTTCCATAGAATCCGTCTTTGAAACCTTGGCAGTGTCGTTCGGAACACAGTAACAAAAAGATATCATTATCTATCTCCGTCTATCTATATTTCTATCTATCTCTCTCTCTCTCTCTCTCTATCTCTCACTCTCTCACACATCAAGAACTTTTTAATGACTAATAGCATCATTGAAATGCCATCACACTCACCGAACTGAATGCAACACTGTCGTATTTAACGAAGTGCTGCTTAATGTACTCATAGGGTCTTAAACTCTATGCAATTGGACACTTCACTGGCAGCTGACTCATTTGCAAATGCGATTTTGAAGATGATACACGCACTATTCTGATTGTATCGATTGCGAATGGACAATTGAAGCGCTTTTGTAAGAGAGAGTGTTCAAAAGGGGTGCGAGGAGCACGAGAAACAGCAACGGCGGCTGCAACGGCACAGGTGACAACTGGCATAAAAGGCGCATGAAAGAGAGCAGTCAAAAAGCGGATTGGTGACATGAATAGGCGAACCGTTAGTTTGGCCATGCCAACGAATGTACACTGCTTGTTATGGCTGATGGACAAGATAAGTGAGCCGCCACAACAACATGCGAATTTTGATAAAAGAAATCAAAAGAAAGAAAGCAAAAAGCAAGCAACTACAAGTTGAAGTGTTGAAGCGGCGACACCGAAGCACATCCTTATGTATGCCACAGTTGTGTTGCAGGCGACCTCGTCTCGCATATCCGGGTGTGAGTGTGCAATTTGAATGGCCATTTGTGCCTCACTTTTGAAGTGATTGGTTAAGTATGTGCCGCAGTGGATTCGAAAGCTGCCTCGAGTGTCAGATCAAGTGATAAGATTTCGAACACCTCAGCTGCTGCTGCACTGCGTGTTGTTGTTGCT
Source organism: Zeugodacus cucurbitae (assembly GCF_028554725.1). Lineage (NCBI taxonomy): Eukaryota > Metazoa > Arthropoda > Insecta > Diptera > Tephritidae > Zeugodacus > Zeugodacus cucurbitae. The sequence goes on from NC_071671.1 coordinate 2,170,358, forward strand.
AGTTGCTATGGCACCACCGCTTTGGCACTCGCTTTGATGGCTCGGTCGGCGTGTTGTCATCATCAACAATAATTGCAATGCGTAGAGTGGTCAAAACGATTAGGTGTAAGCCAATGCGTTGCGTGTGACTGTGTGCTGTGTGGCCAGTTAAAAGGCTTTCAAGGTAAATTGGCACTCAGTCAATAGAGATAAGCAGTAGAAATGTGGCTGAGAAGCGAGTTGTGGAATATGGAAAGCGATTCATTTGGATTTGGAGCACATTTACGGCGTGCCATTGCACGTTGACATTTGTATGTTGACAGCTTAATGAGCAAAATTGTAATGACACTTTGAATTTAGACAGTTGGAGTAACTGTAATGGGATTTACACATCAATGCGCTCTCCGCTCAATAATATGGGAGAAAGTGTGGGCCATTGTTAGAGCATAATTTGGCGAAATTACGTGTCTAAAGTTTGAAATATAAAGCTTTTGTGGCATGGGTTATTAACTGCTGTAGTTTTGTAGCATTGATGGTATGTCAAAAGAGATTTATTGGATCGCAAGTTATTTGTGTTTGATTCATTTGATTGACGGAAGAGTCAAAAGTCTTTTTCTACAAACTGGTTCCATTGTTACTGAAGGAGGGGTGATTTCCAAATGGATTTCAGTGATTCTAGGTAGAACGAGCGCTTTGATTCTCTCTTCTTTTTCTTTTCTGACATAGAGTCGAGTTAAAGGCATTCGTTTTTTTCTTTTCGCTGTTTGGCGCCAATTGGAGATACCAAGTGCTGACAGGTCCTTCTTCACCTGATATTTCCAACGCAGTGGAGGTCTTCCTCTTCTTCTGCTTCCCCAGGTGGGTAACGCTTTGTATTCTCTCTGATCTGGAGTGCTCTCATCCATCCAATGTTGCCGCTGTTTCCTGTTTCACTATGTCGATTTCGCCGTATATCTCGTACAGCTCTTGATCCTGGTATCTGCGCCGCCAATGCGTAAAGGACCATTAGTCCTCCGCAAAACCTTCCTCTCGTTAATTCTTAACTATTCTCTCTAGATCTTTAAATTTTTGATATCATTTAGATGGAATCAGTATTATGATATTATATTTCTGGAAAGAAATCTGAGGATAGACGAGGTTCTCTGAACTACTACAATTACTCCGCTCCCTTGTAGAAGTTCTGTTCCGAATACAGAATGACTCTAAAAGTATGCTTGATTGCAGTATCTGATATTAGATTAACGCATCCGTGTAGCCTGGTGGAACCTCCGATTGAAACTAGACAAACCAATTAAAATATTTTTTTCCGGTTTTGGATCAGTGTTCCATATCCTCAAAGAGGTCTCAGCCACTATTGCTCCACCAACTTCACTTTATAAACTAGTCTCTTGAACTGTTTGGTCTCCAAATTAAGGTTCTATCTATTTCTACGCAAAATAAAAATACCGTTATGCTGTAAGCCATTTTAATAGGTCACCTCATTCATATAAGCTTATGTTACTGCTCCAACTACACATTTATGCAACTCTTGTGGAATTAACTGTAGTCATCTTTGTGTCCTTGCCAGTCTTCCCAGAATTGTACGTAACTCAAATGTTAATCACGACTTAGAAAAAAGCTGACAAACAATCACACATTTGAGAGATACTTATGCAAGCAAGTGTTTATTTATAAATGTGTGGGTGTACGCTGGAAAGTGGCAATTAAAATGCAACAAAGCGGGCAACAGCAGCCAACTAGCACAGAAGCACTTTTAGAAATCGTTAAAAAACACTAAGCAACAACAAAAATGCACTCTTCCTTAACCATAGGAAAACAAAAAGATTGAAATGTGTAACGTAAAAAAATACTAAAACGAAATGTGTAGTGAGAAAACAGAGCAAAATTATGTTACAAAGCAACAGAAAAAGGAAGAGTAGAGATGTCCCTTACACATAGCACCTGAGGTCCACTAGCAACTCCTAAGCGCTGCAACCGTCCTCGGTGCCTGTGCACCGGACGCCTCGGCATGCGAATACACGACGCCACACACTACTAAGTGGCACAAAGTGTGGCAACTATGTTGGGCTCTAAGCTGTTGCCACTGCCGGCTGCGTTAGTGCTGCGCCTATGGGCCAGATTTCATTATGTTGCAACAGCCATGTGCACTAAGTAGACGCCACGTTGCGCAGCGCAATAGGCGCACTGGTTGTGGCTGTCTTTTTGCAATTTATGGGTGGCAACACTGTCGCACCGCAGCGTCGCCGCAGGGCTACATTTTTCTGCCATTTGTGGCGCTCGTCGCACACAGCATTCATGCAACTTCGTTCATGTAAAGACGTGTTAGATGCCGGGCCTCGTTGTAGTTTTTGCTTTTTTTGCGTTTTTCACTCTTCCATTATGCAGCCTCCTGCGTGTATGCCCTGGCCGTCGATAAAGCGACAATGTTGTCAATGCATCAAAATGCGGCAGCAACAGCATGCAACACTCCAATGTGGAGCTGTTGTAACAAATCTGCTTGAGTGATTTTTTTCCCTCAGTGCTTTACGCTCTTTGAGTGTATGCGTGTGTGGGTGTGCTTAATGCTTAATGCTTACATGTTGCAAGTGCGCTGGCGCTTTCGCATTAACGCTGTTGCTCATACCGCATGCCTCATGTGGCAGGCAACAGTTGAAGTGATGACTTTATTAAGGCGCTGTAAAGTTGAGTGCTGCTGCTGCTGCCGCTGCCGTAAATGAAGTGTTAAGCATATGAAGCGTTTTATGGCACTCAAGTATTGCATGAATGCGCTGCATGAAAGGCGCTGTGAATTGGGGCTTGAGCAGTAATATTGCATTTGGGCGCCACTCACATACTCGTGGCGTCTATACAAAAACAAAGTGTCGAGTTGATTAAAAGTGAACTGGAAATAAAAGTAAGCGCTGCATTTTATTGCATAGCTCGCTTTGAGAATTTCATTTAATTTTCTTTGCTTAATTAAACACTTTTGCTATTTGACTACATAACCCAACTTTTATCAAGCTTCCGTTTCCGCTACATTATACTGCTGAACGCCAATTGCCGCTGGCGCAGCAGCCGCCTACACAAGCACTGCTAGACAAATTGTCATGTCAACACAAATTGAAAACAGTATAACCCTACAAACAAGCGACGACAATGCTGTTAAGCGCCTAAAAGCATACAACGAAGATACTGTAGGTAGAAACAAGTCTACCAGTGAACTGTCTAATTTGCCTCGCATCAGAAACAACAGCATCAAAACATAACCTACACCTTTTTACATGTCGACGAATTAGCTCAGATTGCTGCTGCGAGGCTTGCTTGCTTGCTTTGCCGGGTAACATGAAATTAATACGCCTACTTGTGTATATTGTTCATTACGTTAACACGTAAGCAAACATTTTGCAAATTCTTTTTTTTTTGTGATAAAAAAGAAGAAAATAATTTGAGAACAACAAGAGTAAAAGAAGCTTACGAAAAATGCGTCAACTTTTTTGTAATTAATCTGCTGCAAACTCATAACAAGGCACCAAATTGTAGGCCTAAAGCCACAAGATGCTACGCAAATACATACATATATGGCTTGATAATGCCTCGGCGCACGTGTTGTCGTATAAAAAGTAGAAATGTCATTTTTGCGAAGAAAAACTTTGCTTGTCAATGTCGGAAAATACGCGTTGCAGCTCTACTCTATTAGCGGGTGGGATCGCACTGATGTCAGGCTAACAAGCCAAAATGTAATGCGGTAAACGGAAACGCGACCTCGACATATGTATGTAGGTCCATTATTTTAAACAAATTTACCCATAGTGCAGTCAGAGGGACCTCAGTTGCCGAGCAAAAATGTGTTTCGTATTACGATTGTTCTAGGAAATTCGTTGCCTTCAACAGCTAAATAAGATTTAGTGAGTTGTAATAGCCTCATAAAATTTGTGATGAGCTCAAAGCGTTCCAGCGATATACATATAAGGGTCTGTTTTGCGATCCATACCTTTCAGTCTTTTGGCATCAGAATGGAGCAGGGCCTGATGTCCAAGTGGGATCCTTCGCTAATCGCGAGGGTCAGCCTCTTAATCTAACCTGTAATCTGCTATTAACTCTTAGCGATCTCATTACTCATGTACAGCTACTGGCGTACGCCGATGATATCGATATCATTGGAAACAACACTCGCGGCGTTAGTTCTGCTTTTTCCCGCCTGGATAAGGAAGCGAAGCGAATGGGTCTGGTGGTGAACGAGGACAAGACGAAATATCTCCTGTCATCAAAATACACAGTCAGCGCATTCGCGTCTTGGCTCCCAAGTCATTGTTGACAGTCATAACTTTGAAGTTGTAGATAATTTCGTTTATCTGGGAACCAGCATCAACACCGATAATAATGTCAGCCTTGAAATCCAACGCGGAATCACTCTTCCAACAGGTGCTACTATGGACTGAGTAGGCAATTGAAAAGTAAAGTCCTCTCTCGACGAACAAAAACTAAACTCTACAAGTCCCTCATCATTCCCGTCCTACTTTATGGTGCAGAAGCGTGGACGGTGTCAACATCCGATGAGACGGCACTAGGAGTTTTCGAGAGAAAGGTTTTGCGGAAGATTTATGGTCCCTTAAACATTGGCAACTGCGAATACCGCAGAAGATGGAATGATGAGCTGTATGTGTTGTTCGACGACATAGACATAGTCCAGCGACTACGCTGGCTGAGTCATGTTGTTCGAATGGACGAAAGTGCCCCAGCTCTGAAAGTTTTCGATGCAGTACCCGCTGGTGAAAGCCGAGAAAGAGGGAGACCGCCACTCCGATGGAAGGACCAGGTGGAGAAGGACCAGTCTTCATTTGGTATTACCAATTGGCGCCAAACTGCCAAAAGGAGAGATGCGTGGCGCGCTGTTGTGGACTCAGCTATAACCGCGTAAGCGGTGTCTACTCCATCAAGAAGAAGAAGATCTCATTACTAAAACACATTACTTCAATAAGATTATTTGGAACAAATCGGTTAGCGTAGGTCGGAGCGACCCAATTTCTTTATAAGGGTTGTAAGTGGGAATACTGTTGATTTAAATTTGTCGATAGGGTTATGTGTAAGGTCTAAAACCCTAGAAATTTGATTAATTGTACAAGTTCTAAGCTCCATACATGAAACATATGGAGCATTGAAAACTCAATACTTTGTTTATATGGGAGACAGGGAAAAGTAAGATAAAGCTTTCACCTTGTGGGTTCGTGGCTTAAACTTGTATCTTCAATTGGGTGAAAAAAATATTAAATTACCTTTATTAATGCATAGCAAAGATTTATGAATATTTTTCTTACTCACAGAATGTCAGAGTTTGGTTAAAGCTTTCGTGAAAGTGGCGGCGCCAGCTGTTTTTGATATGTAGATTTAATAAACTCGCGCTTGTGACACCCAATGTAAATGGAATACAAACAGTAGAATATTTGCCAATGACAACAACAACAACTACAGATTAATATATATTTTGTATAATAAGGTGGTGAATATGGAAAAAACTAAATTTTAAATCCACACCGCTTGTAAAATCATTTTGCGAAAACCCATCAAAATATTAGAAATTCTACAAAACAGTCGAAATAAATAACTGGCTAATATTCAACAGCAGCTGTGTATTAATAAATTTATGAATTTTCGTTCAGTTATACTAAACTCTTTTGAATTTTATTTGAGTTTCACGCCTCATTATATGCGTTCACACAGCTACTCAAATTAAAAGCTTACAATTTGATAACAAAAACAAGCTGAAAACACTTGCATGTGGCAACATGATTATCAGTATGCTAACGAGTCGTTATATACAAAATAAATTAATTATCAAATTACTATTGTTTGCGAGTGTACCAGTGAGAAATCTTGCGAAGAAATTAAATATAAATTTTTCCAAATTTTCAGAAAGCTAATCTAGACTGCTTCAATTCGTTATTAAAATAACTTTTTTTATTAAATCGGGTTAGTGTTATATTTAGAGGGAAATATATGTAAAAACTTCATTTCGCTGTGGGTTTTATTGATTTTAGTTCTAGCAGGGCATCGGTATACTTATCCACATATTTAATAACATACATATGCATGCTCTTTTCTATTAAATAATTATAATGACTCGCCTGAAATTATCTATAAGTATTTTCTAACCCATTAAATTAATTTTGCTAAGCTGTGATTACGAGCGTAATAGTTCATCAGCCACGTTTGTTGTTTTTAGTTGGCTGCTATTTTGCACTAATATTCACATTTATGTTGGAATTTATGATGCATTAATAATGATAATTAAAAATTTGTATTTTAATGAAGTTAATTTTATTTTTAAAAGTATTCAATTTTTAATTAATTTATTTAATATTTACTAGAAAATATTTAATATTTATTAGAAAATATTCTAATTAGTAATAATAAATTATAATCATTGAAAATATATGGTTGAATTTTAAAAAGTGCAGTATAAGTCTTCAAGCTTTAAAAACACGAAGCAATGTTACAGTGATCGGATTTAGTTCAAATATGCGCCGTTTCGTTCGATAATCTGTTGCCATCTAGACGGCAACTTCATAATACCCCCTCGTATCAGCCCCCTTCATTATTTGCGAAGAACTCGGACAGGCACTTTTCACAAGCCTCTTTTGAGTTCAACTTTGCACCAAAAAGGGCGTTCGCCATAGACAATTACAGGTGGTAATCACTGGGCGCTATGTCCGGGCTATACGGTGGATGTGATAAAACCTCCCATCCGAGCTCCCGTAGCTTCTGACGAGTCATCAACGAAGTGTGTGGTCTGGCCTTGTCCTGGTGGAACATTACAACCTTCCTGTTGGCCAATTCTGGAAGCTTCTGGTCGATCGCCTGCTTCAAGCGGTCCAGGTGTCCGCAGTAGATGGTAGAATTAAGCGTCTGGCCATATGGGAGCAACTCATATTTGATGATTCCCTTCCAATTTCACCAAACATACAGCAAAACCTTCCTGGCCATCAAACTCGGCTTGGCCACTGGTGGCGACAATTCACCGGTCTTCGATAACGACTGCTTTCGCTTGATAGTGTCGTATGTGATCCATTTTTAGTCGCCAGTCATCATCCGCTTCAAAAATGGGTCGAATTCGTTCCGTTTCAGCAGCATATCGCAGGCGTTGATTCGGTCCAGAAGGTTTTTTTGCGTCAAATCATGCGGCACCCAGACATCAAGCTTTTTTGTGTATCCAGCTTTCTGCAGATGGTTTAAAATGGTTTGGTAACTAACTCCCATCTCCTGGACAATTTCACGAGATGCCACATGCCGGTCTAAATCGATGTGGCATCTCATGATTTGTTCGGTAATCGTCGTCACAGTTCTTCCGCCAGCTGTCTTATCAATGGTGTCGTTTTCACCCGCTCTGAATCGACTAAACATTATTCCGTAGTTCGAAGTGTTAGAGTACTATCCTCCAAAACACCATTCATCTTACGGAACATTTCTCTAGCGGATTTGCCTTTAACGAAGGAAAACTTAAAAGTAGCGCGAATTTCGGCTTTATTGAACTCCATGTATACACGTCTATAACTGTTCAACGCAATATCCAAACTAATCATGCATAGCGTCGTTTGGTAGGTTAGGTCAAGACCTTTCAATGATTTATAGTATTGCCAGATACGAGCTCTGTAGCGCTTTATACGTAGCCGCAAAATTCAAAAGACAAAAAGGTGGAAGGGAGATATTTGCCAATCTAATAGATTGAAATTTATGATAATTGAGGCATACATTCATAGCTATTTCTCGAACGAAATTCTTTTGCATACTCTCAGGCGTTTCGCAATGATTTCATTGGTGTAATAAGCCACACCTGTGTACTTCTCAACCTGTTTTTAAGTTTCTCTGCTCAACAAATATTTTCATGACAATTTAGTTGAAGTTTTTTCAAAAGATATAACCTCTCATACCGATCTACTTGTTTACTACCTACACCCCCATTTTATTAGCACAATTATGCATATAATTATTACTCGGGCAGCAGTTGCAAGTGGCGGAGTGTAGTTACAACTTCTTATATGTCTTGTGCTCTCATTCTATTTAACTGTCCAGCGCTTATGCGAGATTTACTTAAGTCGATACGCTTGCTTAACTCTATGCATAAATGTCAATTACAACAACAACAACACCAAAAACAATCGTAAATACTATTTCAAAGCACACTACACAACTCTTGGCAGTGGTAACTGCTGAGTGCAGTCCCCCCGGCAGCTGACAATGTTTTATGCCTTCAGCAATAAGTCTTCGAAATGAAGTGATTACGGTACTTATTACCCGGTAATAACTTTGATTATTATTAGCGAATAAAATGCGCATAAATTCCGGGCGTGTATTGCTTGAATTATGCATGAACAGCTGGCCAAAGTGCCGCGCGTCTTACGGCCGTGTGATGCGCGGGTCTAGTGCGGCTGAGTCTAGTGCCGCTGAATGGCTTAAAAATGACAGTGATGCTTGGAGCTGGTAATGAAGATGGAATAGTAAATTCTGTGAATAATAAAGTGGCGGATAGTCGCCAATGTTAATGTGACTGCTTGTTTAACGATAAGCGAAGGTGTTAAATTTGAGTTTGAATGAAGTGTGAGTACAATCGGAGAGAGAGTTTAATAGTTTGACAAGTGTCTTTATAACGGAAAATAGATGCATTTTATTTTTGAAGAAAATTTATGCTTTAACCCGCTAATATATTATTGAACTAACTTAAACCAACTTAAGTCAAATAAGTTAATGTAGTCTACATCTACAGATATCGAAATTGTTATTTTGTTAGCAACAATAGCAATATTTATTACTGCCCACATTTGCATTTCAATTATTCACGCTCACGCCGTCCATATTTCATTTTCAATTTTACTGAGCTCACTTATTAATTTAGACTGCCAGTCAAAATGTGTGCCGCCAGCCAGCCAGTCTTAGTTGCAGTAATTGAAAATCACCGCAAGCACTTTGCCAAAATGAAAACAAAAGCACGCTTTGTGGCCAGTGAGCATTTTAGAGTGCGATTTTATTGTTTTATTACTGCACAAGGTTGTTGCAATGTTGCTGGCAGCAGTGGCAATAGCAGCGGTGGCAAGCAGTTGTTGACACATTTTTCGCGGCGAACTGACACGCGGTCGCGCTAGAAGCGGAGTGGCATTTACTGACGTTCAATTGATATAAACAATGATTTGGAGCCGCCGCAGGTTGATGTGGCATGATTGATGTTGGCAACTTTGTTGTTGGCAGCTCTGCGTGCGCTACAGTTAATGTTATTTAGCCAAATTTGGCTGGCAAAAATGCCTTTATTGGTGGTATTAAGCGCATTTATAAGTGTTGCATGTGCAACATGCATGTGTGATTTGACAGCCGTCAACTAATAACCACCATATGTGCGGCTGTCCGCTGGCATTGGTTGAAAAAAGCTGTGATGTGACCATAAAATCAGCGCTTTGGAATGTGGATTTGCGAAAGTAGTTGGAATGCCATTGGTTACGAGTGGCTGCCACACGGCAATTGTATTCACATTATTAAAAACGGTAAAAAAATTATGTGCAGTTACCGCTTTATGAAATCATTAATGTAAACGGACTTTTAGTGCACCGATTTATTTGGTTAAATTGTGCTATTCAATTTGAATGGGAGAAGCCTATATAGCCTTGGTTATTCTAGTGAATTTTATTTTTAAGGCGGAAGTAGCTTAGATCATAATCCTCTCTCCAAACTAGATGGCGCTGTGAACTGTGAGGAGCTTGTTTTCTGTTCTTCCACTACTTCGTCTAATGAACACCATACCTATCCATAAATTCCACTGACTTAAAGAGACATTGACTCAGTTCTTTTTGAAAAAAAAAAAACGTGTAAACACTCGAAAGCATCGTAATCGGTGTTAACTGGCTAGAATCTTGCTGGATAAAGAGTATTACTACTAAGAGAATTACTACAAATCCGCTCGTGACCTTTGACATTTACTACTCCAACAAGTCATCAACATTTATATTTCTAAGACAAAAACTTTTCTTACAAAAGATCAACGTTTAGAAGTGATTTTAAACATTCTAGCAGACCTTCTTGTAATACTTACATATTTTTTGTTCGTGTATTGTATCATCGTTTCTACTCTTACTGCTATAAAATGCATGGCTTCCACTCCATTTTACTGTTACACTTCGACCGTATTGATTCCACAAACCAACATCCCCTTTTTCTATTATGAAATAAGCTTCTCCTGCAATGTTATGGGAATTTTGAGGGGAAAACCTTCGAAATTTTTACATTGTGGCAAGCATTTCCACACCCACCCTCTTTTTATAGCAACACCCCATTAAATTTTGTAAATTTTAGCCCACTTGCCGCCCACTTACATATTTTATGTGGAACATAATCCACAATCCATAAAAGTGAGACTTACCCCTGCATTAAAAAGGGGTTGTTTGCGCGCGTTGCCAACCATTTCAGCATGTGGATGATAAATTTACATTCCATTGCTATAAAAGTGGATTGTGTTGTGGAATGCAACCCTAACCTATGACCGCATTGAAATTGTTGTGTTAGGACATGGTTCTTGCATGCTACTTTTTTGGATATTCTCTACGACTTCTTAACAATTAAGGCGACTATGAGGAAACGAAAAATTTTAAAATAAAAAAATATATTTAAATTATATTATGTAACAATAAATGAAAAAAAAAATCAAGTAATTAACTGTATATTATAACGCAACGTCATGCAATTGCCAGCGCCACAGGAGTCCACACTCAAGCCAAAACAGTTCCGCTTGTGTCTCAGGTGATTTGCGTATTGTTTTCATTTAAATGTCATTTCGGACACTAAGTTGTCATTGATCATAAAAAACTATTTACCGTAACACCGACACCCTTTTTGTAGCTGGTAGCGCTGTGGCAATCGAAATCTCTGTGGCACCGAAATCTCGGCGCAAGTAATTAAATGTCGCCGTTGTTGGCGTTGTTGCAAGACGTTTCACTGTACAATTTTATTTTGACATCAACGTTAAGTGCAACGCCATGTTGTTGCAGGCGGTTAATGGCTTACGTGTTTACATGTCAACGCCACCTTTATTTCGGCCGCTAAGTTAGCTAGCTGGCAGCGTGTGCACGCGAGCGTGTAATAAGGAAATCTGCAGCAAATCTGTAATGAGAAACGGTTAAATGGAAAATGAAGTAAAAAAGACGAATCCCAGCAAATGTGAAAACGATAAGGTCGCAGCTGGAAGCAATCGAATGGGCAACACGCCATGCGTTTGCAGCAAAATGTGGCGCGCTGACACGAATGCCACACGGCGTACTCTACTCCAAGTGATTTGCATTTTCGCACCTACAATTTCAGGCAGCAACAACAACTATACGCTATGTCGTATGAATATTTCGTCGCCAGCTGCTGTTTGCAGTTAATTGCGATTTTTCTTCTTGTTGTTGTTGTTGCTTGCTTGAAATTATTATTGCAACACATAAAATCGCATAATAATTTTCACACTTTCTTGCATTCTTCAGCTCGCTGTATTGCAAGCGGCATGTTGCGTGTAATCTTCTGCTTCGTTAAATGGAAAACGGCGCAGAAATGTGACGTAACGCCGTGGTGTTGCAAATGCGCTGTTTTGGGGGGCAGTTGGCGGGCAGGGCGGTGCGTTGAGCGGTACAGAGTGAAAATTTAAATGAAAATTAGCGAAATGTTCGGGTCGGCGCGTGATGAGCAGCCGTGTAGTGTTGTTGCATTGCATTTCGCATTTCTGATGCTGATTGCTGATTTTTGTCACCATTCCGACATCATAACTGTATGCATATGTGCACTCGACGCCAACGTCAGGCAGGAAACAACTCATTAAGGGTATTAATGTGCGCAAAATATTCATATTCTTTAAGAGGTTGCCATCTAGTCTAGAGACTTGAAGTGTAAAGTAATTTTGTATTTATAGTATATGTAGGCATAGCTCGAAGGCGCATGGCTGCGAAAGCTGCTTTCAGACTTAGAGAATCCGGGTTTGTAGATTAGTGGGTGCCTGGGCACTCAAGAATCCTCGCACACTTCGACTTCATCTCGCGGCTACTGGATAATCTCTATAACGCCGATCCTACCCCTGGCAAAAACTACTTCTCTGCTCTTATTCCTTCAAGGGACGCTTGGGTGGGATGGAGTCGCTGGAGGAGAGGCGCGGTGAGCTTCTTCACGGATGGGTCGTAGTTGGCAGGTAATGTAGGTCGGTGACCTTGGTACAGGCTTCCCGACTATTACAGCGTTTTTCAAGTGGAAGTAGCTGCTAATAAGGCAGCGACAGATATATTGCTTCTAAACGCAGTTACCTTTGGGAAGATGACGATCCTCTCTGATAGTAAAGCGGAAATACTAGTCTTGTGTTCGCTGACTATGCGCAGTGGCTTTGTTCTACTTTTCGATTAGATTGGTTTGGGTTCCTGGCCACAGTGGAATCGCGGGTTTTGTAAGGCTGATGAAAAGGTTTCTCAGACTTCACTTTTCGGAACAAGCTCGCGAAATAGCGAATACAGAAGTGAAAAATCTCTGCAGCTTTGTAGTAGGTTGAGGGCGCTATGTCAACTCCTAATACCTAATCTAGAGGGGATCCTGACTTCAAGGATTGTTCTTTATAGTCTACGTTTGTTTCCCTTTGGGGAACAACCTTACAACCTAACCTAACCTAACCTATATGATCTTTTCGAACGGCAACTTCCGACATTCTAATTAGTCTGCCAATTTTTTATGAAGAATAAGAGCTGCTTCACCTCTAGAAAAAACTATCTATATTTCTCAAAGTTCTTGTTGCACGACCTCAAAATAGTTGTTAGAAGCGACTCGAATTGTCAACACTCACGTTTTCAATTTCCTCCAGAATTCCTGTAGTACAAATAATAAATTGTTGCAAAGCGTGTTGCATGGCAATACATACACAGAGTTGCATGTGAAAAACGGCATGCACACGCACACACAGATGTACTCACATGTACAACTTAATTTGTGGCAAACAGCGAAAATTTCTGTCAACATTTTTTCTCTGTCGTCGACAATTGCCATTGTTTGTTGTTGCTAATTTGTTGCGCCGTTACTGTGGATAGCATTGCTCTTTGCACGTTTCAATGCGTCGTGTAATGCTGTTGTTTAAGTAGTTGTTGTTGTTTATGTGTTGCTATGCCAATGGTGTCAGCAGATGTGGCAGCCTGCTGCATTGAATACGGTTAAGCAAAAGGCTGCAACAAAAAAATTAACAAGACAACAACAACAAAAAACACTGCAAACAGTATCAAAAATTGGACAAAAGCGGTGTTAGGAATGTCCAGCAAAAGGACAAAACAGGCTGAACACTGAGTAGAGACATCATGGTTGCGCAACAACAACAATATGGATGACATAAAGAAAGTACAAAGGGAACAACAGAATAGGTTTGCAACAAAAATAGTTTGCAACCGTTAGCCAGCAGCGGAAGTGCAACTCATATGCTGGCGAGGCACACATACATTCGGACATAATGAAATCGATATCGGTAAATGTGTTCGAAACTGAATGGGCAGGTGCTATACGAATAGGATAAGAGGTTTGATTAATTTTTTTATTTGAGAGATAAACCATTTTGGTTATTGATTTGTTCTCCAAGGTACGGAATTGTAAAATGGGTAAATAAAACTAGTGGGTGGTAAATAAAACTAGTGACCAAACTACTTTCTTTGTAACTAGTTACAGTTTATCCTCCTATTTTAAAGAGCTAACATATTTTTTAAGCATCATTTCTTGGCAGAAAAACCCTTTTGGGAAAACATTTCAACAATTTTACTGAAATTTTCCCTACAGGGTGTCTCCTATCGTCATACAGTAGCTCATACTCCACGCAGTATCATTCCGCCGGCACATTGTCGTTCATTGCAATCGTTGCGACCCGCTCATTTGACATGTGCAAAGCGGTTGCAAGTTTGGTTGCTGCGCTTTTTGTTGTTGCAGTACAACACATTTTGTTGCGGGTGGTGGCACGTTTGTCGCATGGACAACGGACAACGGACAACGGTCGCCAACTGTAGCAAGCACAAACCAAAAATCAAAAAACAAAAAAGAAAATCAAAAAAGGCACAAATCCTAGCCTTTGGTTGTTGTTGCAATTACTGCATGTGTCTGTGTGCAACACTGCGTGTCTGACCAACATCCGCACAGCTGAACGGTCGCGTGCGGCCGTTTGCCAATGCAACGCCCTCAGCCATTGGCAGGTCGGTCGGTTGGTCGGTTTGTTAGCCGGCCGTTTGTAACAACAACAATGGCAGCAACAACGGCAGCGAAGACAACATGCAGCAGCGGCTGTAACGGATGCGTTAAAGGAAGTGGCATGTGGCTAGAGTATTGCAGTGGAGCTCATATATACACATACAAACACAGTTATATTCACATACACACACTCGTGCCAACCAAACACAATGCCACGTGCGTCCGCGCGGCGCACAATGCGCGCTTTTTCATCCGCAAAAACCAATTTTACTGTCACACTGAGGATGCGTTGGCGGATGCGCAAATGTGGCAAGCAGCAAAAAACATGCAGCGGCAGCGGCCAACAAAGCGCATATCGATTGTAATAACGAGCGGCGCGGCGCGGCGTACAAGGTGGCGGCAAAGCGCTGAGTTGCGGGAGTAAAAATCAGCCGACAACAAATGTTAAACCAGCCGACATGCCGCGCGCAACACAGCAATATTAAAAACAATGACAGTCGGCTCCAAGTGGTAAATGCCACCAAAAAATGCAACAACAACAACCACAATAAGGGCAATGGGGATTTCCGCACAAACCGTAGTAAAGAATTGGTCAGTAACGCGCTTAACAAAAGGAATATTGCACGCATATAAAAGGCAATATTGAAGCGCCAACAGCGCAACAGCAACAGCAACAACAATAACAACAACAACCACAATAGCAAGCATTAACAAAAGTTATAAGAGGAATAATGCGAACAACGGTAGCAATTGCAGCGGAGCAACAATAACAAACAAATAACTTGAACGCGTAGTTAAAGCACCAAACACAACAACAACAACAAGTAGTTATTGCTGCGCCTAGCGAGTTGTCAATTTGTAGCAAAATTATGAGCTACAAATACGCTACAACTGTTGCACGGTGTGTGCGCCGTGCCACAATATTGACACAAAAACAACAGCAATTTCTCGCTTAATACACACAAGAGCAAATAAGAGCAACAACAACAACAGTAGCATGGAATAATATTGCGAAAAAACCAGACCGAGAAATATGATAAGCCGAAGCGCGCAAATAAATATATGAAAAAATGTGGTGGCAGCCAACCAGCCACGACTGCCAACACTAATTGTGCAACAACAACCGGGGCATGCCACAACAATTGCCATAAAATAGTTGCTGCAACTATTAGCAGCACTGCCAGAAGATAAAGTGTCTGCGATAGCACCCCAGGGGACGCACACGAGCACACAAGCGCCTGGGTATGTGCCTACTCACAAGCTGCGTATGTGAGCCGTGACATGAGGCAAGAAGGCGGCCAACAGGCATTTAAATAGTTGCCAGAAACAAAACTCGAAAAGAAACAAAAAATCAAATATAATCATGCATAGTTGACAAGTGTGGCGGCCAGCGAGCGTGGCAGTGGGGAGGGAAAGACACACTGCGCGAGATCGGAAGAGGCGTGCAATGAGCCAGCGAGCCGGTGAGTTGTGGCAGTTTTGTAAGCGCTTTGACAGGCGTACAGCTGGACGGACGGCCATGCTATTGCTGCCGGTTGTTGTTTTTGTTGTTGCTTTAGTTGTAGTTGCTGCTGGCGTTCAGATGTGGCAAGAAGATTAGTGTTTCTTGTAATTTCACAGTTTAATTATAGGCCGCAGATTAGATGATTGGCTGGATGGAGCAGCAAATTGCACTCACTCACAAGCGGTTTGAGCGAGTTGGAGATAAACAAATTGATAATAATTATGAACAGAAATTAATGTAGATGGAATGGTAAATATTTCCATAGTCTTGAAGTAGATAAGAGCGAGAGATGAGATAAAGCGAAAATATCATATGTAAATTTCATTAGTTTTGTTTGAAAGTTGCTTAGATGTGAATATCATTACATCATATCGGAGCAAATTACATAATCAGATTGATTTAAGCTATGATACCTTATCATTATCTCCAATAAATTTTATTTTGTCTTCTTGCTGCTAACAATTGTGTATATCAAAACAATAAATCCATATGCGTGATATCACAGCAATCACATCACATCACATGATGTCACTTAGAATGTCAGCTCTTAAAATATCTTTCCATCTTCATATCATAACGTTATATCACTAAAAATCAGATCACTACATGTTTCATGACTTCATGATCACCACATCAAATAATATTACTAAAAGTCACATCCTTTGAAATCTCATTTCATCATCATATAATATATCACATCACATCATATCAATAAAAATCACAACCTTTTCAAATTTCACCACATCGTCATACTATATGTACTCCTGATAGCGAAAAATGTCATCGCTTCAAGTCTCATGGAATCAACAGATCACATCATATCATTTCAAGTCTTATCACATCATCACATCAAATGATATAATTAAGAATCAAGCTTTTTAGAAACTCATCACCATATCAGAGCGTGATATCGCTAAAAAGCGCATGCCTTCGAGTCTCATCACATCATGATATGACATCGCATGATATCAATAATGTACACATCACTTCGTCGTATCATATGTCAAAGAAAGTCAATCTCAGCAGGAAATTGCATTACATCAAGATATCAACTTATAGTTTAATGATATCACATGATATTAATTAAAATTAATCATATCATGACATCACATGATATTATTACAAATTGTATTCTTTCAACTTTCATCACCCTGATTTCATTGAAATCACATCACTTTTTTTATTGGAATCTTATTCATATTCGATCACTAGAATGTCAATTAATCACATCATATCTCTCCACTTTATTTAAATCATATTATTTCACTTCAAATCATTTCTCATTTTGCGAAGTTATTCCATATGATAACGATGAAATAAAATATTCAGTTCTTAATTTGTCGATCATATTAAATCCTTTCACATTATTATCACATCTACTTCACCTTGTTTTACCTAATATCGGTTTAGTTTATGCGACATCACATCACATCATAGCAATATAATATGTCGCATATCTTAACAAATTTGTCTAAATAGTATTAAATTTTGCCTTTAAATTCCAGAAAATGTAATATTTAAATCATATTCTACGATGTTACATCACATCACGTAGTTTATGATCACATCACGTTATATATTATTACCTTTACTTGTCCATATTACCAATCTTTGAGGCCTCAAACTACTATTGAACGAGTTTTATTTAAACCCTGTGCATTTTAAACCCCTCAAAAGCACATATTGTTGTTATTCACTTTAATTGCATGAAGGACGAATATGAAAAAAAATAGCGTCGTAATAACCCTGCCATGCATCAACAATTTAAACACTGATCCCCTTTTACGGTATCAGTTTTTATTTGCTTGTAAGCCGATTTCTGGCAATTTGTTTGCACGCCGCTCAAGCACTCCAACACATCCGCCCGAAGGATTTGCCGCACACACGGCGTGTTGAAGCGTATGCTCAGCATGATTTTGTGAGCCCAAATGTCGTGCGTGTGTGTGTCATCTGTGTGGCTGTGTGCGTGCTCCTTCACTTACTTATTTGTGTATCAATTTACTGCAACGGTACTTTTTTTTGTGCAATCAACAAACGTCATGCAACTTACTCATTCTCAAATAAACTTCCGGCTCAAACCAACTCTGTAACACACATACACGCACACATAGGCACACGTCGGCGCCCTGAGACTTTTTGCCAATATGGCAATGCTACGTTTTTCAATTAAAATATTTATATTTGAGGCTTGTCAATAAAATAAAATAAAAAAAAACGAAATGCAACTGATGCAGAGTGCGCCTGTGTGTGCATTTCTTTATATATTGGCATTGGTATTGCAGCAATAAAATTCAATTTGTAGAACTGAAAATGTTGTTTTTAAACTCAACGGTAAAGATTAAATATGAGTAATGGTTCTGGAGCGGGGTGGTGGGCGGAGAAGGGTTGGGGCATATGGAAAATTGGCAGTAACAGCAGCACGTGTAAGCTATTTGATATGGAAATCAGTTTGGTTGTGTGCTGCTGGTGGGAAAAAGTGTATTAGGGTTGCCATATGTTCGTCAGATATAGAAATCGAGAGAAAATTTTTAAAACGGTTTTCGAAAATCTTAAAAAAAGGAGAACAGATATGATATTAATGTCAAATTTAAGTTTATAAACAGAAGTAACTTTCTATAGAGGTGCTTAGAATTAGTAGAGTTGCCAACTTATTTTCAAAATTCAAAAATTGTATAATAATTAATTGAGAGAGAGAGAGAGACATAAGGAATAAAGTCAGTTATCGTTATTTATAAAACAATTTTTTGGGTAGGGTTGCCACATGTAAATACATTTTAAATTTAGTTGAATGTAAAATCACTGTTCTTATAAAGCGTGGAAGTAGTTATAAAAAAATTAAAAAAAAAAATAAATAAATGAAGTTTGGTTAATTTTTTTTGAATAGAGTTGCCACTTTTACATAATTTTTTTATAATTTTTTTTTTTTTAATTTACTATTTACTATTTAAAATATCCAACTCATTCATATCTCACAAATAAATCTTCACACAACCATTGTTTCGTAACCTCAATTTGTCGATATTCATTAAACATTTTTTTCAAGTAAGGTCCCACATTCGTTTGCAGCACACGAAGAGGTCTTTCTTTCTATATAAAAAAAAAATACACCGAAATTGTATATCCGCGCGAAATAGCTAAGAGCAGAGTTCCGAAAATCCACAATTGAAATGAATTTGTTCGCGCGTCAACGAGCTGCCAGATCAACGTGCCCAAATCAATACGGACTCATCAATTTGCCAGTTCCGGTTGTAGAGCAATAAGCTGGCGTATAAAAAATGAAAATTGTATGGAAAAACAACAGATGACCCAACAGATGACCCAACAGATAAGTAAGTGCAACGTGAAATGATTTTTTTTTACTCTACGAGGCACTCACGTCAAACGAGGCAACCCAGCAGCGCATTTCGGCTGCACTAGAGGCGCTTGGAAATTGAATGAAAATAGTAGAGAAACGCTTGAAGATTGCTTTATGTATTGTATAACGGTACTTACATTTACAAAACGCTTGCAGAACTGAGATATAGTGTCGACGGGGTGTGAAGAACGGAAAGCTTGCTGTTTTATCTTTGGAATTTCAAATACACCAATTTCATGTTTGAACATACCTACTGGCACTCATATGGGCCTTACACCTGCTGCCATCTGTTTTTTTTTTACCCTTTTAAATGCGTAAATGCATGAAATCTGCTTGCCAGTTATTGGCGTAATTATTTTTGTTGCTTTTCACTTGCAAAAAAAAAAATAAATAAAAATTACAAAAACAACAACACCCACGCATGTAAAGCGGCACCTGGCTCACCTGTGTGCCAATCTCACAATTGCTGCTGCAACACCATAAAAACGAGGCATACTTTTGTGCGCGCCTGCTTGATTGGTGCGAGTTTTTGTGCTCTACCAGCGCATCCATCCACTGAGAGTTTACAATGCATATTGCCTTTTAATTTTTTATGCAACATATTCGCCGTGCCTTTACAGCATGGTAAACAAGGATATCAATTTAAAAATGGTGCGAAAGTTCGTTGTTGCATTTGCGCGGAATTTGCACAAAAATGCTAAGTTTAATTACAATTCTTTTTTGTGGCGTCGGTTTTGTTGGTGAGCACAATGGATGTGTGTTGAAATTGTGATGGACAATTGCTTAAATATTTAATTTGAATTTTTTATGTTTATGCATAAAATGTTGTTGTATTTTTTATACTCTCGCAACAAAGTTGCTAAGAGAGCATTATAGTTTTGTTCACATAACGGTTGGTTGTAAGTCCCAAAACTAAACGAGTTAGATATAGGGTTATATATACCAAAGTAATCAGGGTGAAGAGTGGAGTTCAAACTCGGATGTCTGTCTGTCCGTCCGTCCGTCTGTGCAAGCTGTAACTTGAGTAAAAATTAAGATATCTTGATGAAACTTGGCACACTTATTTCTTGGCACCATAGGAAGGCTTTCGAAAATGAGCAAAATCGGACCACTGCCACGCCCATAAAATGGCGAAAACCGAGAACACATAAAGTGCCCTAACTAAACCATGAATAGAGCTATGGAAATAAAATTTGGTATGAAGGATCTCACTATAAAGGGGCATATTTGGATGTAATTTTTTTGGAGAAGTGGCCTACTACCTCCTACTAAGTTTTTTGTACATATTTCGTAAAATACTAAAGCTATATCAACGAAACTCTCAGGAATCATTTTCTTCAGGCATTTCCTTATACAGTCAAAAAATGGGGAAATCGGATTATAACCACGCCCACCTCCCATACAAAGGTTATGTTGAAAACTACTAAAAATGCTTTAATTCAATAAGGGAAAACACCAGGAACCTTAAACTTCACTATAAAGAAGGTACAGAAGAGCTGCACTCAAAATGGTATACAAAATTTTAAATGGGCGTGGTTCCGTCCACTTATGGGTCAAAAACCATATCTCCGAAACTACTCGATAATTTAAATGAAATTCGGTTTGTAATATTTTCCTTGGATCCCAATGATATGTTGTGAAAATAATCCTAATCGGTTCACAACCACGCCTACTTTCTATATACCAGAACTTTGAAGTCGACCTGAATAGTTTACTTTAAGAGAACTTGCATAAATGCTGCATTTACAGTCTGGCAGCCCCTTTCTAAAATTCGCCGAAATCGGACCATCGGTTTTCAAGGCCCCATCTATCGAACATGAGGATCTCGGTACTTCTAACCTAATATTAGGCTTTCCAAATTTCAATGGACTTTATACCATATATATGACGAATATGTGGGCCAAATTGTGTATTATATAATATTAATAAAATTAAATAAACAAATTGAGAGAGTATAAAATGTTCAGTCACAACCGAACTAAGTCCTTCCTTACTTGTTATATTTATTTTTTTTGTTGTTTTTATGGATTTTTTTTATATTTTTGCCTGCAACTTAGTGATATTTGACGCCAGCTGCAGCTTTTAAATATGCCACAATGGTATACAAATTGTGAAGAAAATAATAATTTTTATATTTTGAAAAGGTGTTTGCTGTATAATGTGGTTTTGACACTAGAAAAAAAAGTGAAAAAAATTGGAAATGTTTTGAAATTTAAAAAAAAAAAATTTTGACTACCTTTTTTTTCATTAGAAGAAAATTAAAAAAAAAATTTTGAAATTTTTTTGAAAATCATTAGAATTTTTTTGAAATTTTTTTAAAGAAAAATTTGCACTTTATTAAGTTGAAAACCACAAAATTGTGCTATTTTTGTCTCCTTACAATTCATATTAAAGCCACACACAAGTGAAATATACTAAAATATCAAATAACTCAATTAATTTCAATTCTCTCTCAACCACAAAAGTCTCAAAATTATTTAAATTTATCATAGTGTGTCTAGCTAGCAAGCAATTAGCAGCAAATTAACCGCAAACATATTTTTAAACTAATTTAAATTGCGTCAATACTTTAATATGCTGCTAAACCTCCAACAGCGCCTTGAGATATGCTACAGAAAATATATATTCTCCATTTAAAGCTGATTTTAGGTATATTTTGGCTTGTACTCAACTCTTTAATACCTGCCAACATATTCACACACAATAAATTATAAGTGAAATTACTGTTATGTAACGGTAACACATATATACAAACACATATTGTGACAAGCATTCACACATTGCCTTGAGCAATACATTTAACTACGAAAGCAGCAATGCATTAACAGCTGGAGCGACTAAAAATGTCGAATCATGTGTGCTGCTCTGTGTGTGCGTGCGTCTGCCTTTGTATGGAAATTAACTTGTATAATTATGCTTACAAATTTCTACTTTACCCTTGATTGATTGCTATCACCGGCTGTCATGACAAGTAGCACACTGCCGCCTGTGTGCCACTGTGTGTTGCAAGTTATTTCTAAATAAACAGCTGCGGTTACTTTCCTTTACTGCCAAAGGAGGCATTCACCTTGGCGGTGTGTATGAGAGAGTTTTTCTTGGCGTTAATTTTACTACTTTGTTTTCTGTGGCAATTCAATTCAATTATGTTTAATGAATTTTTAATTATACAGTTATATGCTCGGCTGTGTAAGCGCCAAACTAATGCTTGTATATTATAAATAATGAGCTGATAATTTGCTTGTTGATGGGTGATAGTGTTGCGTGTAAGGTGTTAGGTGTTAGGAGTGTTGTGTGAGGGTGTTAAGGTTGCTTTAATTCAATAATGATGTGATGTGTAGAAAAACATAATGGATGCAAGAAAAATAGTAATAATTTAAAGCAATTGTTAGAGGAAAGTTAGCTGAGAGTGATGAGTGTGCTTTCAGAGCTAGTTACACATGGTTATAATATGTTCGCAAATATCTCCCTTGCGCTTTTTTGCTCTTTATTCAATGCTTTATAAAAAGTGTTACCGTGATCGGATTTCCATCTAGACGGCAACTTCATAATACCCCCCTCGTAGAAGCTCTCCTCCTTATTTGCGAAGAACTCGGACAGCCACTTTTCACAAGTCTCTTTTGAGTTCAACTTTACACCACCAAGGGCGTTCGCCATGGACAGAAACAGGTGGTAATCACTTGACGCTATGTCCGGGCTATATGCTGGATGCGATAAAGCCTCCCATCCGAACTCCCGTAACTTCTGACGAGCCATCGAACGAAGTGTGTGGTTTGGCGTTGTCCTGGTGGAACACTACACCCTTCCTGTTGCCCAATTCTGGACGCTTCTGTTCGATGGCCTGCTTCAAGCGGTCCAGTTGTTCGCAGTAGATGGTAGAATTAAGCGTCTGGCCATATGGGAGCAGCTCATAGTGGATGATTTCCTTCCAATCCCATCAAACACACAGCAAAACCTTTCTGGCCGTCAATCCCACTTTTTGGGACGATTCACCGGCCTTCGATCACGACGGTTTTCACTTGATATTGTCGTATGTGATCCATTTTTCGTCGCCAGTCACCATCCAATTCAAAAATGGGTCGAGTTCCTTCCGTTTCAGCAGCAGGGCGTTGATTCGGTCCAGAAGGTTGTTTTGCGTCAAATCATGTGGCACCCACACATCAAGCTTTTTTGTGTGTCCAGCCTTCTGCAGATGGTTTAAAATGGTTTGGTGACTAACTCCCATCTCCTGTGCGATGTCACGAGATGCCACATGCCGGTCTAACTCGATGTTTTCCTTGATTGGATCGGTATTCGTCGTCACATGTCTTCCGCCAGCTGGCTTATCCATGGTGTCGTTTTCACCCGCTCTGAATCGACTAAACATTATTCCGTAGTTCGAAGTCTTAGAGTACTATCCTCCAAAACACCATCACGGAACATTTCTCTAGCGAATTTGCCTTTAACGAAGGAAAACTTTAAAATAGCGCGAATTTCGGCGGTATTGAACTCCATGTTTACACGTCTATAACTGTTCAATGCAATATCCAAAGTAATCATGCATAGCATCGTTTTGTAGGTTATGTCATGACCTTTCAAAGATGTATAGTATTGCCAGATACGAGCTCTGTAGCGTTTTATACATAGCCGCAAAATTCAAAAGAAAAAAGGTGGAAGGGAGATATTCGTCAATTTAGTATTATATATTATTGGGGTTTATTTATTAAAAAAGTTCAATTCATTCGATTTTGCTTAATATTTGGGTAAATTCCAACATTAATTGAACTAAAGCTATCTATGTAAACGTAGAACTCATTTGTGCGCCTAAAATTATGCTTTAATTTATTTTCAACTTTGACGACAGGGCGTATGGATAACATATTTCCAATTATTTGTCTTTTTAACGTTAATTTTCTTCAATAATTATAGTCATAAATACTTTTTGTGCCACTGAGATAATTCACAAGCACCCTTAACCAAGCCAGGAGGCACAAGATCGCAAAGATTTGTCTACTAAGACATTAGTCATCATTATGAGCGCCTCCCAAGCTTTACAATTTTTACTAATACTAACAAAGCTATAGTTCAAAGGAAAAAATCATCAGCATTTTGGTTGCAGTGCGCTCTCCGCTAACAAACGAAGCGTTTGGGCATTAAAAGGACCTTGAATACTGCCGAAATTATGAAATGAAAGCTACGCAAGTGTTCCTCGTAATTATTTACACTCTTAAAAGTATGCAATGTCTTTTGCGTCAGCAGCTTTTTATCTTCTTTTTTTAAATTCCATTTGCTCAAAGGATTATGTGCTGGCTGCTGGGCGGCATCAAAAGGCTGTCGTTGAAAGCGGGTGTGGCAAGTCGCTCAACTTTGCTCGCCGCTTTGTGCTTATTTGCCGTGCTTTCAACGGCTTCTTTCACAGCTTCTCGGCTGCAATGACAACCTTTTTCTTGTCGCTGCCCACTTTCGCTTTCATATTCCCTTTCCGTCTCTTGTTGCTTCCTTCTCTTTCTTTTTCACACGCTTGCACTCGCTTGTGTCGTTTGTTTGTGCTTTTTTAATTTGCCAGTATTCATTACATTTAATTAATTACGCTTATAATTAATGTATTTCTCGTTCTGTGCGGACATTGAAAGATGATGATAATTTTTGACGGCAATAAAAACGCGCGCTCTCATATATTATGTATTTAAAGGCAGGAACGACTGTGTACCGAATGTAGCATAGCAAAAAGTTTGAATTGTTGCGGAAAATGCCATTGGACTTGACACATTTTACATGACAATGAACTGTGGCAAGTGAATTTTACAATACAGTTTTTGCTACACATGTCCTCCCTTATGAAATTAAGGCTTTCGGATTACAATCGTCATATTTATATTAACGGTTAAAGTATTAATTGAACTTTATACAATTTAGATTAGTAGAGCTTTTATGTAGAACTTGTGAGCTTTTAAGTTGAATTTTAATATTAACATATTGAATTTGTAAGTTTGCCTATCTTAAAGGACCGTAGATCTTGATCTCGTTCTAAAAATCATTATTTCTTGTGGATTTTGTCATCTACTTAGTAGTAAAAATATAAATAGATCCCAAAAAGACTATAGGCTTATAGGTGGTGCTTAAAAGCTATGGAGCTTAAAGAGCTTTTTTAGTCACTTACAGTAACAGTTAAAAATAAAGATAGATTGGAAAGATAGCAAGTCTAGTAATATATAGAGAGAGCTTAAAAGCTCTCTGCATTGAACTTATACAGGTTTTTTCTAAACTTCGATGGTTGCTTATACGCCCTGTAGTACAATCTAGCTTACTTTAAACTATTTTAAAAATGTTTTTGTTTTTACTGCACTTTACGTAATCTAACTTATTCGGTATTCTCTAAATGGACCCGAGAAAAAACCTTAAAGCTTTACAATGGCGTGAAAATCCTGCAAACAGAAGATGTCTAAATTATGTTCGCCGCGGTTAAACACAATTAATTACAATTTATACCAACAAAAAAACAACAACAACAGCACATCATTAACCCTTCATTGACCTACGCCAGCAAACAAAGCCAGCAACAACAATACGACAATGGCGTATTGCCAGCAAAGCAACCGCAAGCAGATTTGCACGAAAATAAAAGTAACAATCAAAAAAGGGTAAACTGTGCCACAAGCAAACAAACACTCACACATACGCACTCATATAGTATATAAGCACCCAATGCCATGGCAAAACACAATGGCAGGCCAGTGGCACTGTTGTTATAACAAAAGCAACAATCGCAATGACCGTTGCGCGTGGAAAAATTTCGAAAATTTGTTGGCACTGTTGACCAAAGAGTCTTTAGCTACTTAAAAACCAAAACAAAGCGCACACACACACACACTAACACAAAAGAGATTCCGATTTTATATAGGGTGTTGGCTGTGGAGAGCTTTTAGCCGGGCCACAAGCATGTTGCTGCTGTGATTTCCGGTTGCTGTAAACTGTCATTGTGCCGAGTCTTATTTGCTTCGTATGTCAACTTCACTTTACTAAGCAAATGACGTCACACACACATACATACATACATACATACAAGGTAGGGCAGACGCATTCATGCACCCACATTGTACAAATTACTTTAAAGTTGTTTTTGCGGCATGTGGCATGTTGCAAGTTATTCAATGCTGCCTTTTTGTACACTAAGCTCTTGCTATCAACAGCTCTCCTCTCCTCTCTCCAGCTCACCTTCTCCCGCTTGCTGCCGTTACTTTAGTTTGCTTTACTCGCAATGTCAAGCCTTTTGTTTGTGTTGCTGACAGTCTCTCAATTAGGTTGGCAAAAGCTCCGTTTTATTTTGGGTTTTGTTGGCGATTCGGGTAATTTTCTAAGCAAATTGTGTATAAATGTTGGAAATGTTAGTTATTGTGTCGTTTCTATGTTGTTGTTGTATCAAACGATTAACGTTAAAATTGCTGAAAACCCAGGAAAAGACAATGGAGTGAGCGGAAACTTTTCGTAAAAGGGTGTAAATACTTTTTGTGAACCTGAATCGAGTGGGCGGAACGTAAAGTAAAGGGAAGCATATTTTTTGTTGCTTAAAGCAGCGCTTTATTTGAGTTAAGTGGTTTCATGTATTAATGTTTTTCATTGTCAAAGTGTAAATGGTGCGTACAAGATAAGGAGTTTCATGGAAAGAAGGAAAAAGCTCTTCTTTTTAGTAAAGTTATACGGAGCGGCGCTGCAGTTAACAACTACTTGCGATTTTTAAGCAAAACCTCAACCATTATTATCAATATTATATAAGGTTAAGTAAAGTTTGCTGTTCGATATTTTTCATATTTTGTCCTGCCACCCTTTATCAAATTTAATTCAATAAAAAATATAATAAAGTCGAAATATTATAAAATAAATATCAAACGTGAAATATATTAAAAAATAAAAAAATAATAATTTGAAAATAAATTTTTGGTTAGAGTTGCCACCTGTATATATTTTTTAAATCAGTTCAAATAATAAAATCATTAAATTATTCCTACTTTGGCAATATAACACAAAAACATTCTTCTTTTGACCATATTTTTGAACAGGGTTACCACCATCCACTAATAAAATACAATCAATATTACACCTACCACCCATTTATTAATTTAAATTCCTTAAAAGAGATGATAAAGACGAATTATTAATTAGGTTATTAAGATATTTGAAGTATAACAAATAATTTAATTGGGGTTGCCATCTGTTTATATTTTTTTAAATCAGTTGAAATAATAATAAAAACATAAAATTTTTCCTACTTTGGCAATATACAAAAAGACTTCTTTTAGATATATTTGTGGACAGGGTTGCCATCACATATTTGCCATATGCCATTAATCAATTTTAATGAATTAAAAGAGATAATAAATGCGAATTATTATTATATATGTAAATATCAAATTCAAAAGATACTCTCGGTAAAAATATATATTTTTTGGTTGTAGTTGCCACCTGTTAGTATATTTTAAATCAGTTGAATAAATAAAAAGTTGAATTTTTAACACATTGGCCACTGAATAAAAAATTAACAATTATTTTGAACAACTTTTTGGACAGGGTTGCCACCATTCATTAATAAAATAAATTCAATTTTACAATGAATTTTAATTGCAGAAAATTGTGAGAATAAAGGCGAACTAGTATCATATAAATGTCAAACTTAATAGTTATAAAGAGACTTGCATACAAAAATGGTTTTTGGTTAGGGTTGCCACCAATTTATATATTTTAAGTCAGTTGAATAAATAAAATAGTTCAAATTTTAACACATTTGGCAAAAAATAAAAAAAAAACAATTATTTTGGAAATTTTATGGACAGGGTTGCCACCATCCATTAAAAAACAAATTCAATATTACAATCACTTTTAATTGCAGAAAATTTTGAGAATAAAGGCGAACTAGTATCACATAAATATCAAACTTAATAGTTATAAAGAGACTTGCATTCAAAAATTGTTTTTTGTTAGGGTTGCCACCTATTTGTATATTTTAGAATTCATTGAAATAATAAAATAAATAAAATATTTTCCCGTTGCCAACAGACTACAAAAATACTTCTTTCGGTGATATTTTTGAGCAGGGTTGCCACTACAAATTTATAAAATAAATTCAATATTACAATATTGGCTTCCAAAATATTACATTGGCTTCCTTGGGAGGAGTGTAAGTTGTCTATTATCATAAAAACCTCTGTCATCTGTATTGAATTGCCAATTTTTTCAAAGTACAGTTGAACTTCCCTAACTCGCATCACCATAATCCACAAAAAAACTCCGAGTTAGAGAGACTTCCGAGTTACTCAAAATAATTTGTATGAAATTTGATTTCTAATGGCAATTCAAGAGTTCGAGTTATGGAGAACTTCGAGTTATAGATGTTCGAGTTACGGAAGTTTAACTGTGTATAAAAACGTTGCCTACATTCAGGCGCATTGTTGATCTTTCCTACATTGGACATTTTTTTTTTTTTGACGTCCGCAAATCAAACTCGGATCATTATGACAATAAAACACATATATACATCTTTAATTTACTCGTCTCAGCTAAAGTAGAGTGCTGCCTCTCACTGCTGCGTAGTCTGCACTACACTTTCCACAGAAATATTTATTGCCCACTAAAACCTGCAGCAAATATTGCAAAACCAAATAGAAATATATGCAAAAAATAAACACAAACATTTGCGAAAGCGAAAATGACTCGCTTTTTAGTCAATTGCAATGTCCTAAGTTGAATAAATAACTCATATGCAGAGGAAGAAGAAGCAGTGTACCTTGTATATTTAACTACTTGCATGAGCGGCCAAAGCAGCTGGTCACCACTACAGTGCTTATACAAAATGTCAACAACATAAAAAGCAAAATATTATTGCTGTCAAGAAAATGCAAAAACAACAACAACAACAACCACAACAATAAATAAATGAATGAAAAATAGTAGTAAGGAAAATAGTAGAAGAAGACTGTAGGGGTGCAAACGCAATGAGTGAATTGCAACTGAAGTGATTGAGTATGCAAGCGTGCTGGTGAGCCATAACAGTGCAGGGTATATTAATGTCGCATTTATTGCATGCAACAAAACGTTTTTATATATGTGCGTGTGTCTGTTTTCAAATAAGCATTTCTGGTAAGCGCTTGCAGTCACTTGTTGTGTATTTAAATATGCTCCGTATTTATATTTGCCATTGACTGTGTGTGTGTATACCCAATAATCGTCATTGAATTTGCCTGCACCAAGTGGTGGCACGCATATGTACAAATACCATGCCACATATGTATGTACATTAGGGTGGGTCAATTTGTATGGAGCAAAAAAAAAATCCACCAAGCGGTTATCAAAATCGTAAACTAAGATGAATTCTAAGAAAATTTGGCCAAGAAACCAAGGGTCTAAAATTAAAATGGAGCTTCCGGTTTTTAACGAGAAACTTTTCATTTTGTGTTTTTTTTTTATATGTTACCTATCCACCTATAAAAATTAAAATAATAATAAATAAATTTTCAAAGTTTAGTAGCTTTAATCTTCCGTATTGCAGTTAACAATTTAATTTTATATCTATATATAAAGCAAAAACTTAACTGTTAAGGGCCAAACAAAATATAATATACTTCTAAAGTTCGCAATTAATTAGTTTTAAGGTCTTGTTTGCTGTCCATCCTAGATGTTGTGTTTCGACTTGCAACCGTGACTGCCATAACACCATCACGATTTTTTTCTATAGTTCGATGTGAAACGCTAGTCTGCAGTTGCACAAAACGCTCGGTTCCTTGAATATGTGGAGGAATTTGTGGATCCGGAAGTGGAGGATTGTCAAATTCTATGTATTCGAGCAAATTTCAATCAATTTATCCGCCACTTGTGGAGTAAAATATGCGTACGAAAACATTTTATTTCTATTTTTAGACCGATCACTCAAAAAAAAAAAAAATATTTTAAAACATCGGGGCAAGTTGGCAAGTTTAGTTCGTGTAAATCACTTGGCAAACCAAAAGCACTAAAATTTGGATCTGGCATATGCACCAAATTTGATTCCGAGAGATTTGATAATGTAATATCATTAGCACAAGAACTAATTGATATAGGAGATGACTCCATAATTAAAAGAAGCTTAAGTTTTGCTTTAAAATGTTATAATCGCAAAAATCAGAAGCACACACTTCTTCCTTGAGTAAAAACTTCTAACTGTAATATTGTATCAAAATAATTTAAAACGATGGTTTCGGAAACATTTGTTTTATTAGTAATTCATCAGCGTTGCTTTGCTTTCTCTGAGAAGTTGATAAAATCATAGCAAACAAATAAAATTAAAAAAAAACAAGTGCAAATCAAACAAAGAATCGACAGTGTAACAGAAATTGGAATGATTTGATTTTTTTTTTAATAAATAAAAAGGAAAACAGTACCAACTACAAGAGTCGAAAATATAAAGCAGTGACCGTACAGAAAAATACCGTTATATGGGAGGTGGCCGTAGTTTTTGCCCAATTTTAATCATTTTCATAATCTCACCTAACTAGCTACAATCTAAAATGTGTACTAAATTTACACGAAATCGATAAAGTAGTTCCAGAGATTTACATATGCACTCAAAAGTGGGCGGTGACATGCCAAAATTTGCATATAGTCGAATTCCTGGCTGCAATACAACACCGAATACCAAACTCAAGATGTTTCCCTTCAACAGTTATTAAAATTTCTGATCTTTAGTGTTTTCAAAAATTACGGTTATATGGCAGGTTGGCGTGGTTTTTGTCCGCTTTTGATACTTTTCCAAATATCGCTTACATAGGCATAATGTAATACGTATACAGAATTTGAAAAAATCGGTGAGGTGGTTCCAGAGATATACATATGAACTCATAAGTCACTGCCCCCTATAAAAAATGTCTGTACTGTCGAATTTTCTGCTTAAATACAACATCACATACCAAATTTGAGCAAATTAGCTTCGATATGTACAAAACAAGCAAACAGTCGACAGTGGAATAGGAATTGGATTTTTTTTTACAAAATACAATATACGAAAGTTTCTCGTTAAAAACCGGAAGCTCGATTTTCATTTTAGACCCATGGTTTCTTGGGCAAATTTTCTTAGAATTCATCGTAGTTTACGATTTTGATAACCGCTTTGTCAAGAAAAAAATTTACCCACTCTAATATACATATATATTATATATAGAATATTTATACATTTTCGATGTCTGTTTACTGCAGGAACGCTTGTGAAATTCAAGTCGAAGGCAACTTGCTGCAAAAGGATGGCATTCCTCACACACACATATATATATAAAGGCATGCAAAGTCACACAGACTTTCACTCTTGCCCGCACTCATACTCACTTCTGCACGCATTCACTCATTCATATTCGCCTTCATGCATTTTACTTTAGTAATGTTAGTAATGCAGCCAGCAAACGTTTACTATCAATTACAACAACAGCAAAAAAGCATAGAAAGTGAATGCACTAAAACTGCTTTGCACTTAGGGGAATGAAATGAAATGAAATGCAATCGCAAGCGCAAGCGCAACAACAAGCGCTAAATGCAATTCATGTAAGCACAACAAAAACAATGCATACACTAAGGGGCACAAAAACAACAACAACACTAGTTCACTGTACTACATGCACGTGCTGCTTGTTATGCGGCACCATCAGCACCCTCCAGTTGAAAGTGCAACGCATTTTTGATTTGTTACTGCATGTTGTTGTTGTTGCTGTTGTGAACTAGTTGCCCCACCGCATGGTGCGGTTTGCACTAAGCACACAATAATATGCAAATGCAAATATCAATATGAGCAGCGTAGCGCAGTGCAATGCAATGCGATATGCAATTTTTTCACGCTTCCAAAGCGCAATGCTCAACAGCATTCCCATCATTACTCCCTTGTGAGACCGTTTTGATGGTGGCGGGGGCAAAAGTTGGCGTTGGCAAAGTGTGCAATATATCATAATATTGATTGAAAGTAAATAAAGTGTACAAAATGTGGCATAAAAATGTGCGCACTGAGTTTTTTCACCATGAATTTCACGAAAAAGTTACGTATACGCCATGTCGTGTTGGTAGCTGGGGGGCGGAAAAAAGTGGCGCAGAAGTGTTAGCGCAAGTTAAATGCAGCGATTTTTTTATTGAACTCATTTGCATTGAGCGATAAATCACGTGTGTTTTTAAAAAAGTGTGTGGTGCATTTTTTTTGCTCCGCAGTGTGGGGAATCACAATATTTGACATTAAACCTGATGGATAGCAATTCGAAAGTAATAATATTTATTTCCACTTTTTTTTTTGCTTGCAGTTTATTGCGGGTGAGCTGTCTGCGGCAATGGAGTGCCGTGCGCAGTCAGTTGCGGTAAGTGGCTTTATATTGTAAGCTATTCATTTGAATGTGGTGAGTTAAGCAAAAAAGTTGAAATTTATTTATATTTAAATAATTTATTATTGACAAAAAACATTTGTTCGATTATCTGCTTTAATGCGGAATTTACTATGGTAGTTAAATTTATTATATTTTTATGAAACAAACTTTAATTTTTGAGTGATATATTATATTTTTGTTTAATATGTCTCCATTGTCTCAAAAGTTTTTTCTTTTTAAGTATAAAAAATAATATAAAATTTCTAAATAGGTTTTTAGGCGCAGTTTTTAAATTTTTAATGAAAGTGATCAGTCCTACAGCGCTTTGAGAATGATATGAGATCTATAGAATCAAATTTTCGGAGTTAAACTTTTATGAAAAGAGCAAAAGCTAAGCTTTAATATCTAGAATTTGAAATTTCGAAGTATACATTTAGGCGATTTGTGAAATAAATTCTAAGGCTTAAAGCAAATAATATTTATAATAATATTTCAAAACAGAATCAAAATATGAATTTGAGATGAAATACTCGTTAAGAATTTACAGTTCATTTGGTTTAAATTCAAATTTCGAAGTCTACATTTAGGCGACTTGTGATTTAAATTCTTATTTTTAAAGAAGACTATAATATTTTCAAAAAAGTAACAAAATATGAATTTTAGGAGAAATACTATTTAAGTTTATACGTTTAATTCAGTGTAAGCTAAAATTTCAAAGTCTACCTTTAGGCGCCTTGTGATATGAATTCTGAGGCTTCAAGAAAATTCTAAAATTAATCGAAAAGGTAACAAAATATCAATTAGAGACAAAATATTCGTGAAGATTATACAATGTAATGCAGTGTATATTTAAATTTCTAAGTATACCTTTAGGCGACTTGTGATATAAATTCTTATGCTTAAGGAAAATTCTGTAATATTTTCAAAAAAGTGGCAAAATAGGAGTTTGAGACGAAATATTCGTTAAGATTATACAGTTTATTCGGTTTAAACTGAAATTTTGAAGTATACCTTTAGGCGACTTATGATATAAATTCTGAGGCTTCAAGAAAATTATATAATTAATCGAAAAAGTATCAAAATATGAATTTGAGACGAAATATTATTTAAGATTATACGTTTAATTCAGTGTAAGCTAAAATTTCAAAGTCTACCTTTAGGCGCCTTGTGATATGAATTCTAAGGCTTCAAGAAAATTCTAAAATTAATCGAAAAAGTAACAATATATCAATTAGAGGCAAAATATTCGTGAAGATTATAGAATGTAATTCAGTGTATATTTAAATTTCTAAGTATACCTTTAGGCGACTTGTGATATAAATTCTTATGCTTAAGGAAAATTCTGTAATATTTTCAAAAAAGTGACAAAATAGGAGTTTGAGACGAAATATTGGTTAAGATTATACAGTTTATTCGGTTTAAACTGAAATTTTGAAGTATACCTTAAGGCGACTTGTGATATAAATTCTGAGACTTCAAGAAAATTATGTAATTAATCGAAAAAGTATCAAAATATGAATTTGAGACGAAATATTATTTAAGATTATACAGTTTAATTCAGTGTAAGCTGAAATTTCGAAGTCTACCTTTAGGCGGCTTGTGATATAAATTCTGAGGCTTCCAGAAAATTATAAAATTAATCGAAAAAGTAACAATATATCAATTAGAGGCAAAATATTCCTGAAGATTATACAATGTAATTCAGTGTATATATAAATTTCTAAGTATACCTTTAGGCGACTTGTGATATAAATTCTTATGCTTAAGGAAAATTCTGTAATACTTTCAAAAAAGTGACAAAATAGGAGTTTGAGACGAAATATTCGTTAAGATTATACAGTTTATTCGGTTTAAACTGAAATTTTGAAGTATACCTTAAGGCGACTTGTGATATAAATTCTGAGACTTCAAGAAAATTATGTAATTAATGGAAAAAGTAACAAAATATCAATTAGAGACGAAATATTATTTAAGATTATACAGTTAAATTCAGTGTAAGCTGAAATTTCGAAGTCTACCTTTAGGCGACTTGTGATATAAATTCTTATGCTTAAGGAAAATTCTGTAATATTTTCAAAAAAGTGGCAAAATAGGAGTTTGAGACGAAATATTCGTTGAGATTATACAGTTTATTCGGTTTAAACTGAAATTTTGAAGTATACCTTAAGGCGACTTGTGATATAAATTCTGAGGCTTCAAGAAAATTATGTAATTAATCGAAAAAGTATCAAAATATGAATTTGAGACGAAATATTATTTAAGATTATACAGTTTAATTCAGTGTAAGCTAAAATTTCAAAGTCTACCTTTAGGCGCCTTGTGATATAAATTCTTATGCTTAAGGAAAATTCCGTAATATTTTCAAAAAAGTGACAAAATAGGAGTTTGAGACGAAATATTCGTTAAGATTATACAGTTTATTTGGTGTAAATTGAAATTTCGAAGTCTACCTTTAGGTGACTTGTGATATAAATTCTTGGCTTAAGGAAAATTTTCAAATTTTGATTTAAAAAGGGGAAAGATGAAATATTCTTTGAGATAATACGTTTTAAATCAATATAAATAAATTAATTCTATGGTCCTTCAGAGATAACAAGGGGAAAATCACCTAAAAGTGGACACTGAAGCTGCCTATACTACAACAACAATCAGCTTATCAGTTCCTAAATCCGCATCAATGCAAAATATTAATGATTTCTATACCTTTTCAGTTTATTTTTACTCTCTCTCAAATCCTTTCCACATTTGCTGTGAATAAATAGTCGCTTCCACTCGATTGCCGCGCTGCTAAGAGGTGAGGGCGTCTGCGAAGACGCAGAAGAATTGCCATTATCATAAATCTTTGCTTGCAATAACAATTTGTTTGCATTTCTATTTTCATTTTTGATTTCTCACAATTTCGCTTTTCGCATTTTGTATCCTGGCAGCCAGCTCAAGCGCACTACAACTATGTAAACATGTCTAGATGGCAACAACAGCACATATATATGTACGTGCGTATAATGGCCGCTCAGATAGCTAGATAAATATTGTAGTAATGAAAATAATGTGCGCTGTCATTTCATTTTTAATATGCTACTCGACATTTTTGACATTTGAAATCCGTTGCACAGCTCCTGCCGGGCGTCTTGCACGTCTTGCTGCTGGCGTGCGCTCTCCCTTTGCTGTGGGAAAAAAAAAAATCAGCTAAGCATGTAACTTAATAATATAAATCTTGCAATGGCATAATATTTGCGCTGCCAGTCAGTTGGAGAGAGCAGAGTTGGAGTCAGGCAGGGAGATGGTGTATGACAGAGATAGTGTAAGAAAGAAAGAGAGTGTGTAAGGGAGAGCGAGGTAGTTAAAGAAAGCAGTCAAGACGTTCCGTACGCATTTAGACAGCCAGTACAGACAAAGTTGAGTTGTTGCTGCCACAAAAGCATCACAAACAAAGTTGCGCTCTTCCTGCTGCTGCTGTTGCTGCTCTGATGATGATGATGATGATGATACTGATGGCACTGATCCTTGTTTCCTCTTTTTGGATGCTGCATTTTTCAAGTGGCATATCTATGCAAATGTCTTTGCAATGCAAACTCATTGAGGAAGATAAATGAATTTTATTGCTATTCGCAAATAAAGAATTTGCCATCAAAGGCGCTGTGGTGTGACACACTGCTCCCACGAACACACAAACTCACTCACACACTCTCATTTAAACATTTATAATTTATACTCAAGCAAGTTTCTGGCAGCTTCCTTCTCCTTGTTATTATGCGGATTATGCGAAGATATCAAATGCTTATTTTTTGTGTTCTTCAAGAGCTGTCTTGCTGTTTTCTGAAGATATGAAAGTTTATAAATATTTAAACAGATTTAAGCCACGCTATTTTTAGCAAGTCTCAGTCTCGTATTTTTAAAGTTCTTTGGCGCATATGGAGATTCTGTGCCAAAAATAAATTTTTAGAGGTTGTTCACATACTAGGTCCGTTCAAAAAATAACGGGAATTTTTGTTTTTTGGAAAAAAATAATTATTCATTCGACTACATTAAAGTTGTTAATGTTGTTAATATTGGAATTGAAAATTTTCAAAATTCCCGTTATTTTTTGAACACACCTCATACTCAAGAAGATAAATATTTCTTTCATTTCTAACATTAATTTTTATTTCAAAACCTATCTCGGTATTAAAATCTCTGGATTTAAACTTGGTTAATCTTGGTTTTCGATTTTCTATAAGGTTAGGTACCAATTGATACACTCAAATTCTCAAGTAAGGTTCTTATTTTAGGGATAAAATCTTGAGTCTTCTGGGTCTAAGGCCTCAAAACATATTTTTACTCCTAATCTTATTATATAATATAGAGCGATACCGGACTCCATATTATATAACATCCTTTGAGTGCTCAGAATCTCCTCAATTTTTTCACCACACCTTTCGCTCAACCTTCTTCTGTAATTATTGCAAATTTCCGTTTCAACAATTTTCCAATTAAGACTATTTACACACACTTTACGCCATTAATTTTTTCTTAACAAGCAATTAAAAAGAAAATTGTTTCACTTTGTATTTACTTTAAGTCGACCGAGCGTTGCGCGCGCTCGTTGCAATAACCTATATTCGTGCCACTTTCGCATTCAACTGAAGGGCAGCGCATATTTAATTTCTATGAGTGTGTGTGTGTGCGAGAGAGACGATTTCATTAAGCCGCAATTACAAATTCAAAGTGAAGAAATACTAGTGTATACACGTCTCATTAGTATGCTTGTGGCATGCCACAGAGACAGCAGAACACAGCACCAAAGTGAAGTAATTCCACATGCAAAAAGATGCAAGAAGCAGCGACAAACGCTGAGGAGCCGATTGAAAAGTGGCAAAGGTAGTAACTAGTTGGTTAGTGGGTTTGCTAGGTGGTAGGTGTGTGGCATACAGCTACTTGTGGCACGCTCCAGTTACAAGCTATCAAGTAAATACAAGACTAGAGACAGCGCGCCGCGGAGTGTTTATTTAACTAAGCGCGCGGCAGTTGGCAGCAAGCGTTTTGCGGTTGACGCAGGTCAAGGTTTATTGATGGCAACCAGCTTGTTGGACTGATAGATGAATGGCGGCGGCGTTACTATATGCAAGTGACTCTAGCAGAGTTTATCCAGTTAATGGCAACTCAAAGGCATTTTTTCTTAGTTGTTGTTGTAGTACTTAGTATCCCGTTATGTGCCAAGGGAAATGGGTTAAACCAGTCGTCAGCCAACTGATTAATGTTTTATGGCGCAGCGGTGTATGATTAATGAGCAATTATTGGACACCTGTCTGCGGCCACAAGCATAAATACGCGCTCATCTGCAAGCCATTTTGCTACACATTATGCCGACGCGAGAAAAAATTATTAAAGTTAATGGGGCTTTTCATTAATTATCTGACTTATTGAGCGAGAGAAATGAATGCGAGTGTGTCACAATTTTCAGCGTTCATGCGGCAGGTCCGGCAGCCAAGGCGACATGTGTCGCACTGACGTCATCAGCTACACACACAGCGCTATGCATGAATTTAACGCGTGACATTGAATTTTTTGAATCACGCTTGTAAAAAAATGAAAAGAAATTGTGGAAAAAATCGCATGAATTTCAATTTGCAACACACAGAAATTTCCGCTCCAATTGGCGACAGGCAGCAGGCGTCGCGTTGGTCCTGCTTGAGTTTCACAATTTATTTGCGGTCAATTTTACTTTTGCCATTTAATTAATTTCACTTTGTTTGCCTTTTTAACGCTTTGGCTGCACAAATAATTCCGTAGATAAATTTTGCGCAAATCGATAAATTTCACGTTGAACGGCCACTTATCGCACACACTGTCTCCCACTCTCTCACACAACGCACACATACAGTCACTCGAAGCGCTAGTCCTTTCAAAATGTCGCAGCTCATTTGCATAAATTAACAATAATAGCAGTGTGCTTGCTCGGTCAACAGCAACGTATACATACAACAACAGCAATAACAACCGTTGTTGCCACAATGTGAGCGACAAGGATATTCTGCATGCGCGCATAAATAAAAAAGGCCGCAGTCGTCGCGATAAAATTGTTATAAAATGCAGCGACGCTTCACTGCGTTAGAGGCCACTTCAGCCGCCGTCACTTCGCCACTCTTGCTCATGCGAGCGTATGCTTCGTTTGGCGTAAATAGATTTATGCATGCAGCCTCGCGTCGTTTGAACATTTCGCTCGTCTGATTGGTTTTAAAATACTTAATTAGCGTAAATATTAAATTCATTTGCGTCACTTCAGTGGCGTTTGTGGCAGCAAATTATTTTTTCATAAATTTTTTCTCGTTTTACGAGTTAGATGAATAGTAAGAGTAAATAAAATATTTTTCGATTAAAATTTCGATTTTGAGCAAACAAAATTAATGACAGTCAAACTAAAAGCCGCTCAAAGTGGTAGAGTTTCCATTAGATAACCTTGTTTTGAAAAAAGTGGTGATATTCTGCCTCAAAATCGCTGTAAGTGTAAAATTTACCAAATTGATAAACTTTTGGGCATATATTTTCACGAAAAAGTAGTTATACTCAGCCTCAAAGTCGCTCAAAGTGGTAAAGTTACCATTAGATAACCTTGTTTTGAAAAAAGTGCTGATACTCTGCCTCAAAATCGCTGAAAGTGTAAAATTTACGAAATTGATAAACTTTAGGGAATTTATTTTCACGAAAAACTTGTTATACTCAGCCTCAAAGTCGCTCAAAGTGGAAGAGATACCTTTTATATACACTTTTTA
Organism: Zeugodacus cucurbitae; assembly: GCF_028554725.1. Classification (NCBI taxonomy): domain Eukaryota; kingdom Metazoa; phylum Arthropoda; class Insecta; order Diptera; family Tephritidae; genus Zeugodacus; species Zeugodacus cucurbitae. The sequence continues at coordinate 2,209,463 of NC_071671.1, forward strand.
TAATATTTTTTCGTTAAAAGGTATGTATAGTCATCCCCGTAGTTCCTCAAAGTCGAAGAATTATTTTGTGATAAGCGGTTTGGAATATTTTTGTGAGGAAAAGTGGTCTTGGTGAGCCTCAAAGTCGCTCAAGGTGGAGTAGCTTTAATTTAAATAAACTTTTCGAATATTTTTTCGAGTTAAAAGCAAGTTTAAAGTAAAACCCTCTTTAGCGATCACGCAAGACCATTTCAAGCCTTCGTATTTCTGAAAATAAATCGAAATGACCAGCTGTATCTCGAATAGCAGAGCCCTGTCAATGTTTAGCTCTTTTACACCCATTCAAACTGCTCAGTAATCGCTTGTTACATGCAACAGTGATCTGTGGATTACACAACAATTGAATTTTGTTGCCCACAAGGCTGCTGCAAATACATTTAATAAAATGCTGTACTAAACATCGCACGCCAAAATCCCAGCTTGGACATTTACGCACCCAAATTAAGCCGCAACACCAAATTGGTTTTAAAATACAACATCCCCACCGGCCTGTGGAAACAATTTCTGTGTCGATGACAGGGCAATTTGCTGGTTGACCACCCAGTTAGTTGGGCAGTAGGCGCCCATTCAATGGAGTTCGATGAGCTCAACATGCCCACTGCAGCCGTTTGCAACATGTTGAGCATTTACCGCGACCACCACGAGTGCATGGCTGGGAAAATAAAGCACATTTACTTAATCGCCTATAAAGCGCCTTGATCCCAGCCACGGCCAAACAGCCCAATCGACCAATGCCACCAACGGCAGTTCAAAATCCTAAAACCGAAAACCAAAAACCAGAAATTAGAAAATTAGTGCTCAAAAAACAGCGCGCTCAAAAAAACGACGCAATCGACCATCACCAATTTGGCGCCGATTTTAGTTTAATTACACGACCGAAGCGGCAAACACGCACATGCACACATCCCACCGCCAGCCACAAGCGCGCAAACATGGCGAGCGACTAGTTGCGCGGCGCTAATGGAGTGGCAACACAGAGTGACGCCGCTGCGGTCAACGCAATCGCTTGCCTGGCAACCCAATTAAATTGTCGCGCGCTGCAACAATGACGTTAGCCAGCGCGCATAGACGTCAACATTTTTGGCTGTCCGATGTCCGCTGTCTGCTGTCCGCTCTGCGCTATCCAGTGCCTGCCGTGCGCTGTTATCGCCCATTTAAGCGCCAAATTACATTTTCGTATTGTCGCACGTTGCACGTCGCCGCAGCATCGATTGGCTGTCCAGCTGCTCTTTCATTTGTGTTTTTGGTGTGCAAAAAAGGTGTTGCAACAACGTTGTGGCTCGTTCGTTTTCGTTACGCTCTTCTTGTGTGAGGCATGCCACTTTTTGTGGCCCTCTAATTTGCTGGATATGCCATAAGCAGGTTAGTAAAAACATTAGATTCAGTTCAGATTAGCGGAATACTGTGTGTTGCAACAACATTGAGTAAAGAAATGTTGACAGTGGCATGAACTTATGTCAAGATCTGGTAAAATGTGTTGAGTATTAGTACTTAAATGTAAAAAGGGCTCTGACTTCTATGCAGTATACTCTCTCGCCTTTCTACAAGTATCAAGATGTTTTTACCGTGGCAGAATTTCATTCACGACGTATATTTAGATTAAAGTCAAAGTTCTGAATCAAAAACCTGTAGAGTGAATACGCTTGAGGAACCTCAGCCAACTTTGCTCAAAAGCCTCCAGATCAAATATAACTTTCAAAAATACCACCCAGGCATTCGTTCCCAGTATTGTCGTTTCTCTAGCCTATGTCTATATATTATCTATTATCTATTATCTATTATCTATTATCTATTATCTATTATCTATTATCTATTATCTATTATCTATTATCTATTATCCATTATCTATTATATATTATCTAGTATCTAGTATCTAGTATCTAGTATCTATTATCTATTATCTATTATCTATTATCTATTATCTATTATCTATTATCTGTTATCTAGTATCTGTTATTGTATATTATTTACTATGGACCCTGTTACCACAAAAGCTTTCATGTTTCTTGGCTCTCTTTGCTGGTATTTCTAATATAGTATGCTTGATCATACTACATAACCTAAAATAAACCAAAATATATTTCAAGGTTCTCACAAAGTTTCAAGAACTTTTAACAGTTAACTTTTACTTTTTATACTTGACTGCGCCTATATGAATATACAGACTCCTTGCAGAAACCAGTCCAGAAAAGCTACGAATTTACTGTTGTATTCTAGAAACTAGAGTGCAACCAGCTATGAGAGTACATACATATACAAATATACTTGTGTACACATGAAACTTTGAGATTTGCAACGAGCGCAGCCAACCCACCTCAACACAGGGTTGCATATGTGCGAGGTTAGCTGTATGATGTCGAAGGATTTTTCCGCTACTTTAGTTAGTGTTTTGGTTTTTATTTCAATTTAATTACATGTTGCTTGGCTTCTGATTTCATTTACCGAAGTAATGAGCGGCATGGAAAGGTGTTGAAAAGGCAACAAGTAATAAACAACAACAACGAACCGGGTGTTTCTTAACAACCTGGCGTGAATGGCAAAGTGTGAATTCAAATGGGAATTGTAGTGGGAACACAACTGCTGCTAGCATGCTGGCAAATATGTACATATGTTGCAACTGTTGCAGCAACAACTCGACAAGTTAAACGGGTCATAAGAGTGCAACAAGTAGGCAACACTTAATTATAACGTAAAATAACTTGAAGCACAAACACCAACAAATTTGCTAACTGAATTCGAAGGATTGGAAAACTGGAGTGCCCAGTCACAGGCATTATGTGTGTGTGGGCGGTGCTTAAGTGCATTGCATAATTGCAGGCGCGCTTAATAAACGAGGTAACAGTGCAGTAAGGCGTGAATTCCTACACATGCAAGTGTAAAATTACGCCAACAACAAAGCCGAAGAAAAATGCTAAGGACTAACGGCAGGCATACAGCCAGTGCTGTCGAGTGTGTGAGTTTGAGCAGCAGCTGTTTTGCGCCTGAATGTATGCTACTTGAGATAGAAAAGTTTTTAATAGGCCAGAACTTTTGAAAAAAACAGCGACCTCACAACAACGGACCGCGTGCACGAGTCAGCCGAGCTCAGCGCTTACCACATTGGGCGCACTACTTAGCGTTTGCAGTGAAGTTGGTTGCTGTTGTGTGAAGTTTTCGTGAAGTGAATCCCTGTGACACGCGAATGTCAAGTGCCGCATTGCTTGTGCACAATTTGTCAAAGACAATGTTGTGCAACGCGACAGTGAGCAGTATAAATGAATAAGACGTAGCGCTAGTCAAGTTGAGGCCAATGTTTGTGGACATGATAGTTGAAAAAGTGCAAAAAAAAGAGTCGGATGCACGCGCGCGTTTCTCCACTACAAACAACGCGCATCAAAAACTTAAATTAAAAAACTTAAAGCGGACTTATCGTCAGTCAGCGTATGCGCTTGCGGAAGCCGCTGCTGACATGCAAAGCTTATTTTTCTTAGTTTTCCAGCGACCTTAATTGTTTTTTTTTTATTTTTATTTTTTGAAGAATTAAGTGCTTCCTCACTCAACCGCGTAGTGACAGTTTAGCGTATTGTTAACCTAACTAGTTGACCAAAGGCACTTGGCGTTTGTTGAACCGATTATGTAAAGCTTAGCAAGAACTTGTTATACGTAATTATTTGAAATGATATTAACCGGGTTTATTTCTAACAAATATACTCTAAACGGACATAAGTATCTGCTTTAAATTCTTTTATTCTCTCACCAGCTAACCAGCTCTTCTACCGCGTCAGTAGCGTTCACATTCATGCACTCAGCTGTTTTTTACAGCTGACATGGCAGTTAGCCACTCTTTGTTCAGTGTCCATTTTCATTCGTGCTCGTTAAACTATCTCATTAATGAAGCCAATGAAGGCAAAAATTTGCTGACTGCAACATTTTTTCCCGCTCAGCTCATGCGGCTTGCAATTCTCGTTCGACTCGCAGCCATTTTGTAGTATCTATGCCGTTACTATGACAGCTGTCACATTTTAAAATGGACCATAATGATAGAGCACTGCTGATAGGGCAAAAAGTTATGGCCAGTGTTAAGTGGTTGTAATTGCCGTAAGGACATCGTATTAAGTTAATGCCGTTGTGTGTTTATAAATTTGATAGATAGAAAATATGAATTTGGATAGTAATGTTGTTGGCTCAGTGGCAGACTATTAAAATATTTGACCTATGTATATTTTAGATAGAGAATTACTCACAGACACCGAAGTCTTCATGTTCGTTATCTGGGGGCTTAAAAAGTTATAGTTGCATTTCGGCATTTTTATGTGAGCGGGGCTACATCTCCAGTGCAGTATTCGTACACATTTTTATTCTGATATTTTCATTGGTTCTTGATACATATATTGCAAAGGAACATTTGAATCTAAAATTGAGTTATAAGGGAAGTAGGCGTGGTAGTTAATCAATTTCATCCATTTTCCATCGGTAACATTAGGGTGTCAAGAAAATAATATATACCAAATTTGGTTAACATTGGTCGAGTAGTTCCTGAGTTACTAAAGATCTTTCGGAGAGTTTGTTCTATAGTATAGTTCTATCATCATGGTTCACTCGGCTTTCTCTCTATTTCTCTTATGTATATGTTACTTAAGACATTACTTGAACAGATCTAAGGGTTGCACTTCTCGTATTTGTCGTATAATATGAAATTCCTTTTTAAAGAAGCTCTCTCTCGCTCTCCCTCTCTTATCCAAAATCTTTCCTAGTATTATACATTTGGGTTCAAAGCAGCAGCAGCCATTAAACTCACTGAGACGATGACTAATATTTTTACTCAGAATACATGCCACAAATCAACCGGAAATGTACCAGTTCAAAGTATGTGAAGGCGGTAAAGGAGGTCAGCGCTGCTCTACACACAGAAACTTCCCAGAATTTTGAGAGAAAAATCGTAAATATCGAATAGCATACTAACTTGCTATGCATGTTGACGCATTTTAATTGCTGGTAATGCCACTGAATAATGCCGTTGGTGGCAAGTTATTGGAAATTTCGGTGAAAACAATGACGAGCAGGCATGCCACTGCTTGTGTTGCATGAATGAGCTGTTTGCCGCTGACGCATGCTACATCATTGTTGCAGTTGTTGTTGTTGTTTTTTACATACGAAACTTCATTTCACACTTCAGCAAATGCACTGCAGCGAAAAATAAATAATTGTGCGTTCCGGCGTTGCCACATTGGCAGGCGATGCGTGCAAGCGATTTTTTTTTTAGTAAAATCGTGAAGACGCAGGGAGTCAGTGGTGGCACAACACAAACCTATTATTTAAATTAAAATGCAACAAGAAAAACAACAACAACAAACAAGCGGTGACATGAAGTGGCAAGAACAAAAAAGCAAAGGCCAAACCAGCCAACATAAAGAAATAATAACAACAATGACGCTGACGGCAACATTGAATGCAGCAGCTGCTTGTACAACAACAACAACAATAACAGCGAGCAAGTTGCAATTTGGTCACACTCTCTTGAGCACATGTAAATATTTCAAACTTTGTTATTTGCGTACGTCCCTCTCCGGCCCTGCGTTGTTGCCACCAACAACAACAACACATGCTTGTAGTTAGTTGCTGCAGCACTGCAGCTAGAATTTGTATATGCACATGTATAATTTAGTGTTGCACATTGTACGTGTTGTCGCACGCCGCATGCTCCACTGCCACGGTGACATAGAACGCCGTTCCATTTAGCTTTGCCACATTAGCCACGCGCTGCGCCGTCGCGTCAATGAGGTGTAGATGAATGGTTGCCGCGACTCGTTGCAATTGCAGGCGAGCATGTGCCGCGCTGTGGCAAGTAAAGATATACTACTACAGAGGTTGTTTGTCGCAATTAATTAATTACCTAGTAATGGAGCAGAGATGTATTACAATTATGTGGCAACTTTGTTTTTTTTTTTGTGTTTTAGCTAATTGCATTGGCAGTAGATTTGCTTGAGAGTTCTCTTATATATTTTGTGGAATTTTTAATGAATTTTTTGCTTATCGAGGTGTTCCTTATAGGTTAAATCCACTAGATGGCTTTCAGTATTGACCCCTTGCGTTAGATCCGATCTATTCCAACCGCTTTGAGATCAATTTGTAAGAGAAACTGATCATGTCGGAACTTTCTTCCTTTTCTCTCCAAAATATACTCTCGACAAAGCTCTGCTGGGATCCTTAACCAGTCTTTCGGTCTCAATTTCATACTATATATTCCTCGAGAAGGATTTTTTAGTACCCAGAGCTGATAAATTTTCCAAAATCACCTATGAAAAAGGAAAACCGTCATCTTAGATTACAATCCATTACTAGTTGCAAGCGCTCATTTACACACGAACAACACACAGGTCGACCAATTAAGTTCACATACCCAAATTTACGCGATAAATGCGAGAGATTACAAGAGCAGGCGAAATATTCAAGCTAAATATCACTGCAAATGCTATTCCAGTAACCAACTTAACCCATAAATGGCCATGTGTACTCGTGTGCCATATGCGAATCATTAAAGTTTGAATGCGAAAAGTGCTTGAATCGTATGGGTATTACGTTGTTATTATCTTTGAAACATCTAGTTCTGTTTCTTTGTTTTTCGTTTTCATACAAATTATTTCTTTCCATTTACTTCCATGTACCTCGCTTTGCATACTCGAATCAATGTAGCTGCAGCTGCTGCAATTGCATTTGCCTTGCAACACATTCCGTCTCAACTTTGCAGCTCTTTGCATTACAGTTTTGTATCGCATTTGTTCTGTTTTGGTTGGTTCGCCCTCCAAGGACAAATGCATAAAACGAAAAGTGAATTTATTCTCAGCCCGCTTAGTGCCACGGTTGCCAGTCGGCTGTCTCGGTGGTGCACATGGAAGAGAGGTTATGTGGAATATTTGTGGCAAAAGTTAAACTGTGTTTTATTATTAAATGAAGCGGGGAAATTTGTAGTAATTTCTTTTGTTCTCTGGAGATTTTTGGAGAGGAATCACCAGCGACTTCGCAGACGGAATTTGTAAGCTGATAAGTTCCGCAGAAATCAAGGCATTCCGGAAAATGAGAAAGTGGAAGCCGAAGATATACTCATTGAAGACTTCCAGATGTTTCCAAAAGTTCAGTTTAACCTAACCTAGAAAAAGAGTTTTTGATACGGTAATGTAAGATCTCAGATGTGGATCCCAAAGTTTAATTTAACCTAACCTAGCGGAGAAGTTCTTAATACGGTAAGATCTCAGAGGTAAAGGTTCCTTACGACTTAAAAAGACCATCCTCTGGAACCCATAAGCTCTTTAGTAACCTAGAAGAAGAGTTCTTGATACGGTAATGTAAGATCTCAGATGTTGATCCAAAAGTTCAATTTAACCTCACCTAGATGAGGAGTTCTTGATAGTGTAAGATCTTAGACGTAGTGTTCCATTACAACTTAAAAAGACCATCCTCTGGAACCCATAAGCTCTTAAGTAGCAGTAAGCAAGAGGGGATGGATTCATCAAGATGTAGTGTTTTAATAAAGAGTTATCACTAATCTAACCGTTCAAAAGATCAGTCCTGCATCTCTTCGTCGTCGAGTTGGTGCATATAGGCGGAAAGATTGCGCCCCTTGCAGATGCGTATATATAAAAGTCGAGACTCAAAGTTCCTTTAGAAAACCATCCTGAAAATCTTCCTCATTTGAAGGTTGAGAATTCCTGCCAACCCTACGGGTGTCCGTGATTGCCTTGTCCAATTTGACGGTTTATCTCCATTCCTTCGCCGTGGACTTTACAGCGTACTACCTTTTGTTCCGGCGCGCCGTGGCATCTTGAGTGAAGGTTGCCGCGATTGCTACTACGTTTTTTGCTGCTGCTGCTTATGCCTTGCTACCTTTGTAGTTCTCCCTCGGTATTGCTGTTGCACACGCCCAGATGTCACTAATCTAAATTTATGTAAATTGCGCGGCGTTTGCTTTGGCACAGCGCACCGGTGCGACGGACTGAACGCCAACAAAAAAGAGAAGAGCAAAAAGTGCACTGCAAATATTACAATGCTGTACACAACAACAAAAACAATTATAGCGAAGGCGAACTAAACGGAGCAGGAAGCTGTGTGAGCTGCAGAGAAAGAGAGAGAGAGGGAGTGAGATAAAGCGGGAGTAACAGCAGCACGCCGGCGAAATTAAATACCACTATGACTGCAATGACTTCTAACTTGCAACCGTGCAACGGCTGGTCAATTCATTTCATTTCATTTGCTGCACGACTTGCTGCCGGTGCGTGGCGTCGCCAGCTTTGCGGCGGTGGAGTCTATTAATTTGAGCCACGGCTCAGCCCAACAGCACAACCAAGCGTCCACGCGAGCTCAGGCAGCACGCCATGGAAATTGCATCACAAATGGAAAATATAGTCTGAGCAAAAGGCAACGAATGTTGCACGTGTGACTATGAAATGAATTGCATGCATTGCTATTATAGTCGCGGCCAGTCAACGCTTGCCAGCCAGCTGCTGCTGCGGGCCGGTAGCAAAAGATTTGCATTCTATTAAATTAGAAGGCACTCAAAGGTGTTGCATGCGCCAAATGGCCAAATGATGTGCTGTTGCTGGTATCTGCTTTCATTGCCACTATCGCAATGACAACAACAACATGCCGCCCGCCAGTAGCGGAAGCTGCTGACGCGCCTTTCGTTGCAACATTTTTTGCATATGTTAATTACTAACCGTTGGCAGTTGCTGCTGCTGCTTGCAACAAATGTGGCAGCAGCCGATTGTGGTGGTAGCGCCCTTTGCGCGCGTTTCGCGTGTTGCAAATGCAAAATTATTGTGCTGGCGCGCGAAGTGCAACTACACTGGTTAATGTGCATGTTGCATTGTGGCAAGAGCTCTTGGCGTGCCAGCTGCGCCGGCCGGCCACAGCGCATCAGTTCTTATCTAAGCAAATGAATGCCTGGGTTTATGCATTCGACGAATGTGTGTGTGTGTTTGTGCTTTACTTTAATTATCACGCGCCTTAATTGATGACTTGTGACTGCAACGCGCCGCTCGCGTGGCTTGCTTGCCACAGCGCGTACATTTGCCCGCGAAATTTAGATTAGATAATTGCGCTGCTGTTTGTGGTTGTGGTGGCAAGATAATTGCAGTTCGTTCAGTTGTTGGCCAATTTGTTGACGTTTGCACATTCCTTTAGTGGCTGGCGGTGGAAAAGATTTGTCATTTGAGACGCCTGCTTTTGATAACCGCTGAAAAGAGCTCTTAAAGTTTCCAAACTCTCGCAATACATTTTGAGGGGTTACGAGAGGTCGAGCTACGAATCTCGTGAGGAGAAATTAGACGTCCAAAGCGGTTAAATTTTTTCCGATTTGTTTGGTTGAGAGAAGTCCAGCTGGGTGTCTGGCCGTCTAAGTAAATCAATAAGGATGAAGAAAGGTCCAGTTAAGGATCACCTCAGTCCAAGTTAGGACTGCAGATCTTGTGAGGCCAAACTAGAGGTTCTGAGAAGTAAAGTTTTTTACTTCGTGGGATTGAGGGAAGATCATCTGGGTGTCATACTGTCAATGGGATAGGAGTCCAGAAATGTCAAGTTAAAGATAAATTAATTTCAACTTTTAGGACTAGGGATCTCAAGAGTCGAATCTAGGTTCAGAGAGGTAATTTTTGTTTCAGTTTTTGGGGTTGAAGGGAAGTCTAGCTGCGTCTCATACTGTCAATAGTTTAGGAGTCAAGAGAGGTGAAGTTAAGGATGACGTAAGTGCAAGTTAGGGCCTTTGGGTAGTCACTCAAACCAATCCCGACCAATCTCCTTGCAGACCGTTTTACCAATCTCCTTGCAGAATTCTTTCAAGCCTTATATATCTGAACACACCTTTCAAATAGTATAACTGCCATATACTGCGCACCATGAGACATCAGAATTTCTGTTTGGAATGAGTACAGTTAATTACCTGAAATCGATTAAAAACATTTATGTATTCAAGAAAATGTATCGGTACCTATAGACGCAAACCCACTCCAGTTGCCAACATCCAGCCTTTTCGCAATGAGTACCAAAGATTTGGCAAACAATGCCGAACAAATTTTTAAGAACTTTGATAAATTCCAAGCAATCTACATAAGTAAAAGACACAGTCGATTGATTGCCATGAACTCCAAACAAATGGTGGCGGGAGGTAACTGCTTGGCAGAGCTTTGGCGCGAAAATCGATAAAAATCTCATATTAATTAAAGTTTCTTCGAAACGTCAACAACAACAGGGAAAACCCAGCCAAACCAACGCGGCGACGAAGGGACGCAGAGAAGAAACACAACAAAGCAATGAAGTTCCGAAAAGACAGGCAGACAGGGAAAAAAGTGCACGAAAATCAAATGAAGACGACGCAACTGAGCCTGAAATGGAAACAATTTGGCGCAAAAGCCAACAGCGCGACTGGGAGAGACTGCACGGAGAGTGGTAGTGTAATTTCAGAGGCGGTGGAGGCTGTGGTGTGGCGAATATAAACAAACACAAGAGTGTAACAAAAGCGCGACGAAATTGAAAATAAAGTGGGAAAGCGAAATGTTTAAGCGATAATTGGATAAATTAATGCATCGCATCTGTAAAGCCGGCGGTGATGGGCGAAGCAGAGAGAGGGAGAGTGATAAAAGTGGGTAGTAAATAGCAATAACACCAGTAACAACAACTCTGTTGCCTCGACGCAAGCTACGACACAATTGAGTATGAAACAACACAGTGGCAATAATTAAGTGATATGGAAGACTTCACTGCTGCCGGGAGAAAACATCAAAAGGAAGAAAGAAAGCAATTTCAGCGGTACAGAAGGCGCGCAGTTATGTAGGCGATGGCAGTAAGGATGCCAAGAAAGTGGAAAGGAACACATAAGCTCTACTGTGAAAATATGCGCTGGACCACACTAAGCTAGATAGTGTCGAGAAACTGAAGAATGGTTGTAATAAAATGGCGAAACAAATCGAAAAATAACAAACACAATGTGGTGAGACAAACTACAGTAGCTGCCGGTGCCATGACAACGAAGCATCGCGACCGGCGTTGGTGTTGTTAAGCGGAAGGAAGCAACAAAGCGAGAAAACAAAATTATCGAAAAGTATAGCGAATAGTAAACAGTTATATTAGCGAGTAAATTTTTAAATTATCTCTCGCTATATTAATTACACTGGTGTTGCTGTTGTTGGCGTGTGGAAATGTCTTCCTGGGAAATATAATATAAATTTGAGTCGGTTGCGGTGAACAGCTGCTGCGGAAGTAATTGAAAGTGATGGAAACGGTAGTTTGGCGTATCGAATGCTTCTTTGGCGAGACATTGTAGTGAGACGAGGCAGTAAAGCGGGATTAGAAGCATAATAACGCAGTGGGTTGAGTCTGAAGGAATATCAAAACGATGTATGGAGGAAATGAAGAAAGGAAAGAAAGAAGAGGAAGGAATAGAGAGAAGATCGATTTCGTACTACTGATGTAACATGTAATGACAATAGCAAATAAGAAGCTTAAAGCTGTCGCAACCAACGAGCTTTTTACTCAACTTTGTAACTTAGAAACCAACTCCTAATTGCCAATCGTCTATGGACCACTTTTGAATTCGGTTATATGAACTAGAATCGGTTAGCAGGTGCTCTTAACAGTATACATTTTCCCCCGTTTCGAGTGGATATCGCAATTAAATAGTTTACTGAACCACTTTTATGAAGAAATAATGACAGCTTGACCAATTTTTGGATGATTTATGAATTAGAAAACAGAGTTCTGTTAATTACTAACATTAAATCAAGCGCTGATCCCCTCTCTCCACCTAAATACACCCAATTAATATGCGCACATCTCTTCAAAGCCATAAACTATTCAGCCATCCACTTAAATGACTTTTCGACACTTCCTAAATGAATTTCGCTTCAATTCGCTGACTTTTTAGCGGATTAATGTCAAAATTTTATTTGCTTTACTGCCATTTCCGGGCGAGAACCCCCAATTAGGATGATTATGCATTGGTCCGTGTTTCTGTTTGGCTTGTGTCTATGTGTAAGTGCGTCATTATGGTGGGTAATCAAGAAACTTTGTGGAGAAATACGTAAAATTGTTGATTCCAAATATTTACAAATAACTTCAAACAAATGACTCATGAAGACTTAAATCCGACGAAGTAGCAAATATGAGATGAGCGCGCAAAGAAAGTGGAATGAGGGGATGGTAATAAACTTTGGCTTATACTAATTTATGAATTTGGCGACAAAACGCACAAAAAGAATTCTTAAGAAATGCCACTCTTCGCTCCTTCGTGCTACTTCTAAAGCAACAACAACTGCAAACGGCTACAACAACAATGAGTGCGGTACGTTAAGTTCAACAATAAACAATAATTAATAAAACGCATAAAATTGTGATAAACAGCTTCCGCAGAAGCTTCCGTTTGCCGCGCCAGACGGGCGGGCGTGCAGTCGGGCTTTGGTGGCTGGTCTCGGGAGGGGTATGAGTGTGGCGCGCGTTGTAAGCAGCGTCGGCGCCACTTTTATTGAAGCGCAAGCAGCGGGCGGTACACTTGGCGGAAAGTTGTTTTAAGCCATAATATGCGCGCCAACAAACAAACACACACACGCACACAAAATGAAAAAGAAGAAGTAGACGCTCACGCACACTCTTAAATACCATGGGCAACAGTTGTAAAAAAGTAGAAAGTGCAACATAAAACTTTTGAAGCATCAAATTTGCAGCAGGAAGCTCATTGTAAGCAGCCAGCAACGCCGCTTGCCACAAATTTTGTACAGCACTTTGTTTGCGCCGCTATGTGGCAAGATAAAGTTCGATTTTGTGGCAAGCAAAGTTTTGCCAGCACTTCGCCAATGATACACATAAATACCGAAGATACTTGCAACATACACACAGGCGTACAAACCGGCTTAATTCTTTGCTCACTTGTGGCATGCCACCGTAAACCGTTGTGTATCGCTGTGTAGCTCTGCATTAGCTGCCGGGGAAGTTCTGAAACTTATGAGGATTTTGAACAGCAAATTTTTAATTATTTCGCTTTTTTACGAGCACAAGGCGTTGTTGCTGTTGCAACAACACAGACAAATTTTTAATGTTTGCGTTTCATAATGCGCGTGTGTGTGTGTATTTGTGGCAATAAACGCTTGCAGCAACGCTTCATGCTCGTTTGCATGTTTGCACTCTTGATTTGCTTTGGCGCTGAGGCATGTAATTGCATTAACGCGTGTGTGTGAGTGATTTTGTGGCACATCTGCCACATATATATGTACAAATATAGATATGGCTATAACAGTCAAAATAATATCATTTCCATATGTTGTTGTCATATTGCCACATATCTTATATCTTGCGTATTCAATTGGCCTTTACAAACTGTAAACTCTTCTTTAAGCTTTCAACATAACTTCGTGCTTTATTTTTCACTTTTCTTCTTCCTCCTACCTCTCTTAGGCTCTCTGTTGATATTTCCATGTTTTTATTCGTGTTTTAAAGCAAATAAATTTTAATGATAATTGCAAAGTTGATGATCCCAATGACGACTACGACGAAGTTGACGTCTGCGTTGCTTAATGACTTGCCACACGCAAATGCGTATAAATATACCTGCCACAAATTACCGACATATTGGGGAACTGAGTGGTAAAAGTTGGCGAAAAAAATTAATATTATTTCTTTAGCTGACAAAATGTTTAATATTAATAGCTTCATTAATACAGGGTGTTAAGGTTGGAGTTTAGTAATATGAGATGCGAGGAAGAAGTCAAAGATTTCACAGCTACTGTATAGGCGAATAGTGAGAGCGACTATAGTTTAGTGTTTAAGAGGTACAGTCAGTCTGACGTTGAAATACAGGGTGAACCAAAAGTCCTTTAACATTTGAAATGGTAGGTTCGGAGGAGTAAAGTAGATGATCTATGAAATACGGAAGCCAGTAGTGAGAATTCGGAAATTTACGCTGTGAAATAGTAACTGTGTGTATCAGGAACACCCTGTGGTATCTACTGTACTCGGAAAGCAATTTGAAATCCTCTGAGAACAACTGAGGTTTGCTAACCATAAGCTAGAGATATTCACTTATCAACTATTTTTTCTCGAAATATTCCGAGATTCCTGTTATGAGTCAACTAAATTATGAAAACTCTGCAAAGGGGTTTTAAGATATTTTTTTTTTACAAGAAGTAATTAAATCTCTAAATTTAATGTTATGGCCAAGAATTTTCTTTATTATAGAGTTAAGGGTTGGCATTATGTTTTAAAAATTACTTCTGGTAAGTTCAGCAACAAACGCTGTTCCTGAACAAGTCCGTTCAATGGCAGAGCACACTGAGTATAATTCAAGTAACAGCTGTCAAAAAGACCAACCAAGACCAACGAGCAAAATACCAAGTGTGTTTTGGAGGATGGTACTCTAACACTTCGAACTGCGGAGGAATGGTTTCGACAATTCAGAGCGTGTGAAAACGACACCATGGATAAACCAGCCAGCGGAAGACCTGTGACGACGAATACCGATCAGATCATGGAAAACATCGAGTTAGACCAGCATGTGCCATCTCATGCCCAGGAGATAGAAGTTAGGCACCAAACCATTTTAAACCCTCTGCAGAAGGCTGGATACACTAAAAAGCTTGCTGTTTGGGTGCCGCATGATTTGACGCAAAAAAAAAAAAAACATTCTGGGCCGTATCAACACCTGCTATATTCTGCTGAAATAGAACGAATTTGGCCCATTTTTGAAGCGGATGGTGACTGGTGACGAAAAATGGAGCATAATATCAAGCGAAAACGGACGTGATCGAAGGCCGGTGAATCGTCCCAAACAGTGGTCACGCCGGGATTGATGGCCAGGAAGATTTTGCTGTGTGGTGGGTTTGGAAGGGAATCATTCACTATGAGCTGCTCCCATGTGTTCAGACGCTTAATTCTACCATCTACTACGAACAACTGGACCGCTTGAAGCAGGCGATCGCCCAGAGGCGTCCAGAATTGGCCAACAGGAAGGGTGTGATGTTCCACCAGCACAACGCCAGACCACACACTTCGTTGATGACTCATCAGAAGCTACGGGAGCTCGGATAAGAGGTTTTAACGCATCCACCATGTAGCACGGACCTAGCGCCAAGTAATTACCATCTGTTCCTGTCCATGACGAACGCCCTTGATGGTGTAAAGTTGAACTCAAAAGAGGCTTGTGAAAAGTGTCTGTCCGAGTTCTTCGCAAATAAGGAGGGGGCTTCTATGAGGTGGTTATGAAGTTGTCGTCTAGATGGAACCAGATTATCGAACGACGCAAAAAAGCGGAAGGGAGATATTTGACAACCTAATATATCAAGGATTGAAGAAAACTTATTTTCCAATGAGAATTATTTCTTGAGTAAAAAGTAAAGTTTTCTGTAGTAACCCGTGTCTACGAAGAAATTTGAAGGCGCGTTCGCTGTCTTCACAAATTAAGAGTTTCACTTCAATTATTAAGCTCTTTTCTGTCATTTTGAGAAAAGGAAAGTACTTAAGTTTTATAGCCACTCGATACAACTTGAATTGAGACTCTAAAGCCACCATTGTTAATGTGTGACACACTTTATAATAGTGGTTTAAATAACAAAGAAAATTAGTTTTCGTTTTTTTGAAGTTCTAGCTCTTAAGACTGCTTCAACAACCTCCCAGTCTAATGTGTACACTGTTGCCATGTATCTTCAATGGGTCACTCAGTAACATTATTATTAACCCAAACGATTACCCTCCTCCCGCCCAACCGACGCGTGGGGCGCAGTCCGCATACGAGCGGAATTTGCCGAGTCTAGAAAGGCAAGAGATTTTTAAGCGTCCGGTTCTCAAACTGCTCAGCTACAGAAACAAACATTTCAACAGCTGAGAATTAAAAATTTATAAAAACAAAAAGTTAAAAATTTCTGAATATTACTTATTAAGAGAAGACAAAATAGTTTTTTTGATGCTAAATATTGAGTCAGATGGATCAAATGTGCTGGAATGCGAATTAAAATCATGACATATTCGGCAGAATGGTTCATTTAACTCAAAATTTGTTCTAGAAGATTTTAAAAATAATGGTCTAAACTGCCTGGATGAACGCAATGGGACATTAAACTTAATATCAGACAAAAGGAATGAACTACAAACTAAACCATTCAAAAGTTTTACTAGGAAAATTATACCTAGCATTTCTCTGCGACTAGTGAGTGTGGGAAGATTTATAAGTTTTAAACGACTAGTATACGGGGGAAGATTCAATCTTGAATCCCAATGTAAGTGGCCTAAAGCAAAAAGTAAAAATTGTTTTTGAACGGACTCAAGCTTATCAGAATGGGATTGATAGCTAGGATTCCATACCACAGAACCATACTCCAATATAGGCCTTACCAATGTTGTAAAAAGAATTTTAGTAATACACGGATCACTAAATTCTTTAGACCAACGTTTAACAAAGCTAAGAGCACCTTTAGCTTTTAAGACAATTGAATTTACATGAGAATTAAAATTTAGTTTAGGGTGTTCCTGTCCACATTAACTCCTAAATCTACAAAGCTAAAAACTTGCTCTAAACTGAAGTTATTTATTACATATGGGGAAAGATCAACAGTTCTACGGGAAAAGCACATCGTTTTACATTTTTTAAGATTCAGTGGCATATCATTTTTGTGACACCAAGTAACTAAATTATTTAAATCCGATTGCAACTCAGTCCTTTCGTTATGAGAAGTATATGATTTAAAAAGTTTTACATCATCCGCATATAATAAAATTTCTGAAAACTTAATTACTGAAGGTATATCATTGATGAACAACAAGAACAGAATCGGGCCGAGATGACTACCCTGTGGAACTCCTGAAGTGACACTAATTGAATCGGATAATGTATTATTAAATAAAACTTGTTGTTTTCTGTTGGTAAGATATGAGGATACCCATTCAAGAAGTCTTGGTTGAAAACCAAGAAGATTCAGTTTTTGCAAAAGAATTGAGTGGTTTACTCTATCGAATGCTTTACTAAAGTCTGTATATATAACATCAGTACTCTTGTTATCCCTAAAACCCATTGACACATGGTTTACAAATTCAAGCAAGTTTGTTACTGTAGATTTCCCTTTACAAAATCCATGCTGAGAGAATGAAATTAAAGGAGAGATTAAGAAAGTTATTTGGTCAGTGACAATAGCTTCAAAAAGTTTGGGTATAGCTGACATTTTAGCTATCCCCCTATAGTTCTCAACAGATGATCTAACTCCACTTTTATGCAAAGGTAATATAAAAGAGTTTTTCCACATTGACGGAAAAATGCCTTGTTTAAGAGATAGGTTAAAAAGCTTAGTTAAGGGCAGACTACGTCCTAAACTCAAGTCTATCAATTTCCAATCGGTTTCACTTTCAGCTCTTCTTTATGCTTTCTTACCGTTCTTCTTCGGTAGTTAAAGCAACATTTAACAACAACAACAACTCAGCGCTTGCGAAAAGTGTTTAAAAACAAGCAATTTACATGGCGGGTGGGCTATCATTAACAGCAGCGGTATTGAGACGACAAAATCCTTGCTCTCTTCTCATACATATGGACATATATGTATATTCATGTAGGTTTTTACGTTAACTGTTGTAAATCTCTTTATTTATAATATTATATTTTTCACAAGT
Organism: Zeugodacus cucurbitae; assembly: GCF_028554725.1. Classification (NCBI taxonomy): domain Eukaryota; kingdom Metazoa; phylum Arthropoda; class Insecta; order Diptera; family Tephritidae; genus Zeugodacus; species Zeugodacus cucurbitae. The sequence continues at coordinate 2,227,109 of NC_071671.1, forward strand.
AAAGTTCTGCAATTAAAAGGCGAATTATTGCCTGCCACATGTGTGTCTGATTTGTGTTTGCAACAAATTTCAGCTTGTCCTCATACATATAGAAATATATGAATGTCTGTGTGAGCTCATAAACATTTTAAAACCAAAGTTTCGCCGGCTCATACCTATTGGCGCGCACTCACACACATACGTGAAATACTAAAGTTGGCTTTTGCATGCCTCATGCCACATCTGCCACATACCGTTAGGCATTGTTAAACAAAAAGTGAGCGCATAAATGGCAACAATAAACATTTCATTTACTTAATTTAAATAAATCAACTTTTGTTGCGCCACAGTGGCCATAATTATTGCGCACAAGCACACACACACACACACACTGAACTGCATATACATATGTGTTTTTGTTTACACCTCCCTGCACGCCCATCCTGTGTGTGTGTGTGTGTTTGTGCATTTACAAGTGTTGTATGACTTATAAATAATTTTAACTGTTTTTATTTACATTGCTTTTTGTTGTTGTTGTTTTGCTTGCTGCCTGCCACAGATTCCGTTGGCGCTTATTTGTGCGTGTGTTGTTGCTTTTGTTGTATTGTTGATTTTATTTTTCCACTGTGATTTCATAATTTACGAGTTGTAAAAGTTGTCAGACGAATATGTTTCACGTTTTTAATGGTTGTGGCAATTCACTGAATACTACACATACCCATGCCTGCCACATACCGTTGCACGTTGCTGCTGCTTCCTCAGCTGTTTGTTGCCTGCTGGCGTTTGTTGGCTACTGTTGCTGTTGTTGTTGTTGCAACTTTTGCGATGATATATATACGTGTATATATTGCATGTTGCCACATGTTGCAACATATTTTCACGCGAAATTTTCTAAAATAAAAACACGCACATTTGCCACCAGTTCGCCATCTGTCGTTCGTTTTGCTTGACTGTTTGATTGGCTCGTTGGTTGTGGGTTGTTGACTGGTGATAGTTAATGGTGGCTCGGTTGACTGACTGATCATGCGGTTCCTGGAAGCGTTACGCACTCGTAAATTTTATCAACAATTTGTAGCTGTCGCTCGCAATATTGCAGAGTTCGCAGAAATTTTGTGGCAACTCGAATGTTGTTGTAGAAGAATATATTTATGTATTTGTTATAAATAATTTGAAAGCATTAAAGTCGCAGGAGAAGTTTCTTAATGCTTTCAGAGCGGCTTTGAGTTACACTTTAGTCTAATAATCACAAGCTACATTTCAAAGGTAGTTTTCTCGAGGGTTACCATTTTAGTCGTCTTTCAGATCGATAATTTAATCTCTAAACTCGTCTTTAGCTTAGCACTTCTGATAAGAACCTAAACAATCGAGATCGAGTAGTTATATCCAAGACCAGATTTTTAATGGAGTCTCAGCTGAGTTCTCGACCTAAAAATTGTAGAGAAACTCCGATGGAAAGCTGAGAATGACAAGATTACTCGAAAGAGTCTTATCTAAGAATACTATGGGAAAGAGCTGTGTAGTCTTCTTTACTAAGAAATAGGATTCCTAACAATCGGACCCTCTAATGAATAGACTGACAATGAGTTTTTTTCTCCTGTGAACCTTCAGTTCGTTTTTTGTTTAAGAACTCGGAAGAGAAATTGCTCAATATGGATCGAGATGTTAGTTATATATAATCTCAAAGACCTTTTATGGGATCGCTGCGGAAATCCATTTTAGACGTCTTTCTGTCGAGACTCAAATCGATAATTTAGTCTGTAAACTCGTTTTCAGCTTAGCACTACTGATAAGACCCTGAACAATCTAGATCGAGTAGTTGTCTTTAATCCAAGACCAGACTTTTAATGGAGTCTCAGCTGAGTTCTCGACTTTCAAATTGGAAAGCTGAGAATGACAGGATTACTCGAAATAGTCTTTATAAAGTATGGATATAATGTGTAGTTCTTATCTAAGAATACTGTAGAAATCATTAGAGGGTCCGGTTGTTAAGAATCCTATTTCTTAGTAAAAAAGACCTAACCGGACCCTCTAATGATTAGACTGAGAAAGAATTTCTTTCTCTTGGGACCCTTCAATTTCGTGGATTTTGAAGGAATTATATTATTTACTTCGCCTTTTGTTTAAGAACTCAGATGAGAAACTGCTTGATCGGGATCCAGCGGTTAGTTATTCACTTCATTCAGAAATATTCACTTCAAAACTGTAGAGAAACTCCAATGAAGAATTGAGAAAGGCGGGAAATAGAGTCCTTTACAGCCGGACCAGTATGTCATTATCCATTCTCATGATAACCTGGTCTATGTAATCGAAAAGGCCTTTCTTGAAATAATTTGGAAAACGATTTCTGTAGCTTCGTCTTTTGTTTAAGACCTCGGTTAAGAGAAACGGTTCAATCGGGGTCGAGAGGTTAGTTATAATCTTAAACCAGACCTTTATGGGATCGCTGTGGAAATCTTAACTTAAAAATTGTAGAGAAACTCCTATGAAAAATTGAGAAAGACAGGATTTGTCGAAAGGGACTCTCTAAGATAGGATAAAATCAGTTATTCTCATCATAGAATACTGTAGAAAGAGCTGTGGAGTCTATTTTACTAAGAAACAGGGTCCTTTACAGCCGGACCAGTATATCATTATACGTTATCTTGACAAACGGGTCTACATAATCGAAAAGGCCTCGATATTTTATCAGTCGACTTGCTAGGATTTCTTGAAATAATTTGGAGAACGATTTCTGTCGCTCCAACAACAACTGCAGTGTATTATTATAAATCTTATCTACACTTGTAGCAAGCTTTGGACCATCATCGCGTAAATCTTTATTATCGCTTGAATAAATTATGGCCTACCGAGTAGCAAACTACTACTTAATGTCCAATGTGGCAGGAGCAGCTTGCCACAAATACCTGGAAACGGCAAAGCTGGCCACACGCAATAAATTGCAGGCGCTGGACCATATCCAACCCGACAACCTGCTAAAATTGCTGCCAATCAACCCGATTTGAGCGCTCGCAGCCAGCGATTACTATCACTACTCGACTAGTCAATAGACAAAGCTCAGTTCAGCATTCAATGTTAGAGCCAATCCTGTGATAATCCACAAACGAGCTAGCATCAGTGGCTTTCATCACCTCTGCAAACAAACACACACTCACAGAGACACACGAAAAATGCGCCACAACAATGAATTAACACTAATGATTAGCGCGCTAATTTAATGCGTGAGTGCAAAAATCAATCGCCGCGCACAAACACACACTACCTTATATTATATAGTATAACAGCCTCATCAGTTCAACAACAACTCAATAGCGGCCGCACGCTTGTGTGGCATGTAGACAACGGTGATTTTCATTGGCATTTTGGGCGTAGAATAGCCGCAATGCATTAGCTAATAAACATCACAATTCATTAGTTGCATGCAGCATGCGGCAACTTGGCCACTTGTTGTTGTTGTTATTTATTTCGTGTTGCCACAACTTGACATTGTAAATTGCCATAATTTGCGCGCACAGCAGCTGTGCTTTGTTGCTGTCAGCGGCAAGCTTATCGCAGAATATGCAACACACGCAGCGCACCGCGCGCCGGTTGACCGTGAAATAGTTAAATTATTGCTTAGCTGTAAATGCGAGTACCTACTCGAAAGGTGCACGGCTGCAGCCGCTTTTATTTATGTTGGCGATAAAATCGCGCCAACTACTGTAGCCAGCGCGCAGCGGATAACAGATCAATGCAACGTTGCGGTGACGCCTATTAACCGCGTTGCAAGCTGGACGAAGGCCATGTTTAAATTGCAGATTTCAAGTGAAGATAGCGCGAGCTGCTTTGTTGTTGCACCCTTTATTGGTGTACGATCGTTGGCGCGAGAGTGCGCCTGTGCCCACTTGGCCGCGTGGCACTTAAGTTTAACTGTTTGCGCCTATTTATACATACAAACATTTTTATTTACTACAAACCCATTTGTCGCTCTAGGCGCTTGCGTCGCGTAAGTTGCCCCTTAAAATGCCATAATTTTAATGGTTTACGAGGTGGCACACGTGTGGCAAGCGCTCACCAGCACCGCGTCAGTACATGCTGTATGCGCGCCAGGTACTTGCCACTTGCATGCAGTCACATACCACCCGCTCGCCCACCGCGCGCTGTTGCATGGTTTGCAGCACACTTAGCTGCATGCATGCATTTGAAAGGATTACAATAATTGAGTGACGCGATTAGTGTTGCGGCAGCGGAAATTGCAAAATGTGTGAGCGCGCGCTAAGCAACCGCCTGCCAGCGCCAACACCGCGTCTGCGGCTGTGGCAATTACGCTGTAGCTGCGTTGCCGGTTGGGGGTGTAGCTGCAGCAGCCTAGCGGTGGCGCTTGCTACATAGGTGCCAGCAATTTTTACTACACCGCGGTGGCTTTGTAAGCGACGCGCGGCGTTAATAGCTTGGCGCGGCGCGGTGGGCGCGTGGGTTCGCCTACAAGAAAATCCTTTTACATGCGTGTAATCTTTAGCCGCTCAAATTGCTTTGTTATGAATATAAAATCGGCGCTTCGCTGTAATTGCATTCTCGCGGGCTTCATTAGGCGACATTTACATGCATGTGTGCGCTGGTGCGTTGTCTCTGAGCTAAAAGCTCAATTAATACGGCGGAGTTGATGAAGTTAGTGGAGTGTGGTGAGCGCATTTAAATTTGCAAGGCAATGCATTTCTAGTGTTTGTGTTGGCATTTATCGAGGCTTTTCTTTATGATTTTGAGATAAGCGCGCGATTGTGTTGGCTGCTCAGAGATAAAGCTCGGGTGTCTAATTGATCTGCATTTGTTTTTAGTGTTGAAAATAGAATTTGATAAAGTAATAAATGGGAGCCTTTGGTGAAATTCTAAAAGTTGGAGAGTTTAGTAACTTATTTAAATAATCTTGAGAAGCCAGATAAGTTGATAGTAAAGAACATGCTTTACATGGCTTAAATTGTGGCTAAACAGTCTTAATTTAGTGTAGATAAGGTTAGCTGCTTGCGTAAATGTCTTATCAAAAGGCGGAATCTGCCATTAGCCTGTGGCGCTTTCCATATTTGATGGCTGTTTTCTATTCTTTGTACTTAATCCAAAACTGTGGACTAAACCTACATTATGAAAAATGGATTGAAGAAAAATATGTTCTGTTTGTGCTGGCCTTATCCACATCTTTTTCGGTTTTTAGTCTGCGTAAGGAATGCTTCTGTTCAAGAGATTATTAAAGCTCGGGCCACATCAATACCTCTCTTCGATTCATCACTTCTTTAAGCGCTATATTTGTTCACTGTTCTCTTGTCACATGTAAAAGGAATAACAAATTTCGCGAGTCGAACTTTATTAAAGAGACACAGATAGAGAGAGAGAAAACGGATACCAATTGAGCTTCTGAGGCGAGCCATTTTAGTGCAGAGTAGTATCGCATGAGCTATCAAAGTGTTTGAGTAGCTCATTGGTTTGTTCGATTCGCTACTCGCTAGAGTTTGGCGAATCGAAGACAGCTACAGTTAGTTAGTTAGGACCAGCAGCCCGTTATTCTATTGGCTTAGAAGATTGGCAATTGGTGTTAGGTAAAGAAGATTGGGAAGAAAGAGGAAGGCAAAATAAATTCAATATTGTAGACACCAGATAGAAAGAGTAAGCAGAAGTACTAGATATAATATTATAAAAGTTTCTGTGACTGAAAGAAGAACTACCAAAGTTGCGCAGACACTTCGAATTTAATTAATTTGTTTAAACTACCCGTCACTTAGCAAACATACATGTGTTGCAGGAAGTTCTTTGAAGCCAAAGGATCACATGTAATGAACACTTAATTAAAAACAACACAAGCAAACATACGGAAAGTTTGCGGCGCGCTGCTTACAACAAACACATACACATAAGCGAGCGCAGAGCCGCCGTCGTTGCCGCACTGATGCGCGTAATGAAGCATCATTAATTTCAATAAATTTACTATTACAACAGATTTGAGCCAAACAAAATATGTATGTATATATGTGCAACAACAACAAAGTACCGTTGCACGCTGTCAAATGCGCAATGCACATGCAAAATGCAATGAAAGCGTAAAAGTTGCTGCCAAAAGTTCTGAAGCGCGCACAACGCCAGAGGGGGGTGAAAGGGCTTTGCTTTTGCTTTTCTGGGTTGGTGTGTTTGTATGTGTGTTAGTTAGTAATAACAGCGAAATATGAACTTTTCAATGCCGGAAGAGCAGCCACAAATGCAAATGATGCACATGTTGCACAAACAAAACTGCGATGCGTAGATGTATGTATATATATTTATATGTGCGTGTGTGTGAGGTGAAAGTTTAACGGCGTTACACAATGCGCAACTTTACTTATATGAAAGTTAGTTTGATTGTGCTGTTGCATGTATGAGTTGCAGGTGGCATGCAACGCGAACACACGCGTTCAAAGCAACCATGCCTCACTTCGCTTGAGTTGTGTTGTAATAAGTTTACGCGTTGCGGCGTTAATCATGCTAACAACGGCGGCTGCGCCAACAACAATAACAGCAACAATGACATACATGCCACACAACAACAACAACAACATAAGGCAACATAAAGGAAATGAGTTAATTGACTTTTGTTTTCTTGCCTTGTCGTGGCGCAACGCCAAGTGCAGCCAACTTCCGCTTGTGGTGTCGCAGAGTCGCGCAGAAAGCGGAAACTACCACCAGAGTTGCTTGTGCATCACCAGACACACAATTACAGTTAAATGCATTTGTAGTGTGTGGAACGTATGCGCGCTGCCTTATTATGCTTATTGCATGCTAATGAGGTGCTGCATGCCACATGTCTCACTGTCTGTCTTTATGCGTGCTTTCTGCGCAAAGAAAATTCGAAAATTCTTCGGTAATTAGCTGATGAAAATAGGGAAATTTTCATGAATTTTTCATGCTTTTAGTTTATTTGGATTTTTTTGTGGAATTCTGGAAGTTTTGCTCTTGCCCAGTAGAACGAAGGATCAACGCAGCAATAATGCGAAGCTTACTTGACTTGCGAGTAGGCATTTTGCTTTTCTTTATCTCTTCGACACGATCTCTGCGGTTGTTTAAGCTCCTGGTGTGGGATCCAAAGTAAGAGCGGAGGAACTATGTTAAGGTTTTGAGAGAGCTATCAAATCTATACCTAAAATGTTTGCTTTTCTAACAAAAAAAATTGCTAATTCTAAGAAGGACTGTCGAATCTGTATTTAGTGAGTCTAAATTATTTGTGGTGACGAGGTTCGTGCTTCTCAAAAAAACACCCGGATCCCTTTGATCCGCTATCTCACAATATCCACCTTTAGCTATCACAGGTTCGAGTTAAAAACGAAGTTTCCAACAAAAAAAAAAAACAGTTTCTTGCGGTAAATCAGTTACCATTTTCATTTCCAAATCTTTATATCTCAGTTTGTTGACATATCCATGAAATTTCGGGTGTTCGTAATATGGCCGCCAAAATAGACGCGCTCAGTGTCTATAACAGCGAAGAAGAATGGCCGATTTACGTTAATTTCGGTGCACTTTTCAACTTCGGTCAGTAGAAACGACACTAGAATTGCAGAAAAAGCAAATATAGAAAAACAAGAAAGAGATTACAGCTATTTACAGAAATTTAAGTAAAAAAAACACCGTTACTCACCTTTAGAGGATGACGAGTTCGTGCCGTCGTCGTTGATTTCAATTGCGGCTATATGCCTTATTTGCGATATCTTCGTGATGTTGAATGCCGTCAGCAGGCGCGTAAAATCTATGCAATCGTTGAATATCGTTCTTATGCCAACCTATATGACGAAAGCGAGATCATGTTGATTTTAAAAGCGAGACACACAACTGCTTTATAGTCACCTCACCTCTTTTAGTATATCATTCATAAGCATATTAGACTCCAGTTTGATCCGTGGCATGCCCACTTTTACGTTTTTCACATTCAACAACGACGGCAATACAGTGATATCGATGCGTTGCTGCTGCAGTTTCTCTTCGAGTCTCCGCAAACCGTCGATTTCCTTGGGCACTAGTATGATAAGCTTTATATTTATATTACGATGCGGCAGCACCAGTGCTGTGGCTCGTAGTTCGTCCAAATCACCGACGGGTATATCGCAGTAATCGTGCATCATGGGCACCTCCACCTTGTCGTTGGGTGTTAACCAGAACTCGCTTTTCATCAAAAACTTTTTGGGAAACGCCTTCTTCCATCTACTCTCGAAGCGTGCAATATTTATGAGCAAGTTATGCTGCGTTACGTCCAATGTGTCGGCTGCGATGCGCGTACGAATGCGATCTTCTGTCTGCTCATTGATCCAGGTGTTGATATGTTGAGCTACACCATCAAGCTGATCGAAATCTAAATTCTCCGGTCGTGTTTGGAATTGTTCCATGCAGTTGGTGCGGAATGACATATCGAGTTCGAAACGATTGTCCAAATAGATGCCGTTGTGTATGGTGAAGACGAACTCGTCCTTGTTGGCATTGCGGCAGGCCTTGTACTCCTGTACGCCCTGATGTGAGCTCTTCATTCCCATCGCCGCGAGCACTTCACGATGCGGCTCGCGTATGACGGAGATGCTGATTATTGTCAGGAGAGAGCGTAGCGCTATTGGTGATATAACAAAATTGTTCTTCTGCTCATGACGCGCCGTGACATAGAGTAACTCCGATTGAAAGAGTGTGCTTGCGGTGGTTGACGAAGACAAAGAGCGTTTGGTGTGAGCTGTAAGTGGAAACCAGCGTGTGTCATTAGCAGTTACTTGCTTAAGTCAGAGCTTTACTTACCTCTATAGCTCATATTTTTTTTTAATCGATTTATATTTGTGTTGTGTTGCTTTTTAAAATTTTGTATTACATTTTTGAGAATTTTGAGATTTATTTGTGTTTTTCTATGTGGCTGTTGAAAGCTTTCAAATTTGAAGTGTTTTCATGTTTTGTGTTTTTGTATTCTTCGGAGAAAAACTTAGAGGGTGTTTGAATTCAACCACACGTTGGAAGAACAAATCGTGTGCTACAATCGCAGTGTGAACCAGCCTTAAAGTGTGCGATAGAAAAGGATTGTGCTGTGGTTCTAAAGCAGCCCTGGAAGAAAGTAATCATGAAATCGGGTATAATCTCCAGGAGGGAAAAGCTTTTCGTCTATAACACGGAGAGAAATGAGTAGCTCTCAGTGGACAAAACAAGT